>NC_080593.1:139092522-139396808 GCF_027887145.1 Ammospiza caudacuta
CAACAGCAGAGAAGGAAAAAAGGAATTAAAGCTATATATCTTGTTATGTAAACAGTTCTGGAACAAATGGAAGCTCAAGCTAAAAACAGGTGCTATTTATCGTAGCTATTATTTTTTCTGCAGCTAAAGTCTGAAACATGTTTTATTTGGAAAAAAAGCACATTTTTGTAAAGCATTTTCCCCAAACTGCAACAATCAGCCAATGTATCCTACATATATTTTATCCTTCATCAATTTGCAAAAATACTGGTACAATACGTACCAAGAATCGTTTCCATGGTTCTGAATATAAAGGTAGCATATATTCTTGAATTAGCTCTTGAATTTCAGCTTCTGTTTCAAAAGCCCTCTGTGCACAACATTCAGGAAACAGATATACAGCCCCCAACATTAATAGACTGCTATTCAATTTGATTAGAATTAGAACTATTGTTTGAACTTGAAAGCACTGACTTCCATGGAGCCTGGATTTTTCTCATATTTTTAGTACAACAATTTTTTTAGAGCTTCAAAAATCCTGCTACAGATTAAAATTTAAATGAAGAACTTAAGTGCTTAAATTTATATGAAGAACAACCATTAATTTTTCACAGTTTTCCTCATATGAGTATCCCAGTTATTTGGCTGTGCACACAATATGTCAGAATTGGGGTATTTGAAATATTGTACAGTTTGCATTCTACCTCCAGGAGCTTTCAGAGCCAACTACCTTACCATGTTTTCTTTCTTTTTTTTTTTTTTTTCTCTTTTGCTAGTATATCAGTCTGCCAAATCTCTCTAAAGCTCCTTTTCAAAACTTTTTGTTGAATTGATTTATTATTTATTTTGTGATCTTTTTCATCTTCTTTTGCAGATGGCCTATGCTTTCACATAGTGCTATAAAGGACTTGGGAGTTGCATCTTACTCATTTGTTTTGTCCTCTAACAGCATGTGGCTTTCAAAATGCATGTAAAAAGGACACACTTGACCTACTTAATAGCTCTGAATGGGCAGATGATTATAAACAGAACTATTTCAAATCAACTCATGTTTTAATTTTTAACTTGCATTTGTTATTTTAAAAGAACCAAAATAACAGACTTTCCAAAAACACGGGACATTGTAGGGCAGGGCTCTGATTTTTGTACTGATTTTGCCTGCCGCATCATTGACAACAAATTATTGTTAGGTTTCAAATTACCAGTTTGCATGAAATATCTGCATATAATGCAATACTACTGTTGCTTGTCCTGTATTAATCTAGAAGCATCCTGTAAAAACCAGTCGTTCATATTTGCACTGAAGATGTTGCAGTTGGTACACAGGACTTGAATACGGCTGCACTGTAAGATAGAAAGAGGGAGGACAATTCACAGGTTTGTGCTGCACATAATTAGGTGGGCGCTGTTTTATCTGCCCTGGTGACAAAAGACTTACTTATGATTTTTAATTGTGAAAATATTACTATTTCCATGTGATTATGCAGAAGTTGGAATTCTGTAGCAATTTAAACAAGAAAAAGGGAGAAGGCTGGCAAAGTTATGTTGTGAGAGTTCTTTCAGCCTAGGTGTTGAGTGGAAGAAATGATGGAAGTACTTATGAGAATGGAAGGGAATTTGGAGATAAAAGCTGGAGCCATCAGCAGAGCAGGCAGGCTTGTAATGAGTAAGTGTGAAAAGGAATTAATACAGAGCATAAGCAGAGACTGTGTGGCTTATAACCCTAAAAACAATCACAAGAAAAAATGAATGTGAGATGAAACTAATAAGAGATTGAGTTAAGTGACTCAGAGACTATAAAAAGGGAGATGACATAGTCAGAGGACCAGGTAGGAGAGATCATCTTGATGACAGCAGTCTGAACTAATTGAAAAAGCATAAATTAATACTTAAAAAAATTGGTTATGTCTCTCACAATGGGAGAATTTGTTCAATTTAATTATAAAATTTCTTACAGAGGGAACCTAAAAGCAATATATAAAATAATGTGATACTTTTTTTTATCTTCCCTGCTACTTTTTAAAATCCATATAATATTTCAGAAAAAACTATGTACAGGGGGAAGCACAGGACTGAAACTTGATATTGGTGATCTCTAATGAATTATGTAACATAGCAGAGTTCTAAAAATCTGCTTGTGAGCTTAGGTTTTTTTTTTATTTTTTGATCAACTCAATCAAATATTTTCTGTTCCCTATGTTATCAGGTTGTTTTAGTCGTCAAAGAATTACACAACAGTGTTAAAAATGAATTGAAGTAAGTATTTCTTTTCCCTATATGAAAAAACTAAGCAATAGAAACATGCATTCCCAAGGACTAATTGTCCTAGTTCAAAATATCCTTCAAAATTCCTGAAAACGACAGAATACTACATTATTACCCTGAATGGTCGCATCTCTCACGGTTACAGCCTCCACCCCAAGACAATCTCTCCACTTTAGCTTCCTCTCCCACTCAGAGAGATTCTCAGGCTCCTTTTGACAGCTCCCACCCCAGGTCTGGACTTTTGTCTTCCTTCTGCTCCTGAGTCCTTGAAGTTCCTGCCAAGTCTGCAGCCCAGCCTAAGCCAGCAGGCTGGTTGGCACCTGCCGGGCCACGCCGTCTGCTTCTTTGCCTTTCAGTCATGGCTGTGTCCATTCTTCCTGACCACAAAGATTTGATTCCAATTCCAGGCTTTAATCTTGTCCTGAAGTAGAAGGAACCCCATTCTTTTTGGCTGGATAAGTCATTTCTCTTTTCTGCTTGGACCCAAATTATCTTTGCCATCAGTATAATGGTTACTGATTCCCACGGTATTAGTGATGGGTGAAGTGAAGTCATCACTATCATATCCTCATGAAAGGTAGGCTGTAAACCAATACAGAATAATAACACTGGGTACAATGTGTAGTTTACACTTATTGGAACCACTGTTTGCCTTTTGTATTTTTAGCTTAGGGATAAAACCACACCCTGTCCTCCCTCACCCTCCCCTTGATGGGCAAACCCAACAGAAACTCTGCAAGTTGAAACTCATGGAGCTTCCTAGCCCTTCCATAATTATTTTTATCCCCAGTGTAAAGGATGATTCAGTCATCAGTTCTCTGAAGAGAGACAGAGATAAAGAGAGAGAGAAAGAGAAGAGTATGCTAATTGCTGTTGGAAATAATCCTTTCCACGTGAAGCAGGAGTGAGTATTAGAAGAACAAATGTCCAGTGGAAGCTGGAAGGGGGATGCTTCATGGAAAGCCCTGAGGGAGGTAGGGCATTCTGCATCTGTGGCAGAGCAAAGTGTTGTCACATAGCCACTTAACCAATGCTAGGAGAAGGATGTGCATGAGAAATATTTGAAAAAAAAAAATCTGTGCTGCATTATTTATATTTTTGGTTTTCCTCTTTACAAAGGCAGTAGCTAGTGCTAGCAGTGCATAGGGCTGACACTGAACACAGAGATACTCTTTGCCTCAACTGTTTCTGAGTAGAGGAGAGTGGAAGAGGGTGAATCAGTAAGTAAGGTGTCATGCAGCACAGGTCTGGGGAAGGCTGATGTGTGCTGGAACTGATGTTTAGAAGAAAAAAGAAAAATCCCCTTATTTGTGAGACTTTCATTGAATAGTGCAGCAAATGGCAAACACCTCCCCTTGAGACATCTGTGGCAGAATAGAAATTTAAAGGGCAAAGCAAATGAAAACTGACAGTTGACAAAGTAATATAGAATTAGAGATCTTGAGTTTCTTATGAAGAAAACTTAGAACAATATAATGTCTGGAGTATGAACGGTACCTACTGTACTCTAAAATGGCCAATCTCCCTGAAAGGGATTGTCAAAAGTGACTAAGAAACATTAGTCCTACTGACAGTTTTTTGTGTCTTTCTGTTTTGGAAATGTAATACTAAGACTAAAAGAGAAGCATGGTGAAATTTTAATTCTTTTCTAAGGTTTGAAACCCACTGCAACATTTCTACATTTGTCTCTAGTCCTGCAGGCTCAGCTGCTCCAGAGAATGTGTGCCACAGAGGGCTGTCAAACTGCTGCCTCTGGCGGAGCCCTCAACTCCCAGTAACAGGTCCACAGAACCAACAAATCCATATTTTGCACAAAAGAAGGAAGACAATCTGCTTACTCTAAATTTTTTTTTCTTGGTCGAGACAATTCCCAGTAGCAAATTTTTACTGACCCAGGAAGTGCAATGGACAGTAGAAGCTTAATTCAGAAATTCAGAAGAACACAGCACATAGAGGAATTAAAAAAAAAAAAAAAAAGGTGGTTTGTTAAACTTGGAGATGTGTGTAAAAAGTTAATGTTTTAATCAGCTTATTACAGTTCATACAATTTTCATATGTGGTGTTAAAAAGCTGTTCAGAGAGTCAAGAGTGACCTTTATGGAAGTAACTTTTATGTTTGGGGTGGACTAACACAATTTGTCCCTGAAGGAGGGACAGTTTGCATGTAAATTTTCATTTGGATTATATCTTCTTGTTCTTTTAATCTTGGAATGAGGCAGACAATCCCTTGAGTTCTATTAGATGTGGAGTGGCTTTCTAGCTTTATTTTATGCCAACTGGCCCTCTTCTTTGAGGAAAATAAATTTTGTTTGTACTGTTTATCTCAGTAATGATTGGCTTTGACTAAGAGCAAATTAATTTCTGTTTCAACAATGAGGGTCTGGTCCACCTACTCAGTGTTGTCTGAAAAAGGCCATAATAATTTCTCAGCAGATTGCAAATGTCCCCTCCTCTGTTCTATCTCTGGTGTGGGAAACCATATACTGATCTTGGGATATGCCTCTTTTTAAAAGACAGGTGATTCCAAAACAACACATCTGTGAGATACTACAGGGATCTGGACCAAAATATTGGTGAATTAAAATTTGTATTTCACCAGTGGGCTTGGCCCAGCTGGGCAAACCATTGTTTCTGAATGGTGTCAGCATGTCCAAGGCACCACAAACACATCAGATAGTCCAGTCAGCAGAGGGCCTTGCATGGGCTCTGGGACAGGCATAGCCTCAGCTGACCTGTTGTGGCTTCACTTTAGCAGGGTAATTATCAGAACAACAATGGCAATTAGCATTCAGTTTGAGCTCAGCTTCAAAATAAGGGTATGGCCACACATGGCTCTACACTCAACAACAATGAACCTCTGTACCATGATGATGGAATAAACTTTTATGAAATGCTGACCATTGTTTGAAACATGGCTCAGAGAGTAAGGTGGGAGAACCCAGAAACAAGAACACTCCTTTCCTGAGCTAGTGCTGGTTGTCACACAGAGCATGAAGGTGGTAATGCATGTCCTGAAACCCACAGCCCACAGCCAGCCATCCTTTGGTTGGAGAAAAAAGGGCTTTGTGATTGCACAAGAGGGATGGAAGAGTAGTGTCAGAAAAAGGAAAAAAAGGGACCTGAGGATGACAGTGGCAGCCTTTGGCAGCTTGGCCATGTTTCCCCATATGGGAAAATGCCTGAGCTGTACCAGGTATTGATAACCTGCATGGAATTCTGAGAGTCCCTGTGATTTAGAGAAGAGGTGAACTTGAGTCTGTTGAGGTGCAGTCTGACATGACTCTAGGCCATGGCTGTCACCTCAGCTTGTCACTCACTTTGTGTGACACCTTCTGAGCTTCCTGCAACTCTCTCAGCCAGTTCCATGAGTACAGACTTGTCTAATTAAGCTGATGCAGTAGGACCAGTGTGGATGCTGAAGGGCAGTGAAAGGTAGGTCACCAAGGTGGAGTCACAGCATGATTACAGTGCACAGAGGTCAGGCTTTGAATGCAGCTGACAGGGAGGGGTTGAGGGACCTCAGGTGCTCTTTGTAGAGGCAGAGCTGCTTCAGTGATGTAGCAGTGGGGACTGCTCAGAGGACCCTGGTGAGGACGTGGATGGGGAGCTGCAGTGAGATTGCTCTCATTGTGGGAACCTGCAGACACAACTTTGCTGGGCAGAGTCTGAGCACAGCCTTCCCCAGCCCCAGAGCCACACTGAAGAGCAGAAAACTCTGATGATGCAAGGCTTAAGAACTGCTTTCACAAGAGATGCTGAATGACAGTTTTCATCTAATGTCTGTAGTAGCAACATTGGTTAGTATGACCCCAGATGGCTCCTGTGTTCTGGGCATCTTTGCCAATCTTGCTACTTACTACACTTAGCAGTAAACTGTATTTTAATACTCCACCACAGCAAAGCATTTTTATATTTTCTACATGTGTGTTCATACTCTGGAGAAACTAGCTCTGACAGATAAAAAAACTTTAGGTAAAAAAAAATGCAGAAATATCTAATTTATTCTCCAGTTATCCTATTTTGTTCATCAAAATTATCCTTCTGTTCCAATATACTTTAATTTACAAGAACTATGTGTTTCTTCAGGAAATTAGCATATTATGGTTTCTCTTCTATAGCTGTCACAATTAAGAAAGAAAAATCAAGCAAAAGATTGAAGTCAAAGCAAACTCCAACTAAAATGAGAACCAGATTATTGATAGGCCTATAGGCTAAGGCAGAATACAGCAGATGAGAGACCACATCAACAAAATCTAGCTGTTTCCTCATCTATATTTTTAAATGTTAGTACTGCTAGACCTCAATCTTGATAGCTGCAATACTCAGATTCACTTTTAAATACTCAGCCACCCATGGACATAGCTCCTAGTGAGGTATAGAAATTCCCTATAGGTTTTTTTAAAATGGACTTAAACCCAACATCAAGATGACATACACACCACCCAGCAGAGAGGATGCTCCTTTAGCTAGTTTTCCTCCATAGAACAAGAAGACTAAGAATCATCTTCATTTTTTTTGTGATCATAGCTATTCTACTACTGGGTTTTTTTCTCCTATTTTCACGAGTCTCTTTTTCTTTCCATTCTCCCTGCTCCCTTGTCCTAATTTTATTTCCTCTATTACAGGGTTGCGTTTTGTTTTACCCAGTGTGTCAAAAATTTGCTGATAAGTACTACTGGTACCATGAAATTTAAATGTCAGCAAATTATTTAATTACTGATAACAATGTCATGACATTTTCGGGATTCTAAGTCAAACTGGACAACCACATCTTAGTATTGGTTTCAGAATTAGAGGGGTTTTAATTCAAAACATAAGTTTAAGAAGGTAAAGGAGCTATAGTTAAAGAAAATATCACTGCAGCTCTGGAGAGCATTTGACAGCACTGTTTCCTTTCCCAATGTGCACACATATGTCTTCTTAAAGCTGTGACCTTCCCAAACTCTCTGTCTACACTCAGCAGAATTGTGCTCTACTGCTTTTGGCTACTACAAGGAAATATTTTTGCCTTCTGGATGGAGCTGGAATAAAAACAATGTTATAGTAATGACCAGATGCTGGAAGGGATCCAAAGTGATAGTAGCTCTTTGGCCTGGAAAACAAAATTAATTAACACATAGGTGAAGAATGCATGCAGGACCAGTCTATTAAGTGTCCCCTTAGGTTTCATTGTGTCCAGGTACAGCTGAACAGAGTGCTTTTTCTGTGTGTATCACTAAAAGGTATCTGTTTCTAATGTGGAGGTTGAATTGTAATAAAAAACGCAGAACTTTCAAAACATATAATCTCAGAACCACAATTTTCATGTTTTCTTTTTTTTTTAATGGCTTTTGTTGCATTTTAGAGTAAAATGAATGAACCACACCACACATAGTCATAATTTCATTTTTTTTCCTCATTAAAAGTAAATCTTGCAGTTGGCATCATTAAGCTATTGACACTCTGCTCCAGTGTAATTACCTTTATGACTCTGTTGGTTGTGCACCTTTTACTTAGAATGGGAAATACCACAAGTAGTCTGGTAAATTTTACTACTGCAGGTGGGGAATGTCCAGTTTAATGGCCTCACTGTATTACACTTTGTTATTCACATGTGCCAAAAAATACACAGGATATAGATGGGGCTGAGTTAATATAGCTGGAATTTCCTAACTTTTTCAATACTAGATCTTGTATCCTTAATATTGTCAGTGAACTGGCAGGAGTGGGAGGACTGGGACAGCATACCTCCATTTTTGCAGTAAACAGAAGGTAAGTAAATAGTTGGAGAATTAAAAATATTTGCATCTGACATGTAATAGGACAGACATCCCTAACAGTCACAAAAGAATATATAGATGTGTACATATACTCAGCCTCATTCATTTCATAGTCAACAAAACTTAATTCACAAATGTGCTTTAAATGGCAAAAAAAGGCATTTGTGAATCTGATGAAGGTCTGTGTTTGTCAATAATTCATGTTTCACACAAAGGCAAATCAATATAACACATTTTATGAGGCTCATATATGGATTGTAACTGTGTTCAGCAGATAAGACAGATATGTGAATTGGTTCCCACAGAAGAGAATAATCCTCCAAATCAACAATTGATACCTTGGCTTTATCTAATGAGATGGATATTTCTGAGGTTTTGACTGGTTCAGAAGGCTAAAGAAGGCTCCAAAATGTAATTAGGAGATATTAGTTGCATCAGTTTCCCTTTTAACAGGGTACACCTCTTCATGCAGATGTTAGAAAAAGCCTCACCCTGATATGATTTTTTGACTCCAAGTGCCCAGAGGTGTGTGGCCAGCCAGGGAGGCATGCCAGGGCAAGCTCACTGACTCAAGGAGAGGACTTGCAAAACACCCTAGGAATACAAGAATGGAAAATATCTGGGCAGGAAGGTCTAGTAATAGTTTGGTCAGAAAGAGAGCTGTTTTCAAGACCTGTTCATGCAAACCATTGTATATGTTTTTTTTAAATTTTATTTGAACGTCTTCTCGAATTTGGAATTTGAAAAGCTTAAGCCATTTCTCCAGCATTGTGCTATTTTCCACCATGTTCCAATAACTCATGTATTTGAGGAGGTTACTGATATATTGCCCATTTGTTAACAATATCCCCAAAGGATTTGTCAATGTCACAAGGTGCTGAGAGTTAACAGTTCCCTTAATCTCCATATCTCAGTTGTTTCTTATTCACTGGTGCACACACAGGGACCCCATTACATCTGGTTGGCTGTATACTGGTGCAGTTTTCTCCTATTTTCCCTAGATGGCTAGAGGATGTTGGATCTCTGGTCCAAGCTAATGAGGCCCAGCAAAACCACTGATGGCACCTCTGCTGTGATGTTCTATCTCTACATATTTGTCAAGAGTTCAATGTAGAGGAAGATTTAAATGTACTTTTTTGTCAGTGCAGGATTGTATTCTGCTTCAGCACACAAGGCATTTATTGGAGCAGTGGCTCCAACAAACCTGCCAAGGTCAGCGCCTTGGGTGCGTGTCTGTGGGCGAGCGCTGGTGATAACAGTGGGACCTGTGTGCGTGCTGCTGCCTCCTCTCACCCTTGCCTCACTGGCAGGGGAATGAATCAGCACTTGGGTGCATGAATGCACTGTTCAGCAAGTTAAATTCTCAGCTCAGTCTCTGTACATCTGTTGACTGGATACAAGTATATGTTCTAGTGCCCTTTCATATGTTCTTGGCATAGAAGCATTTTGTTGGCATGAGCATTAGGCTGAGTTTGCTGGCATTTTAGGAAGTAAATCTGATTTAAAATGCAAACAGAACAACAAATAAAATAAAGCAAACAAACAAACACACCAGGAGAATGTTCCCACAGCAGAAGCTGTGCATGGCTCACAGTTTACAAACACAGGCTTAGTCGTCCTGCCCTCTGTCTCCCAGGTTTACTCATCCCATCAGGGAGTGAATATGGAGTTTCAAGTGAGCAGCATTTCATTGCTTAGATGGCAGATGCTTTCTGTCCAGAGGGCTTCTGCCTGATGAGAAGCTGGAGGATGTCTCTTCTACACTTCCCCCAGCATGCCCAAAGACTAAAAGAATCCAGAAAAAGTCATCAAAAAGACTTTTCCAAAGTTCAAGGCAAATGTATTTTCTCTTATTTTCTCTTTAATTTTCTTATACACCTTTATTTTAAAGAATCATTGAATATATAGAATTACAAAATTATGGATGTGCTTAAAAGCAAACAACCACCCACTTCAAAATATTTCAGAATAAGTTTCTTATCTACTAGCGAATTTTCCTATGTGGGAAAACTTTGACATGCTTTTTGAGATGTTTGCCTTGATGATGTGCACTTAGCAGTGCTTGAGTCCCATAGCTTATCATCAGAATGATAGCATGCCAAAATGACTAATGCAGCTAACACAGAATTTCATGAAATTACAAGTCAGACAGGTACTATTAAACACATGGGAGATGCTCTAGGGAACTGCTGTATTGCAACCCAGTAATGACAGCAGCTCAAGTGCAACCATAGATGGCATCTTGAGTAAGAGCACCTTGAGGAGAACAATTTTTTTTTATGTCAAAGAAAACCCCAACAAACAAGTTCTACTAAACAAAAGGACAAGAGGTCATGTTCAAATGTCAGAATATATATTAGGTGAGAGGAAAAACTCACAGTATGTAGCCATGGCTTTTTGAAATAACAGTCTTTTATGTTATCAAGTCCACTGGTCACCTTAACAAAGGTCAGATAAACAAATTGAAACTCTTCTCTTTATTCACATATTTACTGTTTATTTGCTGTCTATGTTTAACTAGGTTGGGCTTTACAGGAAAGAGATTTTGTGACAAATTTTTGATACAAAATAAAGACTAGTAAATGTGCAAAGAATTTATAATCAGAAATTTTATCATTTGTCACCATTCCTGCCCTTGTAAGTTTTAACGTTTTGTAGTCTTTATTATGGTAAAGAAAGTATAGCAACTGTATTCATGACACAGCAGAGAAAAACTGCCTGTGAGAAAAGTCAGAAAACCCAAAATACAATATTTGGAACTTGATTGGGGCCTCTGATTTTTTTTTTCCTATTGACTTCAATTATTTTTAACTTCTTTTTCTTCTGTTATTAAAATCAGAACACACATAGAATAGTTTGCTGTCTGCTCTAGCTCAGAAAAATATGAAAGCACAGCCTGTACTGAATGATAGAGTTGTGCTTTAATGTCCAGCCATGTGGTTTCTCCATGGAAAACTAATGACTTAAAGATGAAATTCCTCTTCTAGTTTGCATATATCTTCTTGCAAGGATTCTGCTGAGCAGAAGTATAATTGGAGACTCTATAAAATTGAGTCTTGTACTTTTTAATCCTAACATCATAGGCTGTGAAGCATCTTTCTTCCCACAAACCCACAATGTTTTATGTCCTGGGCATGATCAGCTATGGACATTTTTGAAATAAACTAAACATTCTCAAAAATATCAGGATCATTTCCCTGAATTGCATTAAATACCATCTGGAAATAGAGCAGGATAAAAAGCAGAGAAACAGAAAGATATAAAACTAATGTCTCAAGGCTGAAAGAACTGTCATGAGTTTCTGTACTAGGGGCTTATTCAGCTCTTATTGAATCAAAAGTAAAATTAAAGCAGAAAGTAGAAGAGAGATTTTCATTCATGCTTCCCATGCTGTTTTCACTTATTAAACTTTATTCTGAGTTAACAGGAGTACATTCACAACACTTTTCCACATGAACTGTGTCTGAAATTGTGTAATACATTCAGAGGTGCACTGAAGGTGTTCAGAGACATTTCATTTGCATTGTAGTATATGAACGTGGATTTAAAACACATTATATGACATAGAGGCTTAAAATACCTGGGATGATTTTATAAAGTGTTGAAAACTGAAACTATATCCCTCTAATGCCCTATTTCATTGCAGTTTAACAAAGAGAAAAGGGAAAAGTCCCATCTTTAAAATATTTCTATACAGTAAGTATAGAAATGTGCATCTGGACCTTCTGAGCCAAATTTAGTATCAGTAGAAAATGTTTTGTTGTTACTGCTTATATGTGTGAAGTACAGTCAGAGTCTCTGGGTTTAGAAGTCTTCAGAGAATGGACATTCTGCAGCTGCTAAGCACTTTGCACTATGACTCTTGGTTTCTGACACAAACCCCAGGCTGCTCCTGCAATACAAATAATAAAGATGGTTTCCCAGTGAGGCTGGAAGCCTTGGTCACAGGCAGATGACATGGAAGAGGTAATTCCTGTTAAAAGCTTGGCACTTGCACAATCAGAACAAAACAAGTTAGGAAAAGGGAGATAATGTTGAATTATTAAACTGCCTGAAATGAAGAATAGAAAAAATTAAGCTGGTATTTTTGTCTTCCCTTTTGACTAACTGAGCAAAGTGAGTGATGTTCTTCTGTAGAAAAGCAACTGGCAATACCCAAACCAGTTACTTCTGTTGCTGTAAGCAGCAGTTAATGGTAGCCTGCACTTCAATGGGCTTTTTTTACAAGATTACAAAGAAAAGGATGCCACCTTGATAAGCTGTGACACACAACTACTTTCCATTAGGTTAATCCTTTCACCTTTCCAAGGCAGAATTCACAAGTTATGCCCCAAAGTTTAGAAAGACTTGCTTGACTTGAATTTTTAAATTAATTTAAACACCACTGTCATGTTGTATAACCCCTGGTGAAGACACTCTTTATCCAGAACAAGGATACTTTTCCTTCCTTGTGTATTGTTTTTTCAGAATGCAGACTTCATTCTCAGGAATGGCCTGTAATGATAACAGTAATATATTTATCCACATCTAATCATATTTTTCAAAAATTTTATCATAGAAAATCCCTTTATGTTTGGAGAACATCTTTTGACACCAGTTGAAGTGTGTTAAGGATTGTCTACATGCCAGCAGCAGCAGGAGTGAAATCAAAGATTCCAAACAATTGGAATAGGATAAGATATATAAAAACACATTTTGTGTTTAAAATGAGGAGAGAGTGTACAGTAGAGAGCCTTCAGCTTAGGGGAGCCGAGTTGTAGGCCAAAGGGAAGGTAACTGAGAAGCAGGGTATTCAGGGTTAAGATGCTTACAAGGAACACGAAAAACTGGCTTATTGATGTGTCATAACATTCCTGTGTGACCTTAGCAATCCACAGGCCCAGTTTTCTAAAGAATGTGAGGCAGATAACTCCTCATTTTCATATATAATTAGTTATAAAATTAATATAGTGTGTAGCTACTACCATATGATTAATTATCTTAATTCATGAATGCTTCCCAAGTATGTTTCATGTGTTAGCATTAAATACCCTTTAATTTAAAGACCCAATCCTGCAAATATTTATTAGCACTTGCTGTCATGAGTAAGTCATTGCTCAAAAGAAAACATTAGCTTCAGTGGAATTACTTGTGGTGTTGAGTGCTATCATAGAAGGGAATGTTTTCAGTTTTAATTTTAGCTACATATATATATATAGGTCATTATACTTGTATTTTTATATGTATATGCACATATACTTAGTTTCACAAAATGAATTTTACAAACAATTTTCTTTCTATGTATTCCTTGCTGTCTTTTTTAAGTTGTGAGGGTTTTTTGTGCACTATGTCCTAATTATGACTTTCTTCAAGGTACAACTAGCAAATGAAAATGCTGTATCCTCTTATCATAAGTTTGAGCTGGTGAAGAACATTAACTCAAGTCTCATGGTTTTTGGACCAGATGAATATGAATAAAGCAGTTCATTGCTTTTTCTTCCTTTTTTCTCCTTTTTTTTTTTTTTAAGTCTGCATTTTTAAATTCTGCAATGCTGTTTTCCAAAGCTGAAATGCAAGCCTGAGGCCAGTTCAGACACGGTGTGATGCAGGCCAGTTGAACTGAGTGGTGGTTCTACTGTGGATGAGTTAAAGAAGGAATCACCCCGAGCAATGGTAGCTCTCAGAAGGGGGCCTGCCCTTCAACAGTTTAAAGCCTTTGAAGAGAGATTTCCTTTGAGCAATGTGAAGTCTTTGTGGTGATGGGAAACATACATTTGTAATTACAGAAGAACACAGTGTACAGTAGGAATGGTATAAAAGCATGCGATTTACAGTGTCTAAGGAGAAGCTTTGATGTAGAGGGCCCCACTGACCTAGTTTGCTGCTGAAAGCCCCAGAAACATAAGTCTCACTGACTGCAGTTACAGGGATGCAGGCTGTGAGCAACATCCTTCTGCCTCTGCGCTGCCACTCCACACAAAATGAACAATCTTTTGCAATACTGACTGTATGGAAATACGACATGAATACAAAATAACTGTGTTTAAAAACATTAATAAAGTTTTCTGTGCTCCTCTGAGGAAAGTGTGCTAAGAAAGAGCCATTGGGAGTCAGCATGCAGGCTGGAGGAATGATTTATCTGGGAAGATTTTTTTTTTATGGGAAAAAATGTTGAAAATTTCATGCCAGGGCAGCCACCCTTTGGGAGGGTATGGGGGGAGAATAAAAAAGGATGCTTATCTCTGTTAAGAAGGGATGGAATATGAAGCTCAAGAAGCGATACTGAGTCTAGATGGTTTTGGTATCAGAATCTGTAAGAAAGGCTGTGTTTGACAACAGCCAACAAGCCATAAGGGGAATGTGCATTTACCTTTGGGGTATGCACTGCTGTGAACAAATCTGACACGAGATCCAAGACAAGATATTCCCCTCCACGGGAAGAATGAGAGTGGTGAAAGAGAATTGAAGGAAACAGGCTGCCATGATTTCAAACATCCTTAAAAGCAGCAGTGTGTTGTGGACAGTACCAGTGCTCCAGGAGCATCCACCCATTGTCCACCAAGAGAAGAGTCGCCTCTCATGGGTCACCTGACCTAGATGGCAAAAATCCTGTGAATCACAGAGCTGAGAGAGTCAGAAGTGTTTCATAATATCTCTGTACTACTTTAAAAATGAAAAATAAAGTATTTTTTATTCCATGTATTCAGGCTAAGATTTTTAGTAAATCCACCTCAGATTTGTGTACTAATAGGTTTGGATGGCTACATTCAGACCATTTTATGATTGGTCTGGGTTTGGGTGCTGAGTTGAGCTGAGGTGGGTATCTGGAGGTCTGGTTAGTGACCACATATAAATAATATGGTGCTGAGGTAGCACTGTCTGCCTTATAATCACTTTGCCTGTGGGAGACGGCCAATCTGAGGAAGGTCACCAAAATTAAAATGGAAAACTTAATTACATAAAAATAATATGGGTGTGTTGGGTGCTTTGATGGACAAGGATGATGTAGGAAAAGAAGAATATAAAGCAGGAGCTATTTATAAACCTTACCTAATGGGAGTAATAGACAACAAAGGATAAATCAGTGACTATTAAGCAGTGTTTGTGCCAGCACAAATACAAACTTTTAAAAGTTCAACCTTAGACTTAAATATAAGGTACTCTGTGAGGTATAGGTGAGACCCTGGGGATCTTGCTGCCTGTAATTCAGCTGTTGGCTAAGACTCCTGTGGTCAACTCTGACTCACCAGTCACTGACCTGATCCTGGAGCAGAACAAGCCTAAGGCTTTTCTAGGTTTGCAGACAGCAGAGCCCCAACCACCCTTTGAGGCTTCACTGAAGGACCTTTGATGCCTGTGTGTGATGCCTGCTCTGCCACTCTAAGTATGTCATCAGCAATAAAATAAAATAAATCGTGAAATCAGCTTTTCAGGGTCAGGTAGTTTTTATTTCAAATGTGGCAGGCCCTTATCATTTGGCTTAACATGCTTCAAATTTGGATCTCTTTCAGGGAGAGGAGTTACTCCTCAGATATCATTTCCAACCCACAACCATTATCCAGATGTCTCACCCATGCTCTTTCCAACTCTCCTTCACAGATATGTCCCTGCCTCAGTTTACTTTCAATTAAGTCTGAGGAGCCTTTCTCTTCTCAACATCACCACTGTCACCATTCCATTCCCACCAAACAATTGCCTTTCATTCCTGGCTAACACTGGAATATTACTGGTTGCTATCCTGCCCTCCTAGGTGAGATGACATCTTAATCCTTTATTTTTTAGGAAGCAATATAATCTAAAAGTGTAGAGACTAAATTACTTTTGGCAAACATAAACTGCATTTTCCCACTTGACTTATTTTTCTCCTTTAGAAGACTGAGTTGGGCAAGATCTGTCTAACATGGAAGGCTGGGCCAGTGTATGAGCAGAGTGGTATTGGAAGTCACCCACGTTAAGTGAAAGTTCATGTTGTGGTTCTTATTTTTAACCGCATGAGACTTTTCCTTTCACAAGGAATTAAAAGAGCTGAGGGTTGCAGTCCTTGTAAATTTCTGACAGAACTGCCCCTGGATCCTTTAAATTTCTTCCTCCCCTTTACAAAGTCCCATCCCAGCTAGCATGCTACTAAGTACATGTGCACTTCTGGGAATAGCCACTGCACCTGTCACTGGATGGAACAATGCAGTCATAATTGCAGCTGGGGACAAGAGATCCCTAACCTGATCCCACAAACAGGTCTCTCTGCCTTTGTTGCACTTGTGGGCCTTAATCAAGGCCAAACTCTCCTCCACTCAGATACAAGTTTGAGACAAGCTTTGCCCATGCCCATGCACCATTACAGCCTGTCTGCCCTGGTGGCAACATCCATGATTGATGCTGAGACCGAGGTCAGCCAGAGATTCTACAGACAGCCCCAGGTGCTGCACACTGGCTGCAGGTAGCTGTGCTGCACATGCAGCATGGAACTGCACATCCCTAGAGGCATGGGCTGACTCAGAGGGCCATGGGTCCTGAAATTCTGTACCTCTGTCAGAAGTTGCGCTCGGGTTTAGCTTATCTCATGGCCTCAGCAGTATGGGGTTGTGTGCTCAGCAGAATTCAAAGGAGAATCCAGAGTACAGACTGACCAGCTGTTTCTTAGTCTTTACACTTGCCATGCCTAAATATTTCATCTTGTCATACATACACCTGCCTTTGGCCACTCACTCAAGATCTAACACATCAGTCTTCAGAAACAAGAATACAACATAGGCATCCACATGTCTTTGAGGGTTCTGACTTTAAGTATGTGTAGTTACTTAATCAGCCTTTTTCTCCACAAACACAAAAGTGCATGTTTCAGGAAACCATCAAACCAATTATGAAGACACAACATGGCTTTCATGTTAACTCAGCACTGGGGAGAATTGAAGGTTTGTGACTCACTCAGAAATAGGTGTGAAGAGCATTATAAGAGTAAAGAACAATCTAACCTGTACAGTAAAAGCTGACCACTGCATGACCCAAAGACAATTTCAAGGAAACACCCTTTTAATAGTCAGTGATTCTGTTGAGAAACAGCATATCTGCCCATCTGCCTATCCGCATTTTGAACTGAATATTATGAAAGAGAAACTGCTCCAAGGCCCACAGTGCTATTTTGTACTATGTGTTTTATCTTTATCATTTTATGTAATATTTTTAGCAACATGAACTATTGATCTTTATCACTAGATGCCAGAAATTCTCCAAGTGTGGCCATGTACAGAGGTAGAAGATTATGGCACACATTACGAGGTGAGATTACCTACTGTCTTTTATGTCAGAGAAAGCTGAGGGACAAAAAGGTAAGTGACCTCCAAGATCTTGAAATACTTTTTCTGCAATGCAGGGTTTGTTGGCTGTAAACTCAAGTCATTGAAAGGATGCTTGAGGAATGCTTTATTTTAAATACATCAATTATTATTCACAGCTTTAAAAAAATCCCAAACCACTCTGTAAAGCTCAGCTGGACCAAGACTTCCAAGCTGATCAGAAGTTTCAAGTGTCCCAACTGAATATTCCCAAACAAATATTCCCTGAATATTTGAATTTTCAAACTGGTTGCTCTTCAGGAAAAAGCTCTAAAGAAGCCTCAAGTTGTATAACTAAAATGCCGATGCAGCCAAAGCTTCTGAAAATCTGGGCCTAAAAATAGCCCTGATAAGAATCAACCTAACCTTGCTCTGCCTCATTAGTATAGAATACACTTTAACTCCTTTTGTCTTTACATCCCCTCTCAATATTTTCCTAGGCACCACCAGGAAGAGCAGCACAACCATAACTCCATGGGAGGTAGTTATGGAAACATCTTCAAGGCCTAATGCAGTGCAGAGAGCTCAGGTGTGCCCAGCTCGGAGCCCCAAGCACAGGGCTGTGGCTGGTGACTGGAGTACACAGCTTTTGTGTACTGATGCACTGAGAATTAACTTGTGTGTCTGCTCAGCCTGGCGTGATACAAACGCAGTCTGAGTGCTGGGGCTCATATGGTGCTGTTTGAGGCTATTAATTGCTTTCCTTTGGAGCCTGCTCCTGTGATCTAGGACTGCAACCCTCTGCAACCACTGCCGGAGCAGCAAGTCTGGGGGACTCTTCTTTTCACAATAAAACATTTATTCTCAAAAATTTACTTTTTATAAAGTGAGGAGACAGGAGACCCACTCCAATTTGGTTTTCTCTTTCTATATCTTTTCCCATGGGGCTTTACACAAGACTTTATTGGAAGGATTTTAATTTTATTGGGATATTTTTCTAAGCTACCCTTAAGTAATCCTTTTGAGTTCATTCATGTTCTCTGTGGTAGGGTGTTCTGTTGCAATTACAGACATACAGCAAAACAGAGAAGAGCTGAAAATAGAATGTACAAGTTGTTTTTCTCACTACAGTTCGGAATGGAGGCAACAGTCTGTGCTGTTGCTTCTTGGAGTCACAAGTACCACTGTGGTTCCCAGCAAGCCAGGACAAGTGCTCACAATGCTTTTGTGATAATGTCTGGAGGCCCCAAGTAAAATCAAAGCCTCATTTTGTTTGCTGCTGAACAGCTTCTACTTTAAAGCATTTTTAATCCAAAACTTGAATCATGCACTTACAGTAGTACTGCTTTTGTGCAGAAAGTTATCCTCCAAAGAGGGAGAAAAGAGGGGAAAAAAAAGAAAGAAGAAAAATCCAACATAATTTTCTTTTATTATATACTATTTGGTTAGTGACCAAATATTTCTACTATTTGGGATAGAAAACTTAAGTACAAAAGAACTGAAAATTTTTCCCAACCAAATCTCTTACGTTCCACTCCAGTGCTGGTCTACAAAACTATCCTTCTCAGCTGTAGATTTTGTGATTTTCCTTGTGTAAGCAGCTTGCTTGCTAGGCAGATTAGTCACTGTATTTTCCTGTGCTCTCATTTTAAAGCTTTCTTGGGCACACAGAGGCCTGTAGCACATTTTTACAATCTGGACATGTCCATTCAGCCACCAAGCATTCTTCCATTCTTGCTAGCATCTTTCTCTAGTCCTTAAGTAGGGCTGCAAATTTCAAACCTACCAATAACACTTTTCAGACCACACACACCTCATACACACCATATTTCCTTACTTTCCCTTTTTCTGCTCATATTTTACTTCATTACTGTCCCACTCCATTACTTTCCTCATTTGTTTCCAAATCAGCCTTTCAAAACTATACTGTTGACATTATCCTTCCCACTATTTGTTGCTGTTCCTCCAAGTACACGTACCCTAAATTACACACCTTATCCCAGCAGCTTTCCATACCATGTCTCTCAGGCCTCCTGCCCGACTGAAGAGGATTCCAAGTCACCACTGGGAATCCCAAGGAATAGCAAATCCTCTGTGCACAGTAGCTATGTGTTTCTGGAGATGGTTGCTGGTACAGCCCCCAAGAGATAAGAACCTAGAAACATCTACTTAGCTGAGATTACATTTTGTCCAAGATTAGGCAGGGCTACCAACCTGCTGCTCCTGCAACATTTAGGTACCAAAATGCAGTGCTATACCAGCAGTGCCTGCTGCTCAAAGACTGTTACCTCCATCAATAAAAGGTTGCAAGCATCTCTCCATACGTTAGCTGTTGGCAGATTATTACCTGCAGGACTAAAGCTCTGCAAGCATGTACATCTGTACATTAGCTAATAAACAATGGTGGTGTGCACAGCACTTACTCTCTGGCTGGTTTTGCCTTGTTTTTTGTGGAAGTGGCTCAGTTGAAGCTTATGTTTTCTGAGCACAGTGAATTAATCCAGCTGCTTTCCTCCGACAGGCTTTAGATTGTTTCTGATTCATGCGAATTGCGTCTTCCTGGTGCTTTGGCAAGACTGAACTCAAGCTGATCAGCTCTCCTACGTGACATCCCCACATCCAGTTTTGACATGCCTCTCTGGAGCACACACCTCAACCCACCCTTCTGTGTTGTAAGATGTCCCAAAGCTCTCCAAGCAGTGTAATGGCACTGACTCCCTTACTTGCCACAACTCTATTACATTTTGAGCAAGGTCACCATGTAGATGTAATGTACTCCTTGGAGTGAGCCAAGGAATGGTTTGACTCTTTCTTTCCTTGTTTAGCTCTCCCTATAGAGGTCCACAACCAAAAGGAGGAAGGCTATTCCAGGTTTCTCATGGGTGTTATCTTCAGAAACTTGTATCGCATATGCTCCCAATGATGATAAGCACCAGATGCAGATGGACTGCCTGGTGTCCTGAGGATTCCTGGAAGAAGCCCTGGTATCCTGAAGAGCCGTTCTTTGACTGTGGGGCAGAAGTTGTTCAACACATAATGGAGATCTCTGGAGAGTCACTGTTGCCACACTTTTCAAAAGCAGATAAAACATCAAACTTACTGAACGTACTCTTTTTTGCATCCAGCTGACTTAGTAGTACCTCCAAAAATTGAGATTTTCCCACCTTTCTGGGCCTCTGTTTCAGTGTTTCACTGCTGTCAGTGAGAAGCATTTTTAATTTCTTTGCTGCAACTTGTGCTTTGCAGCCTTAGCTGTGCACTATCAAAGGGTTCTCAATCTGCAGCTATTCATTGGGAAGTTAAAAACAACAGCTAGATGCCCCCTGAATGTTCTAATTTCCGGGTTAAGCCCACACAGCTTTTCATATACCATGTCCTTGAATGTCTCTGGCTCCTCAGAATGTTTCTGACCCTCCACCAGATTTCATTCAATTTGTCTGTCAGTCTTGTACTGGGAGGCCAGAAGTGCAAGTAATATATGAAGTGTGGTCTCAAAAGTGAATAAAAGAAAGGAATAATCTCTTACTCCAACCTGTTGGCTACAGTGCTGTGATACAGCTCAGTGAACTCTTGGATTTTATCCGTGGATGAAGGCCACAATTTTTGGCTCACATTCAACTCCTTGCTCTTCAGGCCCTTTCCTGTCAGGGTGCTCTGCAGGTGGACAGCCCTCCACAGCCTGAAATGTTGTGTGTCTGTGCAGGGGACTTCACCTTTGCACATCATGGACAGCTGCCTCAAGACAAGAGAGCTGCTTTCCAGCAGCCACATCTTGTGGTGGACACTGAGGGTAATCAGCAGTGGATAAGGTGTGAGGACAGATCCCTGCCCTTTAGAATAGGGATAGGAGACATCTGGTTCAAGACATGTGCTGAAGAGTTCATTCTAGGGAATGTATGGGACACATACTTGAGCTAATCCCATATCCTTACACAAAGCCATTTAGATTCAGTCAGATTTGACCAAGTTGCAAAGCAACACAAGGGAGAATTGGGACTCAACAGAAGCCTGAAGTGATGTGACAACAAAACAAGTAGGCTTAAAACCCCCAAAGTGCTACTGCTGCCTCTCAGTCACTGAGGCAATCAGCAGTAACTCCCCAACAGCCTCTGTGCTTCTCCTGGATTCTCTGCAGCATTCCAGATACACGTCCCAGCAGCACAAACCAGATGTGTCCTTTTATTTGAGCAGTAAAAATATAGTGTTGCAGGCCTCTTGTTGAAGCCCAGTGAGGATGCATCCTACTTTTTATGAGCTTTGATGCTTCTATTCCCAGTAAGTCTCATATTTACTGAAAAATCACTTAGTGTTATGACTGGACAAAATTAAATGTGATTTACTTGATATAGGTTTGGGTATTCTGGTTCTTGAACAGTAATGAGTAACTTATGCAGTTACTGTACATTGTAATTGAGAAAAAAAGCATTCTTAAAAGTATAAGATGAATTAAAAAACCTTTGAGACACTTCCTTCCAGAATTCAAAGAATTCACAGAAATGAGAAATAATTACCCATCCTGATCAACTCTCAAAATTTTGGTGCACTTATTAATCTCTAATTATTATTACAGCTAATGGGTTTCTACAGAGTGTGAGACTGCAGGTCTCTGTTGACTAAAATAAGAACTGAAAGTCTCATTTGTTTTCTCCTTTCTTGAGCATCTGCATGCTCCCTGTCTAAGGGCCTGTTTTCACTACTGAGGAAAATTCTGTTTTGTCCCTCTAGAAAAAAAACCAAGCCTTCCCAGGTCACCTCTGATTTTTGTGAATTTGGCTTTTGATAAATCCTGAATACTGTCCTCCTGCAATTAAAAAATGCAAGAACAAGGGGGAAAAAAGGTAGAAAAAGAAAGATAAGTAATTCTAGCATCCCAGCAAATCTTAGAATATGCCGTTAAGAATTGCTCAGCTTGTCAGAATCAATGACAACTTGACTTTCATTGATGTATACTCTTAAATTTTGCTACAATTACCAATGCTATGATCAAATGTTAGAAAACTCATATTTCTTGTATTGTTCAAAATTAGAACTTGAACAAATTTCCATATTTAATATCCAACAAGCTATGAATGTGTCACAGAATTTTCATCTAAAACCTCACTTCATCCATAACTATATTTTAGCCCTACCACTGCTCCATTGCACAAGGTTTGTCCTTTTGTAGCTTAGAGTATGCAAATTTTCTGTGATCTGAAAAAATCATAGAAACATCATTGATGTGATTCTTATAGCTGTATAATTAAGGAATAATTGAACTCATTGAATACATACTGCATATCTAGATCAGCAGACAGGCCATAACTATTTGCCATTGCTAGACTTACCTGGAGAGGCATCACAGTATTCCACTGTGTTTATTAATGAATAAACTGAATATCAATAGTGTTGCTAGCCACTGTGAGCTCATTGCAGTGTTGGGTTCTCAGCTGGCAAATCCTGTAAGAAAAGAAAAGAAATTACTGCTTCAATATGTGTTCTCAGAACTGTATAAGTGTGGTGAAAAAAAGTCATCATTTGTATTTAAAGACAAGTGATCAAGGCTTTGGTTATCATGCAAATTTTATTAAACCAATATGTGAATTTTCTCCAGGTTGAGCTCAACTAATTTTTGTACATGTGTGTAATTTCAGAAGTTGTTCAAGACAAGTTGAAATGTTCCTGGAAAGCTGCTGTACAAAGAGTTTATTTCCCCCTGATAAAGAATTTTTTACCAATCTATTTCATTTTAGAAAAGGATCCAAATGAAGTAATTGGATTTGACACAATGAAAGGATTTCTAAGTAGAACAGGTGAAAACATAACTGGAAACAATTAAACGCTAATTATCTGCAGTCATCAACTGGTCACCAGCTGTTCTGAACCACAGAAGGAAGTACAAGGGAGCAGCATATGCTGTGGAGAGAAGTATCAGTAAAGACTACAGCACTGTGAGGAGATATGCAGAAGGTTCAATTCTAATCCAAGCCTGAGCCTGTAAGTCTTCCTATGAGTAGCTGTACTCTCCAGATTCTCACAAAGTAGAATAGAATGTCTCAAGTCAGAAAGGACCCACAAGGATCATTGGGACACAGTGCTGAACCTTCTCTTTGTTTCACCAGGGCATAATCACTGTGAGCTGCTAAGTTTAGAAACACCTATTCCTGTTTTACTGCAGTCATGGCTTCAGTGGAATTGGTCACACTAACAAGCTCCTACACTTAGTCTTCCTTGTTGGGCCTGTGTTTGTGCTCAACTGAGGAACAGAACTGGCAAACTGGTGAGGCTGTGAGTGGGGACTTTGTATATTTGTTTGTTTTTTTCACACTGGCAGTAGAATGAAACCATTTCCTTCTCAGTTCTTTTGTCTGGTTGCCTTTTATCCCACATTAATTAATGTAATTGCTACAATTTCATAGTCCAGTGGAAACTAACTAATGATACTGGAGCTGAGTGTTCTGTTTTTGCTATAAATCAAGAAAACAGTTCATATAATACAGCCTTCCACTTCTTCCCACCACATCAAATTAAAGAAGATAAATATTTCTTTTTCATGGCTTAGGGTCTGGTGGTTAGATCAGTCCCCCATGACTTCAAGGGGAGGGTCGATACAGTGCTTACTTCTGCTTGGGGGAAGTTCAGATCAAAAACTTCATCTCTTTGAGAGAATATTCAGTGCTCTGCTCTTGGGAGGAACAATCTCTTCCATTGAGCTTCCATTGAATCTGTTCCTCAGTGTAAAAATTCATACAAGATATTTGGTGCCAAAAAAACAGAAGAGAAGAAGGGATTTAAATAAGTAGCTAGGAAAGCTTCCTAGAGTACAGCCAGCCTCCTGCAGGAGTAGGTCTAGTTTTTGTTTAAAAGGACACAAACCAAGATACTATCCCTACAACAAAGACTGGCTAGGCTGCACATGATTAGAGGAAACCTCAATGTTCTGTGTTCCCAGGGTGGCCTACAAGATAAACCCCTGAAGGAGTTAGGGGCCTGATCTTTAAAAATCAACTCTTCACACCAGAAGATCACCACTGTTTGTTGAAATGACAATGAGCCTGTCCCAGCAACACCTGGGAAGAGGATCTGCTGGTGTTGCTGCCTCACCTCTCGTGAGAGAAGCTCAGAGCTGACCAGCCCATTACTATTATTACTTTCCCAAAGTGAAGAAAACAAGGAAAGGGGGAAATACGAGAAGCGTTTTTTTGTGAAGGGCTTTTGGCACAGCAGCCCTGCCTGGTCACTGCTAGTTAAAATGATAATTTGAGGTGAAATAAAGTTAAAAGATCTGTAAACTTCAGTAGATATCAGGAAAAAAAAAAGAGGTGAGGATCTGATTGCTTATCATACTTCCTAAAGTCCATAGATGTGTAATGACATGTCCACGGTCTACAGCTGGTCCTATTAAAAAAACTCTGAAATATTATTTTTTCCCTGTTTTCTTACAGAATAAAAAAAAAATGGAAGGAGAGACAGATGAGATAAACTTAAGAAGTCACAAGGTAGGGAGTTGCTTCTTCAAAATAAAAAATTCAATATATTTTCAAAAAAACCCCCAACCTTACAACCTGTCTCTTCTTCAAACATAAAGATTATAGTAGAAAAACAGCCTTTATACCCTAAGGCCCACAGTATGACAAGACTCTAGCACTATCTACCCAAATTGTCAATGTTGTAAGCAGACATGGCTTGTATGCAACATTTTCAGTCAAGATGATGTCATGCACAGTTTTATATTTAAATTCTTTGTGCTGTACAATGGACTACTTTTTCAAGGCACAAAAGGTTAAATTGACTGGAATATTATTGTATAGAGTTGAAAACGTGTATATTCCACTCAAAGGTATATTCTGAACCTGACTTTCAGCCAAGAGCATCTCTGAAGTGAGTCTTGCCTAGAGATGTAATGTTTACCATTCTTTTTCAAGCCAAAAGGTTGTGATTTTCTAAAGGGAAAAACAAGACTTGCCATGTATTTGATTTTGTATTTTTATAAGCTGGCACCTACCTTAGGTAAGAAGAATTGTCTTCCTTGTTCTGAATGCTGATGTTTAGGTTAGAGTTAAGCCCTCCAGAGTGGCAGATTTCCTTACAGCAATCAGTAGGGAAACACCTGAAGTCAGCAGGCTGAGGTGTTTGGTGCTAGCCACTTATGGAACAGTAAAGATGAGGAATCAGCCCCTCCTACACGCTGCTGTTCACCAGGAGTCCATAAGCTGTGGTCCTCTGCTTTCCCTGTGAAATGCTGCTGGTTCTATTCTCATTGATGACATGGGTTGTAAAAGTGCCCAGATACTGGCAGACAACCATGTTAGTTCTTCCTCAGCCTGAAGTCAAGAAAACTCAAATTCCCCACTTCCACAGAAAGTACTGACATGTCCAGCCTATGAAGTGTTTGGGAGAAGAAAAGAAGGATGGCTGAGGAATGTAGAAAACACTGCATGCCCTGAATAATCCAACAGATGATCCACACTCTGTTCTGTGCGGACCTGTAAGGCAGAATTTGTATCCCTTTTTATTAAAGGGATAAAAATCCCTTTTCATTTTAAGGGATTTTTATCCTATGCAGGGGGCCCCCATCCATTCTCACAAAGGAATCAGGCAGATTTAGTTCAAAAAGAATTCACCCTAAATATGTTTGGATTGTGTTATAATCTTAAAAAGTAAACGGAATAAAAATTTAAGACGTGATGTGTTGAGAAGGGATGAAGAAAAGTGAGCACTTTTTTTTTTTTTTTAATTACAAAAGACAGTGAAGAAAGCATCATAAGATGAAATCCAGGGAGGACCTTAGCACTCACAAGAAAAACAGGCTTGCTTTCTTGTAGGAAGAACTTCAGTCACTAGGCTGTACTATGTGGCATAACTGACAGCTCCCTCTTTCCATCTAATGACTTTTAAATTGTTGTACACACATGCAGCTACTTCTAGGAAGAGTGTCTTACCTCCCATTATTCTGAATAAATTCTTCTCACCTTCAGGAAGAAGGAAGAAATGGATGCTGAACCCTCCTTTAGCTGAATCCAGGTCACCTAATTAAAAATATCAGTAGAGAGTGAGAATATTTCTCCCTCAGGTCTCACACTTCCCAATCAAAGAATCCTATCTAAAGAATAGCAGCAGCAATTGCTTTTTAAGCAGTCTACTACAACTGGTGTGTCTTTAGGTATGCTTTGATAACATCTTCAGATCTAAGCCCTAGAGAACTGTGACAGGATGGGGGCAATTGAGAAATGTCTGATTTTGGATTTTGGTTTGATTTTAACAGGAATTAAGTACTGAGCTATTCTGTTCTCTCAAGGCAAGGAATTTGGAGTGCCCTTAAGTCTCACTGCTTAAGAAACACAAAAAGTAAAGCAGTTAGGGATCTAAGATGCTTCCTGGGATATGTAAAAGGAGTTTTCAGAGACACTATTTTAGGTCTAACTAACTGCTCAGATTTATTTAAGTCCTATCTATCACAGCTGCAGTGCACGTTCTTTACTCTCTCTTCTACCAATATGGATCCATATTAAGTGGAAGGTAACGCACACATGGGTTAAAAAAGGGAGCTTAACTTGCAAAATTTATGCCATTGATGGTCCTTCTTGAACTAATACCTTGCCAAGGCTGACCTAGAACAGAGGCTAAATGGAGTTAAAGAATAAAGTAGGTATTTATAAAAGGCCTCAATGTCCACCTTGGGCAGCACAAGATCCCAGCCAGGGCTACAGCCAAGATGAACCCAAATGGTCACAAAAAATGGATGACTGGTCATGAGGCATCTCACTTTTATAAGTTCTGGTCCATTAGAATATTGGAGTTAATTGTACAATTATAGCTTTAGCTTATGAAATCCCATCCTTATTGTTTTTCTCCCTTCAGTCCACGTTGTTTATGCTCTTGGGCCTGAAATTTGGATCATTTGTCCTTGGTCCTCAGCTAGAAAAGGAATTGTCTAGCTACTATGGGAAGATAGCTTACCACCCTTAATATGAAGTTCAGAACTACACACTAAAGCAGTACAGAATCTGAAAAATATTAAAGCTAAAACCTAAGGCATCAAAATGATTTATCACTCAATAGTTTCACATTCAAAAGAGTATTTATATTGACTTTTGTGATGTGTCATACTGAACAAAATCAAACTGGTTTCACTCAAATTTATCCTTCTCTCATCAAATAAAATTTACTTACTTTAACTACACTTTAAATATTACCCTTTTGAGAACAGGAACTTCTCTTTGAATGACAACAAACCAAATCACTTTATCTGAAGTTTATTGATGTGGATATCAGGAAAAACTGATTCACAAAAATAGGTGGTCAAGCTTTGGAACAGGCTGTCCACAGAAGTGGTTGGTTCATCATCCCAAAGACCAGTAGGTGTGGAGCTTAAGGACACTGTTTAGTGGTGAATTTCACAGTCTTGGGAAAACTGTTGGGCTCGATCATCTTAAGAATATTTTCAAACTTAAATTGCTCTATCATTCTATGATACCATGACTTATTCTGCTTCCACAGCACCTCTTTCTTCTTATATACAATGTGGAAGTTGGTACTAAGGAAATGAAGGACCTTCCTTGCCATGGTCATCTACTCTGTTTTGTAAATTCTGCACAGATACAGAAACATTTCCATCTGCTTTAGGGTGTTCTATTATCAGCCACATATGTGCTGAGAAATACTTCTGTTTTAGCACTAGACCCGATCAGATAATTCACAGTGAATAATTTATTTGAACAGATTTAGACTTTCCTTTGTTTGCTAGTTGTCCAGGAGTTGGTTTTGATATTCTTGAATTTAATAATTTTTCAAAAGCATTTGCTTGATAACTTCTATGAAACCTTTAATGAGAAAAGGTTTGCTTGTGGAATGTGTGACCAGTTTGACATGAGTACTAAGAGCTTGGTGCTGTTGCTCGGGTTTTTTAGATACCAAGGCAATATAACAGTTTTCTACTTCTTGACTGTGTGAATAAATTTGAGCTCTTGTATGCAAACACTTACATGCAAAAGTTCAAAATCTGCTTTTCATAACAAGTAGTAGTCAACACAGTAGTGCTGCAACTGTTTACATCCCTAAAGGAAATATTTAATTTCTGTACTTCCAATAACTCAAATAGGATATTCCTTTCCACATATGATTTAATTTTTGCACAAGTGAGTCTACATAAATGGGTATATTTAGGTGGCCAGCCTATATTTGCTGGATGTCTGCTCTTTAACACCATAGCTGGAAGAAAAAGAAATGAGAGTACTACTGCTCTTAGAAAATAAGCTATTATTCTGACAAGTTTAAAAAAAATTCTTTCTTCTATCATCATTGCCAGCTTTCTATTTCAAAATAACCTTAATCTTGTGTCTGTGAAAAGTTAAATATTTGACAACAAAACATCTTGATCACTGGCTTCTTATTGGAAAATTGGAACATTCTAATATTAAATACACAATATTTTTCCTAATTTATGAATTACAGTATAAAAAATAGGCAGCAAATATTAAAAATGTATGTTCATAGGAATCTTCAGAATTCAGAGCCTGATAAATCAAATGGAATAATTCAATGATAAGATTGTTTATCTGTATTATGAAGCTGATTAAGCTAATTTCTCTTTGTTTAGTAAAAGTTACAGACCCTTTATGTGTAATTAGATGTACTAAATCTTTCTGAGACATTCAATACAGAAAAATAAGCAGAAAAGTGCAGTTGTTTTATGATTTTTAATGTTGTTTAAAGCATGGTAACCATGAACTTATTTTGAATTTTTGTTCATCATGGCACTTGCACAAGATTGATTTATTTATCTCCCTTTATATTCCTTTGGAAATGTCATTTATGTAGCACCAAAATGCTATGTTTTAGTTAGGCTGCTGAAAATTTGACACATCACTGACAGATGATGTCTAAGCTGTAGGGCTAAGATGTACGGCTATTAAAGATGACATAGAATGCACAAATATATGAGTACATGAGGGAGAAAGCTGGTGTGATTTTAGGAAAAATCTAACATCACTGGCTGAAAGTCACAAGTGGAGTCATGTGAATTAAATAAAGGAGAGAAAATGCACCTGCAGCAAGACAAAAACCAAAACTCTATGAGGCAGTTGTATCAGGCCTGGAGTAATAAAATAAAATGGGGAAAAAACCCCAAAACACAAATTCAGGAAATAAATATGGATGGAGTGGAGTGTAACAGCCTATTTCACATGCTTGTGCACATATATTTCAATTTGTCTTGTACTTCAGACCACTAGAAATTTTCATGCAAAGCACAGAACCCTACACAAGAAAGTTGAATCCTTTAGTACTGTGTTGTTAGTTTTTATTAAAATGTGTGTGTAACACCTCTTAAAAATAATCCACCAATCCTTTTCCTCTTCTCAGGGTTTCACAAATGGAAGTGGAAATTATATGCCCTAATTACAGGAAGATGCAGATTTTTTGAAAGACACAATTGTCCCAGCCCTTATTGTAGAGTTTGACCAAATAAGTAGAAATAAACAGACAATAACAGGGCTAGGGGATACAAAAAGAGATCCAACGTCTGAATGTGACTTAGAACTAGGCATGAAACAAAGTTAAAGTTATCTAGCTGGAAGTTCATATACATTTCTACTTTCCTAACTGATGAAAAGTTGTACAAGAGCATGAAACATGGGATAAAACTATGTTTGATGTTAAATCATTTATCTCACATTTGTATTCTTGCATTTTGCATTTGGATTATCTGTGTTGCAGAAAGGTGTGTCCTCACTTGTGCTTTCTGTTGGAATGAAGGAAGAGTTTGCTCCAGAGACCTCTCCTGCTGATAGACATGGACATGACAATACCTGCACTGGTGCCTCCTGGTCTAGCCTGTGCCAGTAAGATTTTCATTGCCATGAGCTCCCTGTCCTCAATTAAATTGCATCTTTTCAAGGATTTTGCAAAGAGCTTACACTGGGGACAGTGTTGTGCAGTAATGATGGATATGACTGAGAGCACTATGAGAAAAAAGAGGTTGGTGATAAGCACTGTATTGACACGTGCAACAAAATACATTAATCTCTCAAGTAGGCTTTGTTCATATTTTGCCCTATAATTTGAAGGTTAACATAACTTCAAGTAATACTTACTGGAATTTTTGTCTTGTCAACTCATCTACTTGGTTTTGCATTGTCCCATTTTGTTTTGCTTTTAGCTTTAAGTTCTTTCCTCTCTCCATTCTCAACTTGTTCTGCTTTTGTTTCTCTTGTGACACCATAGTGGCAGCGCAGTAAAGCCCCACAAAGTTCTTCTTTCTTCAATTCAATTTGACTCTCATGTATTGCTCTGTCTCTTCCTGAAATTGTATTGCCATTTCCAGAAATGACATGGCAATATTTCACTTGAGTCACTTGCCACTTTAAGTGGACCTTCATGTATTTGCATTAATGATATGAAACAATGCCTAATGGAACTACAGTGTGGAGAAAGGTGAAATTAAATTAGTGTAGCTTATTTTCTGATGTGCACTGAATTGGCAGAGAAAATAAAATTGAGGACTGCTATAGCATTTATAAAAATCCTGAGGGATCATTCCTAAAACTATAGTCAAAATCTGTGCATGCTGATGTAACAACAGATATAAAGTTACTCTGTCTCTGAGGAAAAGATAAAGTTGGTGTGGTGAATCTTGCCCATGGGCTGCAGTTCCTCACAAAGTGCAGCAGCACTGGTGGCTCCAGCCTGGTCCCCGACAGGGTCACAAGTCCTGCCAGCAGACCTGCTCCAGTGTGAGCTCTTCTCTCCATGGGGCCACAAGGCCTGCCAGAGCCTGTTCCAGCGCAGGCTTGCCATGGGATACAGCCTCCTCTGGGCATCCTGCCTGCTCCAGTGTGGGTCCTACAGGGGCACAGCTGCCCCACCATGGTCTTCCCTGTGGGCTGCAGGGCAATCTCTCCTCTGGTGCCCGGAGCACCTCCTTCCCTCCTTCCTCATTGACCTTGGTGTCTGCAGGGCTGTTTCTCTCAAATGTTCTCACTCTTCCCTCTTTGGCTGTTATTGCACAATGTTTTTGATCCTTTTTAAATACATTATTCCAGAGGCACTAGCACAGTCTCTGAATGGTTTGACCTAGGCCAGAGTCAGGTCTGTCTTGGAGCCAGCTGACTGTTGAGTGTGGAGGAAGCTTCTGGCAGTGTGTCACAGAAGAAACCCTGTAGCCTTTACCATGCAAAACCTTACCATGCAAATGCAACACAGTTGGTGAAAGGCATAAAAGATCTGCATGCTAAGATTTCAAAACTATTTTGCAGTTTTCTCAAAACGTGGCCAGTTTTCTTGGTCTTTAGAAAACAACATATGAACTTTTGAAGAAGTCTGACTAAGCCCTTTTGCAATGTTTTAAAAATTTCAAAAATTGGTGCATTGAAATAAAATACAAACAAACAGGAAACACCATCAACTGTCTGTGATTCACATTTCTGAGCAGACAGCAGCATTGCACAACAGCTTGAGACTGGAAACAAGAAGGCTTCTACATCCAGATGAAACTTCATGGGGATTTCAGGCAGAATATAATTATTTCATATAATTATATTATATACGAATAGAATATAATTATGCAAAGCTGGAATTTTGTCAGGACACTGTGGTGAGCACCCATGCTTTGTGAAAAGCTTATGGGGATTTTTAATTACAATAAGTGGTCAGAATCTTAGTTTGATGTCTCAGCCAAGAGATGAATTGATACTGAACTACCAGACTCTCAGTACATGCCTGGGTAGTATGAAAATAACAGAACCATTAGACAGCTTGACTCACCTTGTAGTGATGGCAGAATGGGCTGTATCTGAAATCTGGAACAACGATTAAAAAATACTGTTGCTCTTCAACAGAAGAACAGTGATTATAAGGGATGTAACTCTGCATTCAAGATTCTTTCATTCTGGGGAAAGATATGCATCTGCTAAACATGCAGATATGTTATCTGTTCACTTCAGAAACACTTAAACAACTGAGCATCTCTCCTTAAAAATTACCACAGAATGGAATAACTTTTAAGAAGTTATCATGCTGTGGAATGAGTCTTATGATATGAACTCATAATGAGTTGTAGAGCCTTCACTCAGCAGAGTGAATATTACACTGGATAGCTGAATACCCAAAAGTTTCTTAACTGGTTCAGTCCTATCTGTGTAATCTATCTATCTTCTCATGTCACACCCAGCTCTACTGTATCTGAATATCTTCCAAGTCTCTCTGGGGCAACAATTTTTTTTTCATTATTTTTGGTAATATAACATAAACCGGAGGCTAAAGTATCATTATTTTATTGCTACCCCTGAGATATTTTTGTCAGATGTTAATTCATAATGTAGCAAAGTTCTTTCAAAAGAACAGAAACTAGAGTTGATACTTCGGGAAAATGGATTTGAAAATGCCCATTTACTGTATGAGTTCTGTTAGACATTTCCAAAAACACTTTAAAATATTGCTAGGAGTCCTACTTTCAGAATTTCTAGCAGGTTTTTGTTTTTTTTTTTTTTTTATTTTTATTTTTACTTGGGGATGCTTACATCTTGACTGAGATCCTGGACTGAGCAAAGGGTATCTGATTCAAAAGTCAGACTCAGACTATTCAGATTTAATTTACTTTAAGGTCCCATCTTGGTAGCTTTCCTGTGAGTTTGCATTAGGTTTGTAAAGTCATGGTAATTGACTCTCAGATTAAAGCACACACTGAGTGATGCCTGGATAGGATTATGAGTTGAGGTGCCTTGTGTATTTTTTGAAATGCTGTAAGGAGAAAGAAAAAGTGAATTGCTGCCCTGATTTTTGTGTAGCTCCATACACAGATGCATATAACAGGCAATAAAACGCATTTGTCTATAGGGTCTCAACATGAGGCAACCTGACTGCCAGAAACTTAAACTCATGCAAAAAAAAGGTCCATGTACAAAAAGTCAACTTAACTTTAGCAGAGCTGCTACTGGCTTCACTGTAATTAAGTGCTAATCGTAGGGGTGTGCTGTTTTGCAAGGCAGTAAACCGGTTTCCTGAGAGGATAAACTCGGAGGTCAAAGGCCGGGAGTTGGCTCTGTCAGGGACCAGGATCGGTGCCGAGAAAAGCAGCACACCTGTCCTGTTATTGTGATTATGAGACAAATGTGAATAAGGCCAGTAAAACAAAGTAACCTGAAAGTCTGGAGAATTTACTGCCATGATTGTTTGGAGTGGCACATGGTGCAGGCCGCGAGCAGGGGGCCGCGCTGTGCCGGGCCCACAGGACAGGCTCAGCTCCCCAGCAGGGAAGGGAACTCATGGAGGGCAGCTCTCACGGGGCTCTGGGACCTTTGCCCCTCTGCACCATCTCAGCAAAGCTGCTCCACCTTCACAGGGTTATATTTTCCAAGCTATGAAATGACGGTGTTATTTAGTAAACTTCACAGAGGGGTTTCCAAGTGCAAATAACAAATTACATACAGCTCTTCAGTATAATAGGATGGAACGTTTAATCTGTAGTAAATAAAAATAACAGCTGTTCCACGCTTCAATACTGTGCAATACTGTGAGTAGGAATTGCAAGAATAGATTCAATAAAAAAGCCATATAGTTTCATGGAAAAGGTCTGAAAAAACCCTTTGAGAGCAAGTTAAAACAACCATACTTTATTCATGGACTAGGATAGAGAGAGAAAGAGAGAGGTGCTGTGCTTTTACCACCAGAACAGCACATTTATCAGTAGATAATTGGAGTGTTAGTAAGCACTGGGAGGGAACATCCATCCCAGCATAAAAAGCTGGGACCTAACACAGGGAGAAGTATGGGCATATTGGTCCTGCATCATTCCAAATATCTGAGGCTCATTTCTATGGCAGATAGACTCATATGCTTTCAAAACCAAGTAATTTTTTGATGCACAGAGAACTTTATATTAGCAAAAAAGAAGTAGCTCTTCCCCAAAGACTAGAACAAAAGCTGAAATTTCTGCACAACTATATTAACATTCAAAATACTCCTGGCATATGGAGAAATGTCAAATTTCCTGTCACAGGAAAAAGTGAAACAAAGAATTCAGTTATTTTACAAAGGCAGAGATGCTTCTAATCATAAGCCAAAATATATGTGTATATATATAACTTCACATGCAGACATTTTCTCCAGCAGCCAATACTGTTAAAACCTTTAGAGAGATATCTGGAGAAATAAGAAATATGGACTAGTTTGGGATCTAAATAAAAGTAGTTCTCTCCCATTAGCCCTTGCACTCATCACAGGACACCTCACAAACCTGGGCAGCACTTTCCCACCTCTATGGCACAGAGCTCCTGCAGCCAGCCATCAAGAAAGAGAGAAGACCCCTCCTGCCTGCACAGCTTAGTAAAAAAAATTGTGTTTCCCCTCCCTCCTACACGGGAGAATCTGATACCAACACCATTAATGAAATTATACCACAGAAGTTGCATTTATGGTCTGATCCCACCCCACAGTTGCTGTGCTTTATATAAGGGATGACTGTCACCTTGCCGTGCTCATCCTGTTGTGTGTTCAAGATGATGAGATGATTGTGTTTCTCATATGAATATTTGTTTGGTATGAATATTACCAGTGTATGTAAGTACCTGACAAAGAGATTAAAGCAGATGGTAGTAGGCTATTCTCACTTGTGCCCACAGACCAGACAAAGTCAGGGGGCAAAAATGGCAATAAAATAAATTCCATTTCAACATAACAGACTTTTTTTGCTGTGACTGGTTGATAGAACAGAAACAAAGCACCTGGAATTTCAAGAATATTTTGAAGAACCTTGGAGATGTTCAAAACCCAACTGGACATATCCCTGAGCTCTCTGCTCCTGCTGACCCTGCTCTGCACTGTGGAGTTGGACAAGGCCATCACTAAGTTTGCCTTCCTACTTCAACTGTTCTGTGACTCTGCCAAAATAACCATCAGCCTTACAACCACCATGATGATCTTTCTGTTTGAGTAATCTACCTGTACCTTTATTGATGAGGAAAACAAACTTTCACATCCCCTAGACAGAGTATATGTATTAATGGAAGACAGTGAATTGATTTGTAATTAGACCTTTATTTTAAAATACTTATGTTGCTGGATCTTTGATTGTGCAGAACTAATTTATGTACAGTGACTCTCCAGTCACATGTATCACTGCTGCAATACTGTATGGTTACTATAGAAGGATTTTTTATTTTTAGATACTCAGGGATATTGCAGATGTACAATGCAGTTAGAGGTACTTCATACAACCCTAAAAATTCACACTGGAAAGGACCCTAATCCCAAAGCAAATTAGCCTAATCTGTTAGATGAAGATCTTCAGGATCTCCAAATGGAGACTCCAAGACTTCCCAGGCAATCTGCTACTGTACCTGGAGGAAGATTTCCCTCAAAGCAAAAGTCAATCCCTCTCCCTGTGATTATTTTATTTATCCTGTCAATGAAAGATAGGCTCTTTTCAACAGCCTTTTATGTATTTGAAAGGTTGATGTCTCTTTTCTTGGCTGAACAAGGCCATGTTTTCTAGATTTGGCATTACTCTCACTGACTCTCACTTGGACTCCTTCCAGTTAGTCCACATCTTTTTTTAATTCATACAAATCACATAAGAGAAAGGTACGGCTTTATAGATGGTGTTCCTGCACACACAAGGGTTTTTGGGAATTGGGGGAACAAACCAGAAACACTGTTGGCTTCTGGAACAAAACCAAGCTTCCAAAATATTGCAAAAAATGCCTTAAAGGGGAAAAAAAAGTCATAAAATATCCTAAAGGTCTCCAATCCTTGTTCCCACAGCAACTACTAGTGGTTTAGGATGCTACTACTTTTCTGCCAGAGGTTTTTGCCTGAGCAGAAATATTGGACATATTCAGAGAAATTAAATCCAGATCAAGATGCATTTCTAGTTTAACTTGTTGTATAAGACCCTTGCATAAAACCCAAGTTGCTGATTGAATGAAGCATATTTTAGAAAGACAGCCAATCCTCATTTAAGGGCTGCCAATGATAAGGGATATACCAGATCTCGGCACAAATTATTCCAATGGTTAATTGCACAACCTAATTGCTAGTTTGAATTAGTTCAGCTACAGCTTCCAGTCATTGGACATTGTTATGCTTTTGTTTACTAAACAAAAGATCCCTCTACTATCAGAAATATTTCTTCAGCTGCTCACTGTAATGCAGCTGTCTCAGATGTTGGTTCATCTCTTTTGTAACATTTCTAATTTTTACATCTTATTTAGTGTGTTTAGAACTTACTTCTTTATTTGGGATATTTGGGTTCAATAATCATCTAGTGGCACAAAAGTAACTACAAGAGCCAAAATTTTTGAAGCTGTTTCAGAGTGTTTCAGATCAATCCTTTATCACTTGGGACCCACTGTGTGTGGATTTCTTCAATCTTGTGCAGAATCTCCCTTGTACCAATATCTTCCCCTCCCGTCCATAAGTAAAGCAAGTTGGAAGTTCGAGCAAGCAGTGACTTAACAGCTCAAAGTTTCACGTTTAATGGGTGACTAAAGCAACTTAGTCTGTGACTTAAGAATGTGTTCTTGAATTATTTAGTTGCTCCTTAAAGTGATATTTTTCAATTAAAGTGTCTTGAAAATTGTCCTTATGGTCTTAGCCATAAGGAAAGGGGCCAGAACTGCAGAAATCTGTCCCCACAGTGGTGTGGGGAGGTCCCGTTCAGAATCTGCACCTACAGGTCTTCATACAGCAGTGGCGCGGAGTCACATCTTCTCCATGAGATTATTTTGTGCCTGGTTTCCCTAGAAACTCTGAGCATAAACAGAAGATGTAGGCCTTTTGTCAGCTGAGAATTTCTTGAGATTTGGCAGATTATACAAGTAGGTACTGCACATGTGCAGATTGACTCAAACACGGGTGTACAATAAGATGGTTTTATCCTGTGTATTTTGAATTTAACAGCTCAGGCACTGGAAGTGTGATATTTACCAGATGCATCCAGTCTCTGCATCTGTGTTGTAGAGTCAGTCTGCTGATGCACAGTAAATGTGCCACATTTAGAATGTATCTTACAAACTGCATGTTCCTATAGACCATTAAGGTTACTCAAGTCCTGCGCTGGATGTGTGCCCTGAGCACAGAAGGTATTGGCATTTTGCACATGGGGGCAACTCCCCCTTTGCCCTGTGGCAATCAAAACTCATAATTCATAAATTTCATTTTGTAGAAAATCCTTAAAGAACAAACAAGTATATCTTGCTTTATGGTTTTAATTCAAACTGATTGATCTAAAATGCATTTTATCTCCAAGGTGCTATTGTCCTTCTGATTAATTTTTCAGAGTTTTAAGATAACATCTTAGTGAAAACACGTAGTGTTAGCACTGAAGGTTTTTCTACCTCTAGGGTTTTTTTTTTACTTAGCTGTGCCTTTTCACTGTAAAATCAGAGGAAATATATTAATGTTGGCTAATTAACAAAACATTCCACAAGTTCTGAATTGTTTAATTCCACAAGTTCCAAGCTGTTGCACCCAAAACAGAACACAGACATTTAAATTGGTTATAAACACTTTCTCAGACACTTTTTATTGCTCTTTTACTGTTTGTAAATGTTACAAGGCAAAGTGAGAAAAGTACTAGATAAGATCGCCTATTCCTTTTTTTGCTATTATCATTCTTTAGGCTATGTTAGATAGCACTTCCTTCTAGCAAAGCAAAAAGAATGGGACCATCATTACAAATTTTATCGCATAAAACAAGGAAAGGAAAGAGTCCAAGTACTGTTGAGAGTAGGCCATAAGATGATAAGCATCTTCAGTATCTATGCCATACATCGTTTGCCTACAAAATTGCTTTGATCTAATACTCAGCCTTTGATCTAAAGAAATTAGCCATCTTCCCTTCTCTTGAGGAAACAAAAGGTGAGACTGTACAGCCAGCTTTAGTGCAGGATACTCTCCTACCTTGGTTCATTTCCCATTTTTCTCCCAGAAGGTCCATGTGCGTGCTGATTCACTCTTAGTCTGCTCTGGAGCAGCCAAATGTCTCCTTTGCAGAGAAGCAGACAGCTCACTCCAGGGTCTCCTCCAGGTGGAGTATTCAAGCAATGCTTAGTTTGGGTCCCCTGACTCCAACAGTGTAACACTCAAAAGTCTTTCTCTACTTGTGTTGTGCAGCATCAGTCCCTGCCATCAAAACTGCCATGTGGATGGCTGCAGCAGAGCTTTGCCATTATTTCAGGCACACAGTAATAAAAAAGCCCATACAATTAACAATTGTATTTCAAGACCAGTGGAGGATTAAAGTGTACCTTATAGTTCATCACTTAATAGTGTATGAGCTGGAGCCCATCCACTAGAGAGACAGGACTTGGGATAAAAAGGCAGCTGCCAGGAGCAGCAGTAGCCAATCGCAATTACATCAAAATAATCAAGCAAAAAATTTAACCCACCCAAATATATATGAGTGTTCTTATATATGCATGTGTGTGTGAGAGTTCTGGAGTGGGTTGTCCCATTTAGAAGTTTTTCCTCCCTCACCAGCTACAAGATTTGGAGCAGAACTCCACCCCTACAACACTGCACAGAGTTAATGCTTGTATTGATCTCATGACTAACAGTGTGCTTTTTCCTTGTCTCTCCTATGCAGACATTATGCAGTTTTGTAGCTGATAAATAGTTTGGTTTAGGTAAAAGAGTAAAAGCTTTCACTTTTTACATTTTCTAGTCTATTTCTGGTCTCTTCCTGCCTTCTGACTCATAATGGCTGTTCACTCTTCTATAGTCTCTTCTAGCTGATGTCAAAGTGCAAAACAACAAATGCATTTGACTGCGTGATAACACAATGGGTTGTTCCCAGGATGTGTAACTCTATCTATTTAATTAAGTAGCAATTAATTTGAATATGTTAATATATTCTCTCATCATGCAGGATTTGTAGGAGCCAGTGTATTACCCAGCTGCTTGTCATTCTCTAGTTCAAAGTGAATGGGAGATCATAGGACACAGATGTAGTTGAGAGTTTTAAACCAGATCTCAGACAGAAATAAATGTCTTTTAAGTAGAATTACCTCATTATACTCTGAGAACAAGCAAAAGGTTATTAGAGGTCACATATTGCCAAATTTTCTCATTTGAGGCTGCCTGTGTATACTGGCTTGTGCAGGGATTTCATCAGATGACAATTGGACCTTCATAACCAGATGTCCTGGTGACATCCAGAGCTTCAAGTACAGAACCTAGAGTATGGACTGATTTAATTTCTACTGTCCTGTTGAACACAAGGAGTAGGATATTTTTATTACATTTTTATATAAAACAGAAAGAAAAGCTAAGGAGACATGAACATGTTCTTACATAGAGCAGTGAATGAAACACATAAATAATCATTTTTCTAAGCTCTATTGCTAAGTTTAACACTGTGTAGGTGAGCATAGTTGTTTGCTTACTTAGTTAACTTCATTATCCAGTATACCTTATCAACCCATGAACATTTATAGTTTTTCACTTAGGGATTAAAACCCATGCCCAAATGACATTCTCACTGATGTCCAAAGTACTTCTGCAAAATAAAATATGTGGAAATTGGCAAGAGAAAAGGGAATAAATAGAATGGATTTTTTTGAAAGGTAAAACGATGCAGGGTTTAATAAATTTTAGGTATATGTTTTATAGATTAAATCTTTATATACATTTTTGAAATTACTTTCATTAATGAGCAGACTGCTTTTTGTACTAACCATTATCTAATGGTAGTGCTAAAATGTCCTGATAAGATCTCACTGAAATGCTTTCACAGTTTTGAATAGTCCTCTATTTAAATGATAAATCAAAACTGAACATGGTGCAGGAAGAGTGTTTTCAGCCCTCTGGTCCTCCCTATTACTTACAATGATGACACTGAAAATATTTTGTTTTGGTTTACCTAGTAAAGCAAAAATTGAAGAAAGAGCTATAAATAAATCAAAGGAGCAGACTTAGTAAAAGACTGTTTAGACTAAGGAACAAGTGCAAAAAAAAAAAAAGGGAATAAACTGGCCATGAATAAACTAAGAATGAAAATTAGATTCAGATCGATCTTCAGATTAAAAGAGTAGTGAGCTTTTCATTACCCTCTCCAGTAAGACAGGGTAGAACATGGCCAGTCCTCCCATTGTCCCCTGGCAAAATCCATGGGCAACACCAGCATCCCGCTGCACTTCTTCCCCATTATCTGGCCTATGCACTCCTAAAACAGTGTGATTCAGGTTAGACTTCAGCTCTGAAAACATTGAAAATCTCCACACTTTCTTTGGTTATTCATAGATTACTTTTGTATGAACATAAGTAATCTATGAGTAACCAAAGAAAATTGGTTAAATTTAAATTAAATTAAATTAAAAACTAGTACCTGAAACTTTGCATTTGTTTGGATTTATGTTGAAGTAGTCTAGAGGTCTGGGGATTTTCTCTGTGTTGATCTCAAGTTAAAAGAATGCAATTTTGAATTATGCCTATATACCCAATGGTATATCACCAAAATCTCCATCAAAATCTCTGGGTTTGGTGTGTTCACATCAAAATAAATGTATTACAAACTGTACAAACTGGAAGATATAATGCCAAATTTTAGGTTTGTTTTCCAAATATGTTTAGGTTTCATATTTATAAAGCCTTTATTATAGCCTGCTAAGTTTGCTTTGATTACCTTTAGTTCCTAACTCAGCTCAGATACCTTCAACATCTTTCAGGTCCAAACAATTACTATAAAACAGTCTGTCTCTGGTATAATCACAATGTAAAGCATATTTTTATGTTTAATATAAGGAAATTATGCGTTGAAAAGTAAAGCGACATATAATTAATAGCAAACCTGGCTAATGATAGCTAAAATACATCAAAGCATGCTCCAGCCCATTGGCTAGTGTATATGCTTTTGGCAAACTAACTTCCAAGCAAATTAACTTCTTCTCTAACTAGGGATCTCCTTGAATTTTATAGTGGGAGACGCTGATTGAAGCTTTGATTCATTAATAAAATGATAGATCCATGTTGTTAACTCATGCAGTTGATGCATAAGTTGATGCATGATCTTCCTGTTACAGTGTTTTACTCAGTGACTGCTGAACACATGTTCAGGGTTATGGTGTTTGTGTCATTTATTTGGGACTTGGCTTAAGGACTATTCTAATATACAGAGGCTCTTTTGGGGAGTTACCTGTTGGTTTCTTAGACATGGTTCCCATTGGTTTGTTTTATTCATCTATTAGAAGCAAAATGAAGTCTTAGATGGTTGGCATGTAATTTTTATGGACCCATGAATGTTAATGGCCAAAAGCCATTGCAAGGGCTATTCTAACCTTTTGAATTATGCATTACATGGACTTCATTCAGTGAAGAGAATTACTAGGGTCTGCCACCTCGATTCTATCAAGTGAAGTAATATGGAGCTGAATTACAGCTTATCCAGCCTAGAATTAGATTCAGATCTTCAACGAAATCATAGGGAGCTCAGCATTGAAAAATGTCTGCTCATATTCCTACTTTTAAAACCTTCACTGTTGAATTTACTTTGTAAAACTTAATCTGGGTGAGTGTGGGATCTCAGCACCTCAGGACAGAGGTGCAGAGTGGCCGAGAACACCCTTGGGGGGCTCGGGAGTCCTGGAATGTTGCCAGAAGTGTCTGGTGGCTGGACTTTGATCCGACACAGGAGACGACGCCTGTATGAGGACTGGGAAGGTTTCACTGGGTGAATGGTGAAGGGATAAGTTAATTAGAGTGTAAAACACAGGGTTTAGGATTTTGGTACAGGGGGGTCTAAAGAAGTAAGATGGAGGAATTGGGGCGTGTCCTGTCCTTCTTCTTCTTCTTCTTGGCCTCCATCTTCTGTGGTGATGGTGGCACTTTGGGATTGGTTATTACTAAAAGTGCACCGGTTAATAAGGGTAGAAGGTATTGGGGAAAAATGATAAATATTGTACACGTAACTTAGGGTATAAAGATAAGTGACCGCCCCAGAGGCTTGGAGTGTGCCCATGGCTGACTTGCTGTGCAGACCTCTGTCGGGCTGAAAGAAAATCTTTTAGATAAACAATTAATAAACACCGAGACCGAGACAAGATCAGAAGTCTCCCCTCGTCCTTTGAAGCGCCGGGCTCTTCAAGGCCATCCCTGGGCCTTTCCAGAACACCTAAACAGCAGAAACAGAAAACTTACAGGTGAGGAAATTATATCAAGGAAATAATTACTGGCACAGCTTTGAGAAAGATCTTGCACAGGTCTTCATTTGTTTATAAAGTTCTCTTCTGATTCCTGTCTACATTGTGGTTAGTTGCTTAGTGAGTCATCAGGATGAAGCTACCATTTTTTTGCCCCAAGTGTTTTGAAGATGGCTGTACTGTTCTGTCCCCTCCAACTCAGTGGGTCTTTTATATTGATTGTTTATCTCATGAGGATTCAATGATATCATGCTTCCTTGCCCTGGAGGGCTGGGCCTAAACTGAGCAGAGCAGAATTACAGGGTTTCAAGAAGCCCTCTGTTCAAAGTGTCTTCACAGCCATGAGTCAATGTTCCTTCAATTGATGCCGTATTTTCATAGCATTGTTCAGCTCTAATGATGAGAAGCTATTGCACAATTAAGATAGTGCAGTCTTGTTTCCCTGCTTACTAATCTGAAGAGGCTGTTTTTCTTTATGTTTCACCTAACAAGAAGTATAAGGTGGAGCTTTCAGAAGATGAGAATGTGTTCAGGCTCATTTTTTGATGGAGATTTTTCAGATGGAAAAATCTCTGAAATCATATATGGTCATCATCCATTATTAATAGCAAGTTTAACTATTATAGCAACTATTTTCTCCATCACTTGAGTAGCATTTCAGTTAGATGCTTGTACTGAAGTACAGAGAAGGAAAGTATCACTGTGCCTTACTACAGCCTCATTTTAACACCTACTCAATCAGAATCACTTAGTTTTGCATTTCTGTCTCCTATTGCCCTGTAAGAATTGCAGTAAAAGACTTTTCTGTGGTTATGGCCACCTGTCATAACTCACTCTTCTCTAATTCAGAAAAAATGTAATTAAATAGAAGTAAGACTTACTGACTTCAGACCAAACACAGTGTATTCCCCTGCATTTCAGCAACCAATTTGTCACAGATCTTCTGAAGACATTCCTATCACCTCTGTTAAAGACAAATCTCAGTGCCTTTCCAAAGTAAAGCAACATCTGTCATTTGCACAATTCTAAATCTGGGGTCGCAGCTAGACACTGATTTTAGTTTTCTATTATAACCCAAGGTAGAAACAGTTGTGTTTCAGGAGCTGGTTTATGAGCAAATTAAACAGTCTGACCCTACAGGCAGCAATATACATCAGAGAGGTACAGCAGGAAACTTCACCTTGCTTGATACGAATCAACCCACCATTCCTAAAATTGTACAATCTAAGTGCTTGGATACTTCAATAGTGAAACTAAGAATTGGACATGAATTCTGTCTTTTGTGATTGATAAAAGAGTCAATACAGCATGCCAGGTGACAGACAGAAACTCTACATCCCCAAAAAGAGAACAGGAAAAAAAAATAAGAGGGGAACAGGACAGGAGAGCTTCTTAAAGCAAATCCTTTGAATGCCAGCGTATGGGACATGTCAGAGGCAGAGAAGAGAGAAGATGCAGATCAGAGGATGAGATGCTTGAGGCCCACAGGGATTTGGGATAGTGTGAAAGGCCTTGGCAGAGTGTGGGAAGGAACGTGTAACTTACCTGGTTGGGAAAGACAAAGAAGAAATAGTCATGGCTTCCTATAGAGGATGTGGGAAAGTGATCCCATGCCAAAACATCTTCTAGTGATTTCCAAAAGATACATTCACTTAGCCTACATGCCCACACTCTCTACCACAAGTGGTTCTTCTCATTTAGTTTGGGGTTTTTGGTAGTTTTGTTGTTTGGGGCCTTTACTTTTCAAGTTAGCTGAAAAGAAAATGTCTCCCTTCATGTAAACATCAAAACCTGCTTTCTTTCTGTATTAACACAAATGCAAAATTGCATTGACACTTTTCACATACAGGAATTTCTGTAAAAGAGATTACTGCTTTGGATACTTGAAGGGGATTAAAAATTGGACAATTCAAAGAAGAAAGCAGGCAGATAACTGATGACCAGGCCAAGAAATTGTTGCCACAGTGTGTACCAGGCCAGAGCAAGATCCAGCTCACTGTCAGAGTTCACAAAACTACTGTCTCACTAGTTTTTAATCCCAAGGAATGACTGCTTTCTGATGGTAACCTAGGTCACAGGAAAATATTCTCAATAAACTGAGACCACAGGCATGTAGGCAAGAGGGAGTTTGTATGTGTATTTGTAAGAAATGTCAGTCCCTCCCACTCAACCCAGCTCTGCTGTCCTGCTGACTACAGGAATTTATAAGGTTGGTACCAAATAAACATCACTGGTTTTGGTGGTGCAAAATGAGCAATAGATGCATCTAATAAATAAGTGAAATTTGATTAACATTGTAAGGTCTCTATTTTCATCATCTCTGTGTGCAGAGTAACTTCTCTGCCCACGCTCCCCCTCCCAAAACCATGTCCTTGCCACAAATAGAGTTAAAAATTGTTCACCTGAGAAATGGATTAGGACAGCACAACCTTGCTGCAGCTGCTGCCAGGTGGGAGCTTTTAGTTTCATCTGAAGAGTTGTATCCTGTGAACTTCAGGAGTATTTTAAATTTAGAAAGAATTCAATAAAGCAACTGAAAACTACATAAGGAGGAACAGCAGAACCTCCAGAGCAAACTGAGCACCAAGAACTTAGCTGACAGAACAAGGATTTTTGGGTTTCATCATGATAGTTAATCTGGTCATTAAAGGAACTTACTCATTATTGCATGGGAGGCACTGCTAGCTACCAGCTTAAAGAGATGGTTGTATTTATCCTTTTGTGTCCAAAGTGTGCTAATCTGCCTTGAACTCCCACCTGAACTAGACCTGGCTTCTTACAAATCTCTGCTTCCAACTATTCAGTTATTCTTGGGATGAGGGACTGAATTATCCTCACAGAAGGTGCCATGCCAGGATTACAAATGCATTGCCACTATGCCACAAGCTGGGGAGTATGACTATTAAAGTATCAAAGTCAGAGATTTTTATGAGAAGAATGAGTCATAGAAGCAATATGTTCTTTTCTTTCTCACTCAACAAAAGAAGAAAGACAATGACAAAATAAAACCATGCCTCCTTCTAAATGGTAACATCCTACAGTGAAAACCTAGTCAAAAATATCTTTCTGTATGTTCTCCCACTGCCAATGTATGCCACTGAAGTGGCAGGAACCACCAATGTGACACTTTATAATAAAAATCCTCTATTAAACTGTGCTAAAAATTTGGAAATTAGGACAACTATTTTCTGCTGTTCATTCATATAAATTTACGATTTCTCCCACTTATTACTATTCTCACATTTTCTCTTTCCTGTAAAAAAGTAATTGTTTGTATATGGATGTTTATTAGAAGTGAAATATTTCTTCTTTATCTCATAGCCTTGAAAAATAGTGTGCAAGAATCCCCGATGGTGTGATCAAATTTGTGTATATACTTTTATCACATCAAAGCAAGTGGAAATTCAGAAAAGGATTGGAAATCACAGATTCTGATAGACATAGGGCTATAAAAGTAGGGTGAGAATAACAATCTGAAATTGTAAAACTTGCAGACACACCATACTGAGGTGTGATAGCAGAGCCACAGATGAATGTTGTGATACTAACCAATGTTGACCACTAAACCTACGTTACACACCATTCCTTTGATTTAGAAGCCCAGATCCATCTTCATCTTCTGCAAAGCAGCTTGCTATTGAGATATCTTTCTTTTTGCATTCAAACATTTACCTGCCCACGAAGTCTCTAAATAATTATATGCAACAACTTGTTTTTTTTCCAACTTACAATGGACATTGGTTCAATCCTGCATCTGCAACTGTCTTCCCACTGCAATATATTGACTACTGATATACTATTTGTTAATCTATATCTCTATACAGTGGTGGTATTAATGTCTTTATTTCATTTTCTGAATACTGGTTCTAAAGCAGAACCAGTGTAAAATGGAAGGATCTACAGAGCCTCTCTCTGCAGGTGTTCATGGATGTTCTGAATTTGTTCACCACAACATTTCTAATGGCATTTTACAGAAAGCGTAACACAGACAGATTACAGAATGGCAATTTAAACCAAGACGTGTTTAAATAATACAGGGGGCCCAGCCAAGTCATTGACTGAGTGCCCTGTATGCAAAGCATGTGACTGAGCCAGAGACCATCTTCCCAAATTCCTTTCTCATTAAGAATGGGGTGTGGCAAGGAAAGCATGTGTGGCTGCTTTAGCAAAACGTGTTAGCCAGATGAGTTTGGGATGGCTGTATTCTCTGGGTGGCAAAGCAATTGAGTAAGTTATGCTGCTCATCCTGAATATGTATCAGCATGGCTTTTGTACCACATCACACAGGCACTTCTGTATTGTCCCAAATGCAGCAACAAACACAGGCCATTGTATTTTTTTGAAGAAACAATTTCAAAATTATTTGTTAATGCAGGATTTCCTCGTGGAAAAAAGTTGTTTCACAAGAGACATAAAGGAGGAAATGTTATTTTGAATTTAATATAAGTTTTTTAGGAAAACAGTGTATTCACAGCAACATATGGGTATTTTAAAATTAGTACATTTTAGTACAACATCCCTTATCTAGGTCTTCTAGTTTGTCAAGCTAGCAGCAATGAAAATTTCATTTTTATTAGTGATGATGATGTGAGAAAAAATTAATCAGGAGTTATTTATAAAGCCCAGCATTGGTGTATGTCAACTAGCAATTATAAGAAAAATAAATTCTAAACCTCATCCAAAAAAAGAGTGTAGAAGGTCCTGAGAAGAAATAAAATAGGTAGTTCATAATTCCATGGTCCATCCTTTCACAAATTAGATGCTGCTGTACAGCAAGAGCACTCAGAGACAGAGAGCTCTGCTCTGGAGACACAATGGAGCTGCTCACAGCACAGTGAGAGTTCAGCTCTCCTGGCAGGGCGTGCTCACCAGGCAGTCCCACTCACCAACCATGAGAACCACCTTCCTTGTTCAAAAAGTTTAATGCACTTCTCCCACTTTCCTGTTGGAAACATGAAGCTTGAGAAACGGAAAATATATCTTAGGAAGGAAAGACACATTTTTTGGGAATGGCTATGCTCCTGGAAGTGATTCAGAGGCTAAGGAAGGTAAAAAACCTGACCAATTTTTTGAAAAGTGATGGGTTCTGAACTTTGAAAATCCTTGTGCTGATTTGTCAAATTTTTATGATGTACTTGAAAGAAGTGGTCATGTTATATTAATTATTGCAATCCTCCTCACTTCTTCTGTGTAGCTTTTCCCTCTTCTGTCCAATTTTTTACAAACAGGAAACATACAAACAATGGGAACTCCATTTATGGAGCAGCTGGAAAGTTAGAGCCATGAATAAAAAGAAAGAGTTAAACATACTTAATATTCTTTTGCTTCTGAAGACTTTTCAGCTTAAAGAAGGTGTCTACATATTTTTGGACCTGTTGTATTTAATTGATCTTTCAATAATGTTTAAGCGCAAGACCAGGCCAGAGGAGCTTAATTAACCTTTTGGAGACTGCTGCAAATTAGCTGACTATTTTACCTCTGCAGGTAGCTAAATTTCAAATTTACTATTTTGTGACTGTATTTGCAAATGCCCCTACTGGGTAAAACCCACCTTCAACATGCACACACTTCAACATAGTCTCTCCAAAATCCCATTCTCATTATGTAGAGAAATCCATCTCTAACATTCACCCCAAAATCCATTTTCTGCTTCCCCATGTCATCTGAGTGTCTGCTTTGCTGACACTGCTGGACTTGAGAAATTTCAGTATCAGCTTAGTTAAAGGAAAGTTTATTAATACTTCCTGAGAATATTATGATCACTTGCCATCTAGATGTCAAATAGCAGAGACAATACAGTACTTTAGTGTTTCCTAATGAAGTCTTAAATTGTGAAAGGAAATAGAGCCTGATTCTCCCTTCTTCAGAGACGAGCCAATGTCCGTGGATTCATTTGGCCTCTGTAACCCAAGCAGTATTTCTCTTTGTGGTTGGTTGACCCTGGCTAGACACCAGTTGCACATCAAGTCATTCTCTCATTCTGACGTGGAGTTCTCCAGGGGCTGCAGGTGGATCTCTGCTCCACCATGGACCTCCATGGGCTGCAGGTGGATCTGTGCATCCCTGTGATCCTCCATGGGCTGCAGGTGGATCTGTGCATCCCTGTGATCCTCCATGGGCTGCAGGTGGATCTGTGCATCCCTGTGATCCTCCATGGGCTGCAGGGGCACAGCTGCCTCTCTGTTCTGCACCATGGGCTGCAGGGGAATCTCTGCTCTGGCACCTGGAACACCTCCTGTCCCTCCCTCTGCACTGACCTTGGTGTCTGCAGCGTTGTTCCTCTCATGTTCTCACTCCTGTCGCCTCAGCTGCAGTTGCCGTTTTCCCCCCTTCTCAAACCCATTATCCCAAGGCACTGCCCCTGCTGCTGACGAGCTCAGCCTCAGCCAGCAGTGGTTCCATCCTGGAGCCAGCTGGCATTGGCCCTGTCAGACAGGCAGGAAGCTTCCAGCAGCTTCTCAGAGAAGCCAGCCCTCTGGTGCCCCTTTTACCACAGCCTTGCCAGACAAACACAATGCACTCTTCATTTTAATCAAACTCTCTTCCTTCTTCTTTCCAATGCATATTCCTAAAAAAATGTCTCTTCAGGTGAGAGCGCTGCCCATCAGCTGCTATGACATCTCACAGCACCCTCAATCACTGGGTAGCTGCAGTAATTATGAACTATTTGGTTCTTTAATATCATTAGAAACACTCTTGACTTTTTAAGTATAAAACATATTTAGCAATAAATTAATTGCAAAGGAAAAAGTTTAAAGGTTTATTTCAAGAAAAATTTACTCCTTTGAAATATTTTCCTATATCATATTTTAAACACAGAGTTCTGTTGGAACAGACCTGTTTCCCAAACAGCTCCCTTTTCACCAGTCTGTGTTTGTCACTCAGAATATCACTTACCTGAAGTTTCCCCTTCAGTGTTAACTCTCTCCAACATTTTACTGCATTGACTAAAGGAAAAACTGCCCATTATCCCTCTTATGGTCTGGTCTCTGTTTATTTTGCCTAAATGCTTCTTTAAAGGGTTTATAATTCCAATGTCACACTCTGGCAGTTTACAGCTCATGCTACAATTTTCCGGGCATCACTGAAAAATGTAATATATTAGCGGAGAGATCAGCTCCATCAAATACCAGATTTGGCTCTAGATGGTGAGGTACCAATTTCTGTACCACTCTGCCAAATGGAATACTCCTGCTTTCCCTATACACTTTCCTGGCAGTCCTAATTGGCTTTTCATACCATTGGAAAATAGCTCCTTTTTTTTTCAGTTTTTGTAAGAAGTTAAAGTTCATTACATAAGTTTTACCAAACAGAGTTGTTAAGGTCTTTTTCTTGGTTTTTTGGGTTTTTTTTTTAAAGCAATGAAGAAGAGTATGTTTATTTGGCAGCAAATTAAGACAGCTAGAAGAAAGCTATCAATTTTAGCCCTTTCATCTGGCTCTTAACAGACAGATATATCCAGATGACAAGCATTGCGGCGAGGATGTATCTGGCCTGGGATGGTCAGTGTCCGGCTAGCAGCGGGCAGGCCGACACCCTGCTGCAACCCAGTGCGAGCACCACTGAGGGCCTCGGGCTGTGCTCGCACTACGAACCGGTCTCACCGCCTGAGCGACTGCGAATGAAGGGGCTGGACTCTCAGTGGGTTTAAATCCGGTTTATTGAAGAAATCAGGATGACCTCCAAGGAGCCCACAGGGAAATGAATCCAAGGGAGAACCCAAGGGAGAGACCAAGAAATGGGGGTGAAACAAGGTTATAAAGGGGGTGGGTGTACCAAGGAGGGGTTTACATTGAACCAATCATGAAGGAAGGAGGGATGAACTTAACCTGATTGACTTGAAGGGAAAACCAATAGATACAAAGTGAAGGAGGGGCCCCGGGACCACAGCCAACCACAACCCCCAGAGAGAAGATGATTCTGGAGAGTTAGGAGGAGTGAGGGGTGATTGACTGGGCCCAGGGAGGAGAAAAATTTCACTTCTAAGGAGAAATGAGGGAGGAGAAATTACATAACTTAACTGACTGACAAAAGCAGGGGCAGGGGTAACCATAGCAACAAAACTGTCAGGAGGGCTATGGCGGGAAAACTGGGGAGGGCAGAACCATGTTACATTGGAAAAAGGGGGAAACAATACATAAAATGGGGGAGCAATACAACAAACTTAACAATACACTACAACAAAGCATGCTTAAGCTATTCTTTCTTCCTACTATAGAAAACATAAGGTTTACAATATATACATGGAAAAAAAAACATAGTTAAAATCCCAGGCTAGTGTGTGAGGCAAATTAGGTCTATCCTTTCAGAAGCTTTAATTTGTGTGTCTGTTTTCTGGAAACTTTCTTATGTCAGCTAAGAAAATGTTCCAGGTTCTCCTTGTGTCAGTGCACATGTAAGTAAATGCCTCTTGGATAATAAAATTAGTCCTGTACACCAAACATAATCCTCTTAGAAGCCTCACTCCCTATTCTGATCTCATACCACTGTCACACCAACCCAACCAAGAGATCAGAAACAAGAACAAGAAATGAGAAATTCCTAGTCTTTTGACAATAAGTAGCTTTAAAAAAAATTCCATGAGTCTCAATGGAAATTATCCTGATGGACAAGTTATTTATTGGCAAAACTGCATTATTTTTTGGCTCTGATCCACTGGAAGACTTAAGCAGGTGCTTACTTTTAGCATGAGAGTATTCTCATTGGTTTCAATACAACTTCACATATTTAAAGCTTAGCTGTGTTTAAGTGCTTTGCTGGATTGTGGCCTGCTTCTTCTGTCAGTAACAGGAACTTGATTGAGATTGTAGCTGCTATGGAGAGATGATATAAATTTAAACAACTGAAAAAGATCAGATTGTGTAAGACTGTTGAGTTCTTTCAGCCTTTTATGTATTTTAGATCACAAGACACTGACTCTTAGAAAGTGCAAGTACAATTTTCTTATTGAATGAAATTTATTTACTTCACAAGTATCTTGGAAAGTCTTGTTATTCATAGGCACTTTCAAACTCAACATTTGGAATAGCTGTTCCCCTGGCTGATCTAGTAACTAATAAGGACAGAAAGATTCTGAATGAGACTAACAGGCTTTGTTTTGGTATCTCTTTATGCAACACAGTGAAAATTTTCTATCTTCTAATTTATCTCCATCGCACAGGTGTACACCAAGTCTCAGATATGTCTTCCTAGTAAAAGAACATTTCTTTATGATATTTAGATTTTTTTCTGTGGGTTTCCTGGGACAGAGATTTAATAAATGAGCTTTTCAGTTGTCTCCTGTAGTGACTGAGTGCTTTAAGCATTTAGGGTGAGGTTTGCAGTTTGAGATTTGAAGCTTGCATCTGAGCTGTTGAGTGGCTTTGTTCCTATGGTCATACTGTTATCTCACTTGAAAAAGGGCTTAAAGGTGGACTGGTGAGCACTGGGAGATTAACATTACTATATTCTTTATTATAATGTGTTTTACCATTATTAGAAAAGGAAACACCAATTCACTTATACTTTCTACTTCATTCACTTGTACTTTCTACTTTGTCTGCTCTACATTACCTCCCAGGGCCATTATGAATAGAAGTTGTACAGCCATATAAATGTCTATAAAGCTGTACAAACTACCAAGTACTGCTATCTGCCATACTAAGTTCCTGAAAAGGACACATTGCTTTAATGATCAGAATCATGAAACCTCAGAAAGATCAGTACATTCAGACACCAAGAAGCACTTTTCAGATAAATAGGAAAATGTACATATCACCTCTGGTGGCTCCAGTACACTTCCAAAGTAACACTACACCCTATATACCAGATGCACAATATATGAAATCGTGTAAAGTGCCTCTGCAGTACTGCTGTTCTATTTCTTCTACTCTGCTGCCAGACTATCTATACATAGTAATATATTTTATTGGGAAAGCTTTCCCTGTGGTCACCTGAATCCTGTCATACTTCAAAATACAGCACACTTAGAAATTATGTGCAGCTGAGAGGCAGCTACAGATATCTTATTTCTAATGAAAAAGCCTTCTGTGTCATGCTTTTGAGGCATACAAGACTGGGTATGCCTGAAAAATTAGGCCACTGTGTGGTCTGCACAAACTGCTGGCTACTGAACAGCTCAGGGCCAGATTTTTGTCACTGCATCAACTCAGGTGAAGAGTTTTCAGGTCTTGGCATGCTTATGGCTGGACTGCAAAGCTGTACCTGTGCTGTTGTGTCAGTCCAAGTGTGGCATTCATCTGTATGTTACTGTGTTTCATGTGACCAGGCCACACACTCCTTGTTCTGGTGCATTAAGACAAGAATAATCCACCCCTGCCCACTGCTCAAGAAGATGTCTGAGTGTCTGGGTATGTGAGGCTGGAGCTTTGGAAAGGCCCCAAAGTGCTCTTACATCTCCATGCTTTTTAGTTGTGTCCTCATTGACAGATTTGGACTTTTAATATGTCCCTATTTATAAGTTGAAGGCATTGCTAAACTCCTGTTTGGTGAAGTGAAAAATTAGTAGCAAGTACCCAAGTCTAAGTTTACTCTGAAATGAAATTAAATGGAACCTTAGTTCTTGGATTCTTTTGGGAAATGTAGCCCCACCAGGCTTCCAGGCCACCTGGCAAAAATTGGCCTCTGAGTTCTTTTTTAATTCCAAAAGCTGTAATCACACAAGATATCTTTGTTGTCAACAAGGACAAAGCAGAGACTCAGCACTACTTTTTATAGACTTTTCAACTTGGCATGCTCCTGATCCACAAATCAAACTGATGGCTTGTTGAAAAATGTATTTTTGGTGTCTATAAATCTTGTCTCACAAAGCTGTTGATACAGGTAAAATTTAGGGATGGAACAGGAAACCTGGTGACTGAAATGTCCTTCTGACCTTCAATATTTGAGCATCTTTTTTTTTTTTATGCCTATGAAACTTCTTGACAAAAAATTAATAGACTTAATTTAAAAATATATACATTATAGATTAATTGTTAGAAAGATAAAGCAATACAGCTAAATCTAAAGCAATAGATGAAGATATATGCTTTATAGCTTTCTACAGGTCTTGAGAATAATTGAGTGCTCAAAGTTGCAAGAGGATAAATATCAAATATAATTTGATGGCTTGGATAAAACAAACAGAAAAAACTTCGCAATGCCACAACTTGTTAATAAAGACAGTGATAAAATATTTTGGCCATCTTCTTCTGTGCTGAAGAAAAAGAGTGACAAACTGTAAAGCACAGACCAAGAGTTACTGCACTTAAGCAACAAGACTTTTCTTATGCAGAGTATATTCCACCCATGACAGCATCAACTAAGAACAAATGGGTTGTGTGAAAAGCCACAATGAGAAAAGTAAAAGGCAATTCAAAATGTAATTTAGTTTTCCAGAAATGTTCATGGTATGTATAATAAGAAAAGGAAAAGCATTAATCTGCAAAAAGGGAATGAGACCCTAAACTACATATGCAGGAGTATTTCTGACTCAGAAAAAAAATTTACCCAACTCTTAAGAAAAGAAACTTTTAGCAAAGCAATGCTGAATTCTGAATAGAAACACACACAGTCTTAATGGCTTCCAATGCTAATTTTAATCTAGGAAACATGATTTTCAAATATATAAAAAATGCCATAGAATAGTTCTTTAGCCTCTGACCAAAACTGTTTTGAGCATCACTGAGTAAAGTCCAAGAGTGTAGAGAATTCATTCAAGACATTGCTGAATTCTCCAGCTGGGAGTATAATCTACATATATTTGATAAACTAATGTAACAAGCAAAATAATTGATGATTAATTAGCATTAGTGATTAATAAACCCTAAAGATTGAATACATTTATTGTAAAATACTACAGATGAGAAAGGAAAAATAGCTCCACATTCCACATGCGTCCTACTGCCTTTTTCCTTGTTTCTGTTTGTATTTTGATTAGTTGCTGGCAAATAATGCAGAGATCTGCCTCATGAATATTTCTTTGCACTGATTGCATGCTAAAATGCTGTGCATTTTGCAGAAAATCTACACAAAGTTTATGCTGGTATCTGAAATTTTTGTGAGAATATTGATTAGATTTTTAGGTTCTTGGCAGAGTTGAGCCAAGAGAAATCACAAAAAATTATTCTTGTTTCTGTGGATGTTGCCTACCATTTTGATGCTTCCATATGACTAAAAGTATTGGTAAAATTGGTAACATGCTTTTGAATTAATGCAGTTTCCATAGTTGTGGGTGTTGGTTAGCTGCATCCCTTTACTCCTCAATTAGAGAATTTTCTCCAAACTCCTTCCTATGGACTGTTGAGAGCTGTTAAGCATAATGTAGAAAATATTGACTTTTTGTTCATTTTTGTCTTAATGAAAAATGGAACAGGATATAGTCTGAATTACATACTTTTATGGTAATGGCTCTGTGAGATAAATTATATTACTTGCCTCTCCTGAATGAAACCAGATAGTTACTTATACAGTAAGGTGATTCAGTTTTTCTTAAAAATATGTGGCCAAATGATTGGTTGAAATGTCTACATTTTTCTACTTTTCTGTTTTTGTGTTGCATTAATGATCAGGCATAGCTTCACAAAAATCCTAATAGTCTTTCTCCATATTATCGTCATAATAGTAATTATCTATATTCATTATACAATTTTACAGGTAAAATAAGTTGCAAATGTGTCTGAGTGTTCCTCAAACCTTCAACAAAGGGAATAATTTCTAAGAATAAGTATCCATCCAATGTCCTTGGGAGACCTCATGGACTTCCATGATAGGATTCATCATACTGATCTTTAATGCTTGGATTCTAGAGGGTGTTTTTGAGCTGGCTTTCTAGATTCCCTGTATATTAAATGGCAAGAACTGGGCTTGGGAGTTCAGCAGTTAACTCACATGAAAGTAATATTCAAAATAGGCAGAAGACCTGTGCCTAGAACAGCTACTTTCCTCTGCTAACTGGAGCCAATAAGACTTTTTAAATTTAGACTTTGTATTTAGATCAAACATATGCCTCTATTTTTCATGAAATAAATTTCAACCCTGTCTTCTCTTGATGAGCTCCAAAGTCATGATTAATGCAACTTGTAGATAGAAATTATATTAAAGCACTTGATATTATTATTATTGTTGTTGTTGGTGGTGGTGGTGGTGGTGGTGGTGGTGGTGGTTGGTTGGTTGCTGATTCTCCTAATTTGTCTTTGTTGCTGGGAGATATTTGGCTACATTGTTTATAGAGTATGTCAAAGGCTTTTCATCCTATACTTTGCATATATTCCTTCTGGACAGATACTATATTGTCAGGATCTGTTTAGTCTCTTTCTGTTCTCTTCATATGTCAAAGAAAAAAGAGGAAGTAAGTGCAGAGAGCATGCCCTCTCTGGATAGCCATGAGTCAGATGTGTACTTCATGCAGATTCTGCTGTTTATTTTATGATAGCCTTATGACAGGAAAACAATTTCTCATGTACATACAATTCAATTAGAGTAATTCTATGTCTGAATGATTCCTTTCAGCCTAGTGGATATGGGAGTAGTTTATACTTCAATAGCCTTTGTGAACAAGGAATTGCAATTGGTTGAGTACAATTGAAGCACACTTAAAGGTCTAAAGAGAATTTCATCCTACTGGGCTCACACACAGAATAAATAGAAATTTGAAAACTCACTATGCTCAGTGAAACCTTTCCAGATCACTTTATTTGTATCTCAGTTAGGAACCTATGGAAAAATGCATCTCTTCTAGTTGTACCTCGAAGGGATGAAAAGGAGAGAAAGGAAGTGAGTCTGGCATAATCCTAGTGTCACAAAAAGAAATGACAAAATAAAAAAGAGTTTCTCATTGCAAATCAATGTATTGGATATCACACAGCCTCTTTCTTTGAGATACCAAAGAAGTAGCCACCTGCAATAGCCTGAGTGATAGCCTGAGTAGGAAGGGAAATATTAGTCTGTACCATGAGGTGAATAGTCAGCTAGAAGTTGCCTTAACATACTCAAGGGTCCTGTAATATCTGTTCACTGTCCTGGTTGTGTATCCCAGTATGTCCCAGTCTTGGAGTAACCACACCAATCCTATGAGCTTCCAACCCAAGACAGGGTGTGTGGCAAGGTTTTGGTAGTGGGGGCACTACAGAATTGGCTTCTGTGAGAAGCTGCTGGAGGATTCCCCCATGTCAAACAGAATCAATGCCAGCTAGTTCCAAGGTGGATCTACTGCTGGCCAAGGCCAAGCACTTTGGGGCCTGTGATATCAACATATTTAAGAAGGGGAGAAACACCATGGCAATGAAAGCTGGAGAGACAAGAGTGAGAGCACCAGCCTGCAGATACCAAAGTCAGTGAGGAAGGAAGGGGAGGAAGTGTCTGAGTGCTGAGGCAGAGATTCCCCTGCAGCCTGTGGTGCAGAACATGGAGAGGCATGGGCTGTGCCCCTGCAGCCCTTGGCATCCACCTGCATCCCACGGAGGGCCCTGAAGCAGAAGTGCTTGAAGGAGCTGTGGAATCCATGCAGGCACCATCTGCTCCTGAAGGACTGGTCCCCACGGAAGGGACCACATTGGAGCCATTCATGGAGAGCTGCATCCCCTGGGAAGGACTCACACTGGAGTTCATGGAGGACTGTCTTACATGGGAGGGACCCCCACTGGGGCAGGGGATGAGTGAGGAGTCCTCCCACTGAGGAGGACACAGCTACAGTGTATGTTTTAAGTTTGGAGATAATTTCCCATTATCCTACCCTGATTTGATTTGAACTAAATTAAACCAGTTTCCCTGAGTTGAGCCTGTTTTGCCCATGATGGTAACTGCTAAGTGATCTCGCTCAGCCCTTATCCTGATCCCTGAGCTTTTTGTTATATTTTCTCTCCCCTGTCCAGCTGAGGGGACTGACAGAGCATCTTGAGCTGCAGTAGGCACATCTGTTGAGTGAGAATTTGGACATTATCCTACAGTATACACTTTTCTTAAATTTTATCTTAGACTAGGCATGCTCCAGTTTTAATAAGAGGATTGGACTTGTGATGAAGGGACGGGATTACGTGGGTACAACTTCACTCTCTCTGAAGCCCTGGTTTTCATGATGTAGAGTAATATTTCAACTTGAAGGATGAATGTTAATGAGACAAGGACCTGTCTAACACCTGCAGCGTTTCTGCAGATCTATTACAAAATCTAAATGTCTAAATATCGTAGCAAAGCTGTCCCTCTGCAGTTGTACTAAAAAAAACCCCAAAAAGGTTGTAATAGTGTTATGGTCTCCCTTTTCAAGAGGTATAAATGGAAGCTCTTTCTCAACTATGCACATCAGTAGTGATACTAGGAAAATTCAGCAGCGTATCTGGGTAACAATTTCCTTCTGTCAAAAAGCATATGACCTTGCTGAAGTTCAGAAAGTCATTAAAAAGAAGGGCTGTCTTTGGGCTTGTGTGTTTGGTTGAAGATAGCTGAAGCTGACATTGTACATCTACAAGGATATTGGACCCACAAGAGTACTACCATCTCTCTTCTCTGCAGTCAGCTGCTCCAAAAAAACATTAATTTTTTCTTTACGACATAGATCTAAATGCTGCTGCTCTGTATGCATAAAAACAACTCCATGAGGAGTTTCGAAATCTATCCTGCCACTTTCGTTGGCCCTGTGCACAAATATATTCAGGCTGCTAAAATGCCTTCCACTCCTCTCTCTGGAGAAAGTGAATTGCTGGTTCCATTATTAGCTCTGAGAAAAACATCAAAACTACATCTAGTCCTGAATGCAGCATCATGTTCACTCACAGGATTGAGCAGCCATGCTCATATTACACTCTCCTGAGCCCCTCATGTTGGCTGTCTGTAAACTAGAGGATTTATTTTAAGCAGTCCCTGCTGGTTTTTAAAGCTCTTAATGCCAAGGGACCTGGTTTTTGCAAAACTTCCTCCTTGAGCTTCCTTCCAGTGCATTTCCATGAGCTGACACCACATACCTCTGAGCTGTGCCACTTAGACCCACTTGCAACACCAGTATGAGCTTTACCTCCTGCTGTGATAGCTCAGAGTATGCATTTCACTTCTCTAGACTCTCTGTCTTATCCCATGTGATCAATAGTTTTCTCCATTTGCAGTCGTTCAGTTAATAATGCACCTCAGTACGAAATTAGATATCCTAGAAGGAATCTCAGGGCTGGGTACCTTGAGCCCTGAGACACCTTAAAAGGGAAGTTAATTTTGGAAGCTTAGTCAATGATCATATTTTATAGTGCACAACGGCACAGTTCCTTTACTACTGTATGACAATAAATGGTAATTATATGTGTGTGTGTGTGTATCTATATCTAATCTATATCTATATCTATCCATATCTATATCTAATCTATATCTATCTATCTACATGCACCAAAATACCAAAGAGTGTCTTTCAAGGGAGAAGAAATAGTAGTACCCAACTTCCTATCACTGGTAATGAGAGAAAACCCAACCTTGAATGCTCCTCAAAAGCTGCTGTGTAGAGAAGAGTAATATTTGGATAATAATAATCTAGTTTGCTTTTATGCTTCATAATATGTGATTTAATTAGAAAAGGCATATCTGAAGGAGACTGTCCGGAAAACTCTGGAGCCCTTAGAGGCTGGTACCAGTGAGCTCCTCACATGTTTACAGCAAATGCTTTTTTTAAAACTTGAGAAGCAGTTGCAGCCAAGCCATAGACTTGCTGAGTAGATTGGCATGGATTTGGAATTATACTGCAGCTAAAATCAAGAAATACACAGTACTTTCCACATCAGTGCATATTAACACAACTGCAGAAGAGTTCAGTCCCTTTTGGTTTATCTTTCCACACTAGCACTGATGTAGTCAGGTCACACCTCTGGGCTGTGAAAGCCCTGAGAAAGTGTCACTATGGCACCAGTTTATTTGCATAGTGATAGTTCCAAGCTTTGGGTTCTGGTCTTCCTTTTACTTTAGATTCATTTCCACAGGTTGGTGGAATCAGCCTCAGGACAGTTAGCCAAGAGGAGCACAGACCTCACTGGCAGATCCAGGCACAAGCATATTAACAAAGCTCTCACACCACTGCTAACTTCTGCTGTCCCTGCTTGTTACACACAATTGCTGACTCCATGCCTGTTTTAAAGTCCGAATTTGCCATTGAATTTAGTGGGAACAGAATGAGGCTCCTATGCCTTTTAGCCCATTGCCTGTCTGGGCTGCATTGAAGCTGCCTGCGTTCAAACAGCCTGGCAGTGCTCCATTGTAGGATCCCTGAAGCTTAAGATCACTTCATTTTTCCTCTCTTTGTGAATCAGAAGTAACTACTTTTGAATGTGGTTTTAGTAGGAAACTTTCTATAATATATTTTGAATTTTTATACATCTATATGTTTTTCTGCTATATTTCCTTATGCCATGATACTCTTGAGGAGTCTTTCCAGTCCAAATTTCCCTTGGCCATTCTTTGTATTCTATTTTTTTTTTTTACTTTATTCACATTTACTTAGCTTTTTCCCTTCCCATCCCCTGCCTGCCCCTATCTTGGTACAAGATGTCTGAAAAAGTGGTTTGTTTTTAAGTTTTTTAGAAGGAAAAAAACCCACCCCGGCAACTTTTTCAGTATTTGACTAAACTCGACAACAAAAAGTCTGCTCAGCACACATAAAAAGAGCACTGAGATAAGTTTTGGAGAACTCACTTTAGATGGCCTCAAAGCAAAGAATAAGTAAAGATGTGCCAGGATTGGATTACCCGCTCCTACATCTACCCACAGACTACAAAGACAAAAAGGCCTCCTTGTGCTTGTGGGTCACCATATTAACCCACAAGGTTCAGTCAGCAAACACGTGTCCTTTTCAAAAGCTGCCCTTAACTCAAAGCTGTGGTTTTTTCTATCTGTGGTTTTGAGCAAAGTAAGCAGAGCTCTCTGCCAGTATTTCAGGCTACTCATCACACTAAGACATCTTGTCAGAATTCAGCCATCTCTGTGGAGCTGGCGGGTACTTCACTGCATTTCACAGAAGGAAGTTCATTTTTTTTTTAAGCCAAACCATAGATCACTTCCCTGCTAGTGAGCTGGGACAAAAAATTCCTAGGTACTCTGTTTCTTTTTGCAAAGGGGAAAGGATTTTAAATGGAACCCCCTGCCAGGTCTCCTACTTACAGCTCTGTGCATAAGTCAGGAGTAGTACAATATCTGCTGCTAATCCAGAAGCAATATGCTGCAGTCATTAAGGTAGTTACTTACTACTGTGCTGATGAATGCACAAAAAAGAACAGAAAGGAAATTTGGCAGAGCAGATGGTGGATAATGATAGTGACAGTGAACAAAAGTACTGTTAAGTATTGTGTCTGTTGGGGAGCCCATTCCCCAATGTAAATATAAAGTAAACATGACATAGGTATTAGGTAATTTTACAATCTACTGTTTTTGGCAGCTAGTTTGGCACTGGTCATTGTGTCTATTTTGGGGATCAGCTGTATGGTCCCAGATTGCCATTTTTCCTCTGCCTTTCTTTCTCTTAAATTTCCTACAGTATATTATCACTTCATTTTAGTTTCACTTATTTCCTCTGACAGTAGAGCAGGCCAGGCAGAGTCACTTCCTCCCTAAAACTCAATCTGTGTGAATGCTGCAAAAACCTTCCAAATGAAATGCTTTATTAAAACACATACATATTCAGCTGTTCACCTTCTCAAACATCTTTTTCCTCTGGGTGCTGCATACACTTAGGATGCTTGCTCTCCTCCAAGGTGGAAGATCTTTCTCTCTTAAGAGGTACCCCACCTGGCACACATGACACTTTAAAGTGCAATTTGGGATTCAAAAAAGCTGAATTCAAGTCTTTTTTGTTCATTTCCAGGAACTTACTTTTTTTTTTCTCTCCGTGACTGCAGCCTGTTTTGCTACACCTGCTTTTCTGACAGATACCAGTGGAGGTCTTGAATTAGATTAGGTCACATGGATAAATGAAAATAACTTGGTATAAAAGGTTATCTGCTCTCCTTGGTTTTCACACATTTTACTCTCCTGGTCTCCTTTTTAGTGCAAACTTTCTAAAGCCTTTTAAAGATAAAAGGAAAAATCCCAGGAACAAGGCTTACTGAAGGTTTATACACTCACCATTCAGGTAATGTCTGCTTGCAACAAATTTTTTTTCAACCGATTTTACACATTCCTAATTACAGGCTTTTAGGCATCAAATTAACTAGGTCGATTAATAAATCCCAGATCTAAGTTATAATGCATTCATATTTGGGGGTAGTATCTGGGATTAATGAAGTGATTCTGTAATAAAAAAATCAGCAATTAATATTTTATTTGGAGGCTGAGGGCTGAGGCAAGATTTTGGAAACGCCAGGTAGTTTTGCTGCTAGCTTCATGATTTAAATTAGAGGTGTCTGCACATAAAACTTAATGATTCTCTCACAAAAGGTAAAAGGATGCGTCAGCTTTTCTCTAAATTTGCATAGATAAATATATTTATATATGTCTCTGTGTGCTCTTCAACAGAAAATCCAAACCATTCAAATTATACTAGCTGATTGTTGTGCTTTTTCATTAAAGAATTGGGGTATTTTAAAAGAAATTTAAAGAGAACAGAGTAGTGTTCTTGTTCCTTCTCAGCCCATGAGCAAGCTGCATACATCAATGCCTGAATTATTTTCAGGTGATTTAGTTTACTGCTAGACTCAGATTGCAAAGCTGAAAGAGGGGCAGCAGTGGAGGCCTTTATGCAGCAGAAATGATCCATGGCCTCGTGGGGCACATTGGGCCATCCCAGTTCACAGATCTGGTTTGGACACCTCGCTGAGCTGTTTGACGACAGCCACGCTGGGCAGAGCAGCCATTTCCTCTGCCTTCCTCTGATCCATGGGCTGGCTATGAGGGCTCACGGGAGGGCAACAACAGATCGGCAAATAATTTCTTGTGAATCTTCTACAATCATCATACCCACCGAGGTCGGAACAGAAAAATGCCAGCATCTTCGGCTTCCTGTAATATTTTTGGTGGCAAGGATGTAGACCTAGATAGTTTGGTAAACCAAACTCCCTCTTCTTGGAAATGGAGTGGAAATGAGCATTTTGTCACTGCACAGCAAGCTTCTTAATGCCTGCAATTTTTTCCTAGCATGATATTTGTCTTAAATGCTCTCTTTTGAGAGAGACATCATATAAACAACATTCTCCATTATATTTATGTATTAGAAATTATTTTTTTTAAGAAGGAAAACTTTGAGAAATTTTAAACAGTAGTTATTTCTTACAGATATTGTTCCTTGAAACTAGATTTGTGCTGTTGTACGGTGAAATGAAAAATGTTGTTTCAGGTTTGGACTTGATCCATATGCCAAGAATACATATTGGTTTTATTTAGGTTGCTTAAACCTTTATTTCAGTGTTTCGTGACTGAATGTTTAACTATGCATTTTTCATCGTTTTCTCATTTTTTTTCCCTGAAATTCCCTAAGCTGCTTAGACAGGGGATGTAGGAAATGAATAAATATCACAAAACTGATTGCCTATAAAACACCACTGGATTACTGATTCACACGTACAATAATTGTTCTTTCAAAATTTAACATAAAAGCAGTAATCCTTTCGAATGCTCCATCCCCACTCTGCAGCTGATGAAAGATGCATGCTCACCAGTTGCGACCCTACAGAATTCCTAAGAGTGCATCTGAATTTAGACCATGAATAGACATCCGGACTTTGGTTTTCATTGCCACATTCATACAGCTTTTGTGCAGCCCAGATCACTTTGCAAAGGTGGGTAAAACTTGCTGGTTAAGTCATGGATAAATCATTAGTTTTACTCAGTGACTGGAGTTAGTTTTGCTAAGTACAAAAATTCAAGGGCAACTGTAAGCAATGTTTTTCCTAAAGTCAAAAAATCACATCTGACAACAGCAGGTTTTAAAGCTGTACTTCCAGCTATATCAGAAAGAACTTCTGTAATAATTTCCAGACTATCAAATAATTCAATTTATTCAGTCTCCTTCTTTCAGTGATTATTTTTCACTTGTCTCTGTAGTAAGAAGAGGGGCAACTTCAAAGAGAAGAGACAGAAACAGAACTGGAAAAATTTAAAGCCCATAGAGCAAAAAGGAAATGGACAGCATTGGCGATAAGGAGGAAAACAATTATTTCTCAGTTCCTTCCTTCTGAGGAAGGCAGTGTTCACTTCTGAAGGGCCAGCCTGTTGTCTCTGCCCCTGCACTCAGTGAGGATTTCAGCTGTTAATGAACAGGTGACATTGCAAACCCTGTGAGTTTTTTACCCTCAACTTTGCCGACTCTCTACTTCATTTTTCATACTGGGATTTCTTCACCTACCCACACTGCTCCCTCTTTGGCCAGAACATAATGGTTTCCTCAGGCTGCCGAGCAAAGTGTCCAGGGCAGCTGCTCATGCCTGCCTCCTGCAATTTCTGTCACTGATGGACCTCACTGCCACACCACTCCTCAGTTATTACTTCTCCAGCCAGTTTTATTTTGTGACTGGAATTTTCTCTTTCTCAAAAACCGGTGTGATTTTTCTCAACCCGATTTTTTGACTGGAGTTTTCTCTTTCTCAATGACCAGTGTGATTTTTCTCAGCCTCATACTCTGTGTTCAGTCTTCTCCACAGAAAGAAATTAGTGTTCCAACTAGAAATAAAAATCAGTTTAGTGATATTATGTGTGATTGACTAATTTCTTGTAAGTATCATAACAGAGAAAAATTTAAAAAATAGAATTATTCAACACAGAGTAAATTAACATTTTCAGTTTGTGAAAAGTCTCCTTTATTGTTGTTTTGGTTTGGTTTTTTGTTGTTTTTTTAGTTTTAACTTTGGTTTGGGATAGGGGGCTTGGTGTATGTACAAAGTTTTCACTATTAAGAGTCCTTTTAAGGAAATACCACAACATTTTTAATAATAATTGCATTTGCTTAATTCTACAATTTCTTTGTATTTGTAAGACTGTAGAAAATGACAGAAGTAAAATTTCAGGTACAGCATAGAAATGAGACTGAACAGCTGAGTGAGAACAGAAAATACTGAAATTTTGGAATGATCCATTTAAGCCATGACATATAGGACATATAATTCTAAACGTGGCAAAGACTATTGACTTGAATTTCAAGGAAGATAAAGTTAAGATTTTCTGTTTTATAATAATTTCCAGTTTATTTCCTTTTAAAATTGCAGGCTGAAACTCTGAAAAAAGCCATATGCAGTAGCCTGGCTATAATGCAGCATTATGTCAGCAAGTTGTACTAATGCAATATAAGATTTGACCTAAATATCAGTCATAATCTTGCTTTCTGACAGATTCAATAAATCAAGAAAGTCCTTGACCCACCTACAAAATTCGAGTATGCAGAGGAGGTGCATGGACACTGCAGGGCAGTGATGAGGTTTTATGAATTAGCTCTGGGAAAAATAAAACTAGAGGGATGTGTGGTGTAAGCTGAAGGAAAGTGTCAGATGGTTTGGGGAAGAGGCAGGCTGGACTGAGAAACTGGTGAGGAAAAGAAGACTTTGGCATTGGAGTGACTTTACTGAAGTGAGTTGATATAGGTCTTTCTTTCTTTCTTTTTCTTTCTTTCTTTCTTTCTTTCTTTCTTTCTTTCTTTCTTTCTTTCTTTCTTTCTTTCTTTCTTTCTTTCTTTCTTTCTTTCTTTCTTTCTTTCTTTCTTTCTTTCTTTCTTTCTCTCTTTCTCTCTTTCTTTCTCTCTTTCTTTCTCTCTTTCTTTCTTTCTTTCTTTCTTTCTTTCTTTCTTTCTTTCTTTCTTTCTTTCTTTCTTTCTTTCTTTCTTTCTTTCTTTCTTTCTCTCTTTCTTTCTCTCTTTCTTTCTTTCTCTTTTTTTTTCTCTCTCTCTCTTTCTCTCTTTCTGTCTTTCTCTCTTTCTCCCTTTCTCTATCTCTCCTTCTTTCTCTTTCTCTCTTTCTTTCTCTCTCCCTACTTATCCCTCTCTCCCTTCTTCCAATTTGCATGAGAAATAATTTCATTGCTTAGTTTTCTGGAAGTTCTGGGCAAATTCCCTGTCCTTCTTCCTGCAAGTTTACATTTATAGGGTTTTTACCTGTGACATTTCCACACACATCCAACGATTTTCAGACAATTACACAAACATTAGGTTTGAGGATTTAGAACACGTGCATTAATAAAAGCCATATAGGAAGTTCCTCAGTATAATGTTCAGGAAAAATAAAAATTAAATTAAGTCACAGTGTTTTCACTTCACTACCCATAGTTCTCATGATAAAGATTTTTGCTGTAAAAGCCTCCAGACTGGTAAATGTGTAAACAAGAAATGTGTCATTCTTGAGTTTGGACTAGATGATACTAGGGTTTCAGACCTGTGAGTTATAATACTTAAAATGTTCATTTTCATTTAGGAAGACAGAAATAGCAAGAGTTATGTGGTCCAGTCATTAAAATTGTTGGTCAAAGAATTTACTGCATTACTGCTGAAGTTCTAGCTTAAAACACAAAGCACCTTTGCTTTCTCTGTCACTAGAAATGTTCTGGTAAGTTCTAGGTGAAATGCATTAGTCAGTTTACTGCCATTGGATCAACTTTCATCAAAAATGGTATCCTTAAGAATCTAGTACTTACTGATGTTTAACCAACCTGTATTCACAACTGTAAAGCATTTTTCAAGTCTATATTTGAGTCTTGTTTCTCCTGGCCATGTTCTTTCAGTCAGCATGTGTTCCCCCCCCTTTTAGTATCTCTGGTTTTCTGTTAAGTTTTAATTCATAATTTTTGAACATGTATAATGAGAAGTTTGAAAGTATTGCAAGACCTCGTACAGTGCCCAGGCTTTTCTAGAAATAAATCTAATACAACCATGGACTGTGGGAGTTTTCATTGTACTGGCAACTTATATAATTCTGCAATTAGCTAGTCCACTCAGGTCCTTTCACATCTTTTTCAACTGATAAGCTGTCACCCTGGAGCAGAACTTTCTGTTTTGAGCTGCTATCCTGGCACTCCTCAAGAATATTCAGATCTTTTATATGATATCCTGGTTATCTTCTACTGATAAAAGTATCAAGTTGAGAGGTATAAGCAGATTTGTATTTTGCTTTCTTGCTTCCTGAGTGAAAAGCAGACATTAGACTGTTAATCAGCATCTGTTTCAATACTGAGTCTTCAAGAACTCTACCAGTAATTCATCTTCAGTTCCTCTAACAATATTTGCCTGACAATTTCATACTTCACATCACAGATTCTTCACTCCTTCCTTTGATTTTAAGTTGCTATCTTTATAGTTGGCACCATTTCCTGAAGTCTTGATATATGAAATCCAGTGCACTTCCTTTGTCTAGAAACTCTGTCTAGGATGATCCACATTTGATTAAATCCTTGTTGTTTTACATCCTATTAAATTGACTTTAAATATTTTTTCCTTCAAAATATGCCCTAAAGCAATCTACAGAGATCCAGGCTTACAGATGCCTGATTACTTTTTCCTCTTTTAACTGTAGGCACAATATTTGATGTTTGATTTGAAAGGTGTGTTCTCATAAATCCTGCGAGGGAGACCCCCTAATCCCTCTGACTTGAGTGCATTAAGACTCATGACTCCTGTTTCCACCACAATTGAGATAACAAGGGTGTGTAAACGAAAGCTGCCATGAAACATTCTGTTTTTCCTCCCAAATCAACATAATTGTTCTTTTGGAAACCTGAGGCAAAATTTGTTTCATTTTTGGCCACACCTAGATTATCTTTAATCTCTGCTTTACCTTGACTGCAAAGATGCCCAACTTCTTTCCTTGTGCATTTTAGTCCCAATTTATTGGCTCAAGAAGGTAATAGCATACGTTCAATGTCTTCTTCCAGGCCAAACACAGAAACTATTTTGACAGCCTAAAGTTTCATCTTTCATTTGTAAATTACTTGAGAGTTGTTTGAAATTTTTCTCTAGTTTAAAGTAAAATGTTCTGTAAGTTTCAATACTTTTGACATTGAAATTCCAGCTTTCTTCCATGGCTAGATCCCTTGGGATTCTAGTTTTAATGGGCTTTATTAAACATTTCCATTAGTTCATCAAAGATTGTCCTTTTGAATTGTAAATGTTTAGTTGAATACCTGATTTTTTTTTATCACTTTATCTTATATGGAATCAGCTTCTATTTGCTTGATTTAGGTTCCTTTTCTGTTTTCAAATCATAACCGTTATGAGTCTAATAAAAAGTATTTCATCTATATTCTGGTTCTACATTATTTTCTCATTTAAGAAGATTTGTTTTGCTATCCTTTCACAAAATGGTCCTGACCCAAGCAAGATATTGCATTACTACACTCTTTTATTTCTTTAGCTTATACGGTATAAGTTAGAGCTCCAAATTTCTTTTTTCTTTCTGCTTGTCTTAGAGACTGAGTCTGCTTCCATATCTATGTTCTATTTGGAACCACTGTTATTTGATATTTTAATCTCTATAACACTTGGTTTCATCTCTAATGGGTGTAGCTCAAAATCATCCCTCTCTGAGGAACACAATGTAGGAGCATTTGTTACTCTCATAACATGCCTATGAAATAACTAATTGCAATGGTGGAAGGCAAATTGCATTGCATGTTGAGAAGGTAGAATGTAGAAACACCAAAATTCCATGGACAAGTACACCCTTGTTCTAGATGGATTCTTTTACTACACTTACCACCATAATATCTCAATATCTTCAATGGTGTGGTAAGCAGTGTGACTAACATCTAACAGTTGGACTTTGTTTTCTCTTGCTATCTTTCCTCTCAGTGCTATAGCATTTTGGTTTTAATTTTTGTCTTTTTTGTGCCTCTCTTCTTTCTATTAGTTGTACTGAATGGGGCATAAAGAATGTCATCTGCCACCTGTGCAAAGGAAAAAAGATTTCAGTAACTGTGTAAGGTCAGTTTCAGGGTCCATTTGGCTTTAGACCCTTGTCTTAGACCACTGTCCTTCAAAAAATGTTTCCTACTTTGATTCTGACCCTAATAAAACTAATGCAGCATGGAAACTTACCTGCTGTTGAGGACGCTATCCTAACTTTTACTGGCATGTGAAAACCAGAGATCAATTCCTTGATGCGTCTCTTTCGCAGCACTCCTACGACCTTGTCAGCCTGCAGAATAAATAAAGTCTTATTATAAAGTCTTATACAGCTGTGTTTTTCCCAATAAGCATTAGCATTACCCCAAAGTTTGTAATATTCATGTATTGTGAAAATTGCCCCTAACTTTACACCATACTACAAAAGTAGATTGAGCTCTCAGCCACTTCAATGCAATGATGACAGGAAGGAAGGATATCAATAATGACATCAGTGTCCGTCACATCAAATTCCTGTGGCATCTTTAGGATAACAGCTTTCTGAGTTAGCCAGTGGCCCATGTGGCTCTGCCGCACTCTATCATTTGGAGGCTGATTAGGTCAAATCCATTTGGGTTTGTTGTCATAAGGTAGGCAGAAAGGATGAGAGGATGGAGGACAGAAATTACAGTTGATAGACTGAGACATTTAGGAGTTATTCAATATTGGTTGCTTTCATTTTTAAAGTTGTACACAGGACTCTCCTTACCCAATGGCCATAGGCAGACCCTGCCAGCTTTGCCAAGAGACTCCTGAGATTTCTGATGATGCTTCTGGTAAAGGAAACACCAGAGTGAAAGGTGGCCTGTTTTCAGAGGCATGATGAAGGCTTTTGGGTACTTCAACTCATAGGCAGAGACTATTATACTGACTCTCTAAGGGTCAGAGAGCTGTTTGAAATACAATGGACTACCATTGTATGAATCAGCAGATTAATGTATAACTGCAGAATGTCCCTTTTCCATTCTATGAGACCATAAAATCACCACTGTCTTGGTGTTTAGTGTAGTCCAGTACCATTGTGAAAGCATTGCAGCAGCTGTAAACACTGTCACCATTATTACTCGGTTTACTTCTCTACCATGGACTTTCTCTTTGACCCAAATTTACAGGACAGAATTTGGAGAATTTTTACCTTCCTGCTTCTCTCCTGATTTCTGGGTTTCTTAGTGTAGTGAAATAAATGAGCTACTTCTCTATCTTTTCTCACCAATTTATAAGAAATATGATGTGCCCAAACAGCTTTTGTTTGCTTGTTCTTGCTTTGCATGTAAGCAGAGCACCATGAAGAACCCTTGGTGATTAGAGAGAAGTTGAAGAGCTCCAAGGGGGAGCAAAGTAATAGAGAAAAACCTTTAAGTGCAGGAAGAAACGTCTCATAATAACCTTCCTGTAGATAAAAAAAGTCAAAGGCTGAGATGTGTTAATTTGAAAAGGCAGATGGAATTCTTGTGTACATTTGAAAAATGACAACTCCAAGCGTGCTTTCAAGGTGAAATTTCAAAAAAACACTTGCCTGAGTTAGCAGCACAAACCTAACTGGAATCTGAGTATTTAAAAAAAAAATCTCATGCCAGAATCACTAGAGAATAAAAATATGTTGTAGACTTGAAGAGTAATATCTAAAATATGGCCATTTTCATGCCCATAGTCCACATCTGCAAGTAATTATGGGTGTAAATGTGGATATGTCAACATCTACATACATTAATGTACCTGTTAATCTGATAGTTAAATGTATATTTGTTATCAAATAACATGCTCTGCAAACTGTTCCCAGTTATTTGTGCATGTAAAAAGGGAAGCCATGTTAACATTAACCCTCAGAATTCTAATGTTGATCTTTTTATCATGCACAAATGGAAATCACACTAATATCAAAGATAAATATATGTATTTGAGGGACACATTAATATCTTGCCTCATTCTTATTTTATTGAGAGCTGTATTTTCCACCCATGTTGTTCATCAATTCTGTTTTGTGTAGCAATAAACAAGTGAGTTACATGAACTTAATTGAGCAGAATTGCCAGTAAGTAGTTTTTAAATACTTTCCAGTTCAGGAGGCTAGGCACTGATCTTCCTGATTATTTAAAATTGCCCTTTAAATACTCCTTTGCACATTGAAGTGAAATTTAGATTTAAAAACATAATTGCAAGCCCCTCTTCACAAAACTTTACCCAAAGAAAATGTCAAATTTGTATATCTATGCCTCACTTGAAGGAGAGGGAATTAATTTTTTCTCTTTCTTTCAAAGACATATACTGATTAGTTAACTATCATGAGATCTGACATTTTCCTGGGTAGATTTTCATCAAAATTGTTGATTTGTACTAAGAAAAAATATAGTTCCACTGAACTGACTCTCCAATAAGATTACTTTGCTGTGCTGGACCAAAACCATTTTAATGATGAGGTACTTGCTTTCACCTGTCTTTGTAGCTTTTAAGGTAGAGGTATTAGTTTCAGATGTCTGATATGCACATGAAGTTTTTTTTTCCTGGAAAACTTCAACCAACTTTGGGACTATGATTAACAGGTTATATTGTTATGCTGATTATTAAAGTGTGAACTACCAGCTACTTTGCTAAGTTTTGGCACATTCAAAGTCTGTCTGAAGAACCTGCAGGTTGAGAAAAGCTTACCCTCAGTGCTGAAGAGGTGCTTAATGATGTCCTTCTAAAAATCTTATCAAACTGGTTGTAAACATCTGAAAAGTCACTTTTAGCTTGTGCCGACAAGTTTGTCACAGCCTGGAAGTAATCTCTTTTTAATAACCGTTCTCTACTTCTAGAGAGCTCCTTAAAGATCTTGTAATCTGCAGCCAAGAGGACTTCTCTGGTAGGTTTCTCCTGCTGAAATCTGCTGAGGCTCCTGGGAATCACACATCATGAAAACAAACTATACTGCCTGCCTTTTGTCATCTTAAGGAGTTCAGTGTTGTCCATTTATACTTTGGCATTTCTGGCTTTTGCTTTATTTATATGGACACACATAACCCTCCAAGGCACTATATTTGAAGATAGCACATTAAAAGAACATTAGCCTGCGTTCCTGCCTCCACCAGCCCTTTGTGTAAGCAATGATTCAGGTTCTAATTACCTGTATACTTTCAATAATTTTTTCCCCCACCAGTGCTCTTACCTCACTCATAGCAAGGCCTGAGCCTAGGACTCAGTCAGGATGGTGTATTGAATGGAGTTGTGTTGTAAACAATGTTTCACAGACCTCTTCCCCTATCGTTGCAGAAGTTCAAGGTGTGTGATCAAAACAAAAACACTGTGGGATTAAAACCAAAACAATGGTTGCCCAAGTAAAGCCAAGACAGGTTCTGCTGCAGCCGTTGACACTGTGGGTATGTTTACTGTGGGTAAGTGTGTGCTGTAGAGATAACTGAGCACTTCAGGCACCAGGAACAATTCTGCAGCAACTCGAGGGAATTCATTCTTCAAAGTTAAGCTCAAAGATACCTGAAGCTGGACTGGTTCTTGCAGCTGGGTTAGCTTGGGCTGACAAGAATTTATAATGTAGAAAATACACGGAGCTTTGTGGTGCTTGGTTGCATACATCATATTTTGCAAGGATGGTCAGTCAGCAGTGTTGCATTTCTTACTACCTAACTCACAGCATACTCCTGGGATCCTCCTTTTGTGTGTGGGCTCAACATACATAGCCCCAGGCAGAACTGATGGGAGCCATACATTGAACTGAGCTGTTACAAATAATAAATGATCAGCCAGCAAACTAAATGTATCGCTTAATTAAACTAAGAATCTTTAGAGATAATTTTTATGCAAAAACAAGACGTCAATGAGTCTTTCAATACACATCTCTCAATGCTATCATCAGACTTCAAAGAAGTAGAGCAAAAATAATATACTATTTCAGATATGTGGAATAATACTTAAAGAGTACCATTAAAAATAAATAAAATAACTGAATATAGTAAGAGATTCAAATATGTAAGAAAGAAAAACTGGGACCCTGAACCCAAGATTATGTCAAAATTCCATTGTTAACTATATATAATAGAGTCACAGAATGGTTTGCGTTGGAAGGGACTTCAGGGATCATTTAGTTCCAATCCTGTGACCATGGGCAGGGACACATTTCACTAGGGTTGCTCAGAGCCCCATCCTGGGGCTTAAACACTTCCAGGGATGGGACACTGATAGCTTCTCTGCGTAACCTGTTCCAATATCTCACCACCCTTGCAGAGATTTCTTCCTTATGTCCAATCTAAATCTACATTCTTTAAGTTCAAAGCCATCCATTCCCCCTTGTCAAAAGGGGGAATGTGCTTGTCAAAAGTCCCTCTCCAGCTCTCCTGTAGGTGCTGGAAATCTGCTGCAAGGTCTCCCTAGAGCCCTCTCTTCTCCAGGCCCAGCAAACCCAAATCTCACAGCCTGCCATCATAGGACATGCTCCAGCCCTGTGATTGCCTTTCTGGCCTCCTCTGGACTTGCTCCCTGGGTCCATGTCCTTCCTTTGTGGGGCCCCAGATCTGGAGGTAATGTAGATGGGGTCTCATGAGAGCAGAGTAGAGGAATAAGAATGTTGAGACAAAGTCTCTGATGTGTTCTCTGAGTCTGCAGCACACAGCCAGCTGCCATTTAAATGCTTCCTAAATAATTGGAACTTTATAATATTGGAGTGGTTTGGGGTTAGTTTTGTTGAGTTGGGTTTTTTTAATGTGGATACCTTTAAAATGCAATAAACACTGTGTGATGGAATGAAAAGTAGCTGCACTCTACTTCCTATTATTCCTTTCCTATCTGCTTCCCTCTCTCAGAGATGATTTTTATTCAGATCCTTTCTTTTTTATTTTTCCCAGCCTGAAGTCAACTGAGGATTTTTGCTGAACTGCTCAGAAACCTTGCTGCCTTGCATACTGAAATCATGAAATACTGTATTTCTCTCTCTAGAAAGTAAAAGTAAACATCAGAGTGTTCTAACTGAGGTCATACTTTCTCCATGTCTAGACATCTTTGGTAATATTTCCCTTTTATAATGCTGCTGTGCCTTCCATGTACTCAGCTGTGAGGAAAGTACTTTGCTCTTAGTTGCATAAAATATGCCAAATTTTCAGACAACTTTTAGTACAGCATCTTAGACTGTTAGGGCTGGTGTCTGTGATCTTTTATGAAATCAGATTTTTTCCTCTGAGGAATTTTGCTCAGTAAACCAGTGGCAAATTTGGAAAGAAAATGTGACTGATGTGGTTCCTTAATGCCCAGCTTGTTAAGCAAATGCTGCTGAATCCAGTCCCCAGTAAACAAGCTAAACTTCTTGTTCCACTCAAAATATATTTTACTAAGAATCTTTGTAGATCACTCTTCATGCAAAAAAATAATGTCACAAGTCATGGTTTTGAGCAGAATAAAGCAAACATTTATTAAATTAAATCATATGCTGAATCAGTGTTTGCCCATATAGCTCCACTTTTTAAATATTAATATTCTTTTCTAACTCTTTGTACATAAATAATCTTTTAAGAGAGTAACAATGAAATATAGACTATCCACATCAAATGAATGCGAGCTTTTGATGTGATTATCAAAGGTCTGTTGGATTTTCTCTAATTTTAATTAGTATTGGGTTCTAACCAACAAATTCAAGTCTCTCATGGATTTTTTAAATTCAAACATTATGCCCCCTTGCACAAAGGATTTTGGCTTAAGTTGGCCCATCATAAAGCTACTGGTTATTAATAAAATTATGTAGAAGTTCAGATTTTGAAAACTAAAGTGCTGAGGATTTGCTTTAGCATGGAGCAATTAACTAATTGTTCTGTGCACTAAATGAAACTCCAGTAAAGGCTTTTGTGGTGGGTTTTTTCAATATCATCTGTTTGAGAAATAATTTAATGTTTAAAAAGAATATACCAACCAGGAATTCTTCCTGATATACAAAGTGATAAACTAAGTAGATCATAAAATCATAGAATCATTAAGGTTGGAAAAGACCTCCAAGATCATCAAGTCCCACCTTTGACTGGTCACCACCTTGTCAATTACACCACAGCACTAAGTGCCAGATCAAGCCTTTCCTTGAACACTTCCAGGGATGGTGACACCACCACCTCCCTGGGCAAGCCCTGCCAGTGAAGATGTTCTTCATGATGTCCAGCCTGAACCTCCCCTGGTGCAGCTTGAGGCCGCGTCCTCTTGTCCTGTCAGAGGCTGCTTGGAGAAAAGACCAACTCCCACCTGGCTCCAGTCTCCTTTCAGGGAGTTGTAGGGAGAGATAAGGTGTCCTTTGAGCCTCCTGTTCTCCAGGCTAAACACCCCCAGCTCCCTCAGCTGCTCCTCATCAGACTTGTGCTCCAGACCCTTCCCCAGCTCTGTTGCCCTTCCTGGTCTTGTTCCAATATCTCAATGTTCTTCTTGTAGTGAGTGGCCCAAAATTGAACACAGGACTCAAGGTGTGCCCTCACCACTGCCCAGTACAGAGGGACAATCACTTTCCTAGTCCTGCTGGGCATACTGTTGGCTCAAAAAAACTTTGTCACTCTTTGTGAATCTGCGTGTCATCCATGCCAAGGAGCCATGCTAATCTTCCCTGTATTGTTCCAAATTTTTGTGTATGTACTACCAAAGTGAAATATCCAATACTATCATTACGTTCAATGCTGTGGAGAGCCGAACCACAGAGATACCAGCCATTGTAAATAGCTATAAAAAAAGGACTTGTTGCATGCACATTTGCAACATGTTCCTATGTAATTTTACTGCTTCCAGTCCTTTTTCTCTGGGAAACACCAAATACCATTTGAACAGGCAAAGGAACATAAAGTTAACCTGACTGATCTGACCTACAAGGCCATTTGAGTTGTGCTAAGAGATTAGAAATCAGCTCTATTTTTTTTTTCCTGGTAGACCTTTAACCAAGGAGAAAAGCCCACCCAGGCATGAAGGGGTGATTCATGGATTCTGAAGCCAGAAAGGACCACTTAGTACCATTTAATCTCTAGCCACAGGACCTATATTATTGGTTTTCCCTAGGGGGTCCTTAGACGGGGGGAAAGCTGATGGCCCAGTGGTGGCTGCCAGCCCCTCTAGTCTCTTCCAGCTGCTGCAAGGTGAGAGGCTGAGTGTGGCTATGGGAAGGGTGCTGGATGAGAATAGCCGTGGTCAGACTCTTGCAGGATGGGAAATGGGCTTGAGGTTATGCAAAAGAGTGGGCCAACACCAGGACCCATGTGTCAGGAGTGCCCAGCTCCCCATCTCACTGCCCCCTCTCTAACTTCCTCTCCCCACAGCTGCTCTAGCCCCTCAATCCTCTATAGGATAAAAATCCCTGTAGGATATCCTATAGGATACAAACAATCTCCTCAGCTCTATTCCTCTTCACTCACTTCTCCAGGGCTTACTCTGGCACCACCTTGGCTCCCTGTTAAAACTTTGCCTAATGTCAAAGATTGGGCTTCTCCTCTGCATCCATTTTGGATGAGTTTTTCATTTTTCCAAAGATGCACAGATTCTTTTCCCTGGGGGCATGAGCTGGCAGCTCCACTCCACAACAGGCTTTTGCTCCCCATTCACAGCACTTCAGTGTGTTCAAACTTGTGCTGAATTCAGGCCACCTATCCAGGAGATTCAGCATGCTCTGCAGCTGACTCCTGACTGCTTTTCCTACCATCAATGTTTTGTCCCCTTCAAACTGTGCCCAGAATTCAGATTATTTTCAAATAAAGGTTAAAATGGCTTAGGACCAAGAGCCTTGCAGTGTCTTATTAGTAATGGCCCAGATAATTAATGCCTTTCCATTAGTGCATACATTTTGAGTGCTATCAGTCAAGTGGCTTTTAAATCATTTAATCTGTGCTCTATTAATTACGTATAATGCAGGATTTTAAAACACAATGTCATGTGTAGTATGTCAAATGCCTCAGTGAAATTTGATTAGACTGTAACAACACAGCTACCTTTGTCAACCAGCCCTATAATCTTATAAAAGAAAAATTGAAATAAGATAATTTGACAAGAACTACTTTCTCTGAAACTACATTGAACAATATAGCTTTATTTTTAGCTCATAATTCCCTGTTGATAGAGTGCTGACTTTGTCCAAGTTTCTAATTTTTTTTTTCCTTAGATTAGAATTAGAATAACTGATATATCATTTCCTGAGCCATTTTCTTTAAATGCTGTGATTGCTTTGGCAAGTCAGCAATTCCTTGGACTATCCTTTCTTTCCCAAGACTTGGTAAAGAAAATTTACTCTAGTGGTCCAGAGACCTTCTTGACCAGTTTTTTTAAACTTTTCAGATAAGAACAAAGTTTGTAATATTTAATTTTAGCAGAAGATATGAACTATTTAGATGCACTAATTGTTAGGTTTAATTCCCTTTATCCTTAATTTTTTAAGAAATCTGCTGGCCAATATTGCCATTTATTTATTTCTGAAAGGAAGAAATGTAGGTATCAAGACCACAGTGGGACCTCAAGGCAGATGAGTGGCTAAAACTCAGGTCTTGTTCTGACCTAAGGGTGGGAGTGCTGGTTCATCTCACAGCTACCCATGAGGTAGCTGTATGCCTTATCTTTGGTAAGCATACCAGGAGACTCTGCAGGGAGTGGTTTATTGATAAGAACGATGAATTTACATGTATTCTGGTTCTTTATCAGCCTCCTAGAAATGTTTTGCTGTCTACCTTTTCCTCATAGTTACAACCTGTCATGGCACTCGGCAAAACACACTGTACCAAGAAACTTCTCTTTACCTTTCTAACAGTGCTGTAACTTCATGCAGTTTGAGAAGTCTTGAGGCCTAACAAGAACGGTGGATCTTCCCACAGCAGGGTTTGTCTGTAGGGTGATGCACCTGGAAAAAGCACTGCCTGTGGTAAGCATCAAAGCACCCTGAATAACTGTCTGCCCTAGACAATCCCACAGCTTTTCTTGTATCTTGTGGTTTACCAGGCATGACAGCAGATGTGGATGACTTGTTCCTTTGTAGTTAGTTTGTTTGTTTGTGTGTGTGTTTTCATCTCAGATTTTCACATTCTTGAAAGATGCTTTTGTTCTCCTGGTCTTTGAAAATCTGTAACCTAGAGGTTGAAAACCTAGAGGCAAACACAGAAGTTGAGATTTCATTGGCTGCAAAAACTGTTACACAAACCTGGTGACCTTCTGGGTCTTACCATCCTCAGATTTCAGGTCTGGCACAGCAGAAAAGTTCTAAACAGTGAGTTCAGGATTATTTCAGACTAGATATTTTCAGGATACTACAAGTAGATGTCTGGGGAAGGCTGACACTCTGCTGATTTTTTTTTCCATCATCAATCCCAGTCAGAGATAAGGTCCTGTTCTGCACAGACCTATGGGATGAACTAAGTTGATAAGGGTCAGAATAACTGTACACAGATAATTAGTCACTACTTATAAGAAAAGGTCTAACAAGACCATAAATGTAATAACCTTATTTTCAGAATTATGAAAATCAGCAATGAAACTATTATTCATAGGTGAACTGAAATGCCAGTATCAAAAACACTTGCTCTGTTATTATTATTCAAATGGTGAACTCTTTGGTGTATTTCATTCACTCTTTGATGGAGATGGCTTAAAGCTGGCATTCATTTTTTCCTTTTTTTTTTGTTTTAGCACACGCTGTTAGAAAGGACACTCAAGCAGTTCTTAATTACAGTAACGTCTTCAATAAAACCCATCCATGGGTCCCTAGATATCTACATATTGTTCTTCAGCAGATATCACCCCTTTAAAAACACAGTATGAAAATCCCCAAATAAAATCATGGAATAGCCATGTTAAAAAGTGAGTTAGTTGATCTACAAATTTAGGGCCATTTAGAAAAAATGTAGCTTCACTTCCCTTTATCTGTGTTCTCTACATTGCAGGGGGCAGTGATTTCTTTGTTTAATCATGTCTTTGACCACAGTTCAAAAGTCAATATTCTGCTGTCAGATGCTAGCTTGCAGTTGAGGGATAGGTAAGGAACTTAACTAGGAAGCTTTGTGTATAGGGAATTGAATTTGCATCTAATTCACAAAGCACACATGTTTACATGACCTTTAAAAAAGGGAATTAGAGCAGTTTGATCATGAGCTCTAGGCAATCTGACATAGTGAGGTGATTGAATCAAGAGGCTCAGGTACTTCTTAGATGAGAGCCGAACTGAAAGAGAATTATTTTAATTTAAATGCAATTTCATATCAAATTCATAGCTGTGTTAGCATTATGAAATAATTGTAGTGGCACTGTAAATGACTGTCCAGAAACTTCTATGGTAACAACAAACACTCTAAGGCTGTCAGTTCATCCAGGTCCCTTCTTGCTACCAAATAGTGCAGGGAATCCATTGTGGAGATTTGGTCAGAATGTGGCAAGTGATATTCAGGCAGACATTTAATATTTATTGAGATCAAATGTATTATAACATTAAATTCTCAGAAGAATACCAAAGCTTGGTTAAATTACCAATTAAATAGAGGATTTAATTTCTAGACTCCTTTAACTCCAAACTTTCATTAGACTACAAGTATGCAAAGGATGATTTTGATTATGTAATCTGTCCTGTGTTTAAGAGCCAAGCATCTCTCATTCTGTGCAAGGACTTCATGCCTCTATGGATCTAGAGCACTGGGTTTTGAAATATGTAGAGAAAATAAGTACTTTTCAAAACCGAGAAGGATATTGGAGCTCTTATTTACTCTCCAAATGCTCAACAGCACTTTTCTCAAGAGCATGTGTAAAACTTTCCCTCTTCACCCACATGGATATTGAGGATGTGTCTCAGTATGCCTTACATTTCCAATGAGGATAATACATTGCTTACCAAGGGGAAAGGGAGGTTGGGAAAACCAGAATGTCTACATAGTGTGTGCGAGAAAGTCATGAGTTTATTCTGTCTGTGTTTCCAACTGACAAGGAGCTTTGTGTGTGATGTGTCAGTCTGGACAAGGCAGTGCTAAACCTACTTTGATAGACATTGCCTTTTTGGAAAACCCACTGACCAAGTGTTCATCTTGGCCATGGGCCTACAGGCTGAACTGCTCCCAAAAAGCAGCTCCAAGTAATGCAGTGTGGGGGCTCTGTGGGCCAGATTGCCATTGGTATTAGGATTACCTGTCACATGCCTGTGATAAATGTAAAGTGAACAAGCACATATTCCCAACCCAAATCCACTGAGATTTCACAGGATAATAGGTGTAAAGGAGTAGAACAGCAATGTAGGGTTTCCTATCCTTTTAATGGCTTATTAATACTAGTTATAAATGTTTAATGGCTGATTACATCTTCATCCTGCACAAGGCCCCCAAACGTGTCAGGGCTCCTCTTGTTCCAAAGGTTACCTGGTTTACTGAATGTTCTGTAGAGCAAAGGCAGCCCGAGCAAGGGGACATCCCTCAGCCCTGCTCCCAAAACTTTCCTAGCTGCCCTTCTTCAGGAAGACAGGCTTCTTCCAGTGCAGCATGCCAGGTCAGTCCAGTTCAGAGATTAGGTTTTCTGGTTCTCTGCTGGGAGAAATAAGGGACATATGAGATAGTGAATAGTAATAACAGAAAGTTATCTATTGATGGTAATATCATGTAGATTGTGGGATCTCTTTTTAAAGATTTTTTTCTGATTTATTCCCACACTAGATGAAAAGTTCCTTTTTCTTTTCAATTTTATGAACAACATTGTCCATAATTTTTTTAAAGTCTTAGTAATTTATTTAATATTCATAATCTTGTTTAATTATAGCTGCATGTGATTGTCCATTCTTAGATATCAGCTTTCCAGGTTATAATAATACAAAACAAAGGTATTTTGCAAAAAATTGCACAGATACATAGAGCTCAATTTTGATGAAGCTGGGCACAGAGCTGATTATGTCTCTATTATGCCTAGTACATTGAGGAAATCAAATGGTCTTAGCATCTGGGTTTTAAGACAGCCTAAGTAACAACACAGATGTTACTGCCAGACTGCACACAGCCTTGTAGTGGATGAGCACAGTGGAAAGATACTGCAGACATCCCATTTCTCCATTATGTTCCCATTCTGTGTCTCACCTGAAAGGTCCAATAAGCATCTAATGCCCTTTTAGTTCTCAATAATGGAAATTCATTGCTTTTGAGTTATGATTAAAGTACCCTTCATAGTTTTTGCAATTTTTTTAATGGACAATGTTGATATTTTTGTTGGAGAAACAAATTCCTTGCTGTATCAGAGGAAGTGTGCTCTAGCTTAAGAGTTAAGCCAGAGAAGACGAATGAAAATTTGAAGACCTCAGCCAGTGCTTCAGCACTCATTTTCAGAATGCAAACATTTGCATTCTGGTTGAAAATTCAATATTTTCCACTTATGAGTTCAATTTCTCTTCTTTTTCTTCACATTTACTGCAGTTTTTTTAATGAAAATTGCATTTTCAAACCAGTCTATTACACTATGGAGAGCACTTGCTTGTCAGTCCTTCACTGAATCTCTGATCAGTTACACCTGCTCATTTCTGCAATAAGAGCCCCTGACATGGTTCATGGTGGGTGCATTTCAATGCTGCAGTTCTCACCTGAGATTTAAAGGAAGCTGTTTAAAAACAGCTCAAAGGAGCATGTTTAAAAACTTTTGATTACATTGATTTGATTTAAATTAAATTTTGATGATTTAAAGGAGCATGTTTTAAAACTTTTTTTATTAGCTAAGGTGAGGGATGGGTTTCAGGTCCACCCCCTACCAGCCAATAGAACATAAACAAATATTTTTATATAGATAAAAAGTTTATAGTGCATGCAGGAGAACATATATACATTATACAACATGCATGACTGGGACAAGAAGTGTTATGAATTACTGAAAAGCAGACTTGCTAGTTTTCATGCTTTGTCTTATCTGTTCCTTTCCTACTAAATACTTCACAGTCCTGACCTTTCCAGCAAAATTTCATCATATGAAATAAACTGAAATGCATGTCTTCACTTGGTCACAATCACATGCTGCTTCTCAGTATAGTGGGAGTGGGAGTCCTAGTAAAATATCTGTATTGTATTTGAATATCTGTATATAGGCCTTGCCCTGATGAGCCCCGGTTGTTCTTGATGGGCTGCAGCTGTGATGTCCTTAATTGGGCTGCAGCTGTGGCTAGTAAAGATAACTGGGATAAAAGGGGGTGGGCTTGGCCAGTCTGGGAGAGCCTGGAAGGACTAAGAAGCAGCAACAAGCAGAAGAAGAAGTCTGTGCTGTGAAGAACTGCCCCCAATTAATATCACTGAGAAGGTATGGGATTTTGGAAATATGATTGTGCCAGTATGGGACTCTAGAAATACGAAATACAACAAGATAACATCTCAGTGATTGTGATTGTATGCACTGGATGAATCAGTAATCACAGCAAACATAGTAAACACAAAATCAGAATCACAGCCCTTTTAGAAAGGAAATGTATAAGAAACTATTACAATGAAGGTGTTCAAATATCTGTTGCTGTTGTTGCTTTTGTAAATAGTTCCATTTATAACACTTCACTGTTCAGGAACCTTATGAAGCTGTTCTCCTCCCAGGTGGTTTATTAAACATTCTGCTCCTGCAGGAAATGGTCAAGTCTACATGCTCTGCTCTGGATCTGCCTCCCTAGCAGGAGAACAGAAATACCAGGAGATGAGCTGTCCCTGAGAGTTTTCCACGCAGCAAATATGCAATCAAGGGTCTTTAAAAGATTTTCATCTTCTGGTTTGTGGATTTTCATTTATGGTGCAACAAACCTTGGCAGAAATCCTGAGCAAGCTTCCAGTCACTTGAATTGAGTCTTTGCTTGGTCTGATTTACTGTAAGGTCTGATGCAGGATGTTTATTCTTTTCCCTCAAGCTATTTCATCTTGGAGAACCATGCAGTGTTTCTCTGATTCAGTGATGATAAAACCCAATCCATCTATCAAGATGAGTCAGCAGAACCAGGTCTGCTCACACCCCTCTCCCCACACACATACACAGCACCAAAATGCCAACAAGCTGCATGTTGAACTTATGTGCAGAACAGCTATGATAAGTTGGAACAATCATTAACTTATTCACTGTGCAATTCAAGTACATCTTGTACATGAGTTTCCAAAATTATTTTAATAACAATCCTCTTTGACTAAACAGTGGAAGATAGTTGGATCTCTTCCTGAAGGCACATTCCCACAGTAATATCCATGGCACATCCATTACAGAGAGTGCTGTTAGTTCTCATTAGCTAGGACAAACAAGGCAGTGAGTCACAATCTCCCTGCATAATGGATCCCATTGTTTTAAACTGATAAACCAGGGATTCTGCTCAGTACTGGTGTAAACCTGACATTGATTAAAGCTTCCTGGGATGCTAGAGAGGCAGCATTTGAATGGATGGGGACTTGAGGTGTGAAGGAAATCTGCCACAAAGATGCAGTCAGTTTGTATTTTTTCTCATTGAAGTTACTTAGCTTCTCTCATTGTTGGGAGAACCTATTATATTTGCTGCAAGTATTTTCCAAAGCCTCTAAGAAAACTAGGCTTAAACTAAATAGATTGTACCAAATATTTCTAAAGTTTGCCCAGTAAAATAAATTGCGTTTATACACTTTTCACTTAATAGTCTATTTCTACTAGGTGGCATTTTTTTCCCAAAGTATCCTGAAGTGCATCTAAGTTACTATGAGAAGGTATTCTTCCTCTTATGCTTTGGCTCTTGTTTTGTTGTTAGGTTTTGTAAAATCTTAGCTCTAATGGTGAAAGCCAAACACAGAAATATTTTTACCTGCACTTTGCCAATAACATCAAAAGACGTGCTATTATCTCAACAGCAATTTAGACTGGTTATCAAATGATAATCTTGGAATGAGTGAGTATGATTTGTGACGGTACTTATCTTTTGTAGGTGTGGTTGGCATGTATTAAAATGTTTTTTTTTTTTTCTTGCTGGATGGCATGCCAAAGACTTCAGGCAATAGGTAATTATTCCATGTAAAATATTTATTCTCTGCCAGTCATATGTCTTTCTCAAAGATCTGACTTTGCAGCAAGCATTTAAAACCATGTAAAACCTTAAATATGAGGCCAGAATGAAACCTGCTGTAAGCAACTACAATAGAAATACGTGTTGTGTGTGCTCGGTAGCTCTTTGTGAGTAGAGACCAGTTGTAATTCCTTTCTGCATTTCTTTGGAACTTTAAAATCAGATTATCCAATACTGGGCACTCAATTTCTGTTCCAGCTGTGACCCAACTAAGAACTCACTAAGGTGAAGATTTTTTTGCAAAATGAATTCTCTCTTTCTTTGATTCCATTCTATGCTGTAGTTTATTTACTGCCTGAAAATGTTTTCTGTGCCTGAAGTGAAAGCTCCAGAATACACGCGCAGTGTAAGTCAGATTGACCATGGCAGTTCCCAGAGGATGCTCTGCTTCTGACCATGGCTGTGGCCCTGAGCTCCTGTGCAGCCACAACAACTCATCGCTCCCAGCAGGGCACTCGGTGCACTGTCACATCCTGGGAAGGCCAAACTGAACACACTAAAATAAACTGCGCTTGTTTGGAATTGCACTAATTTATTTAAAGATTTAGTTTCTCCAATCTAGTGCAAAGAACTGAACTCATAACCTAAGACTTCAAGCTTCCAAAATCACGCAAGGGACACAATCAACAGAGGAAATAGAGTAATAAATGTGCATGTAACAGTCTGCATTATGTGCCTTTTCAAATAAAATATTCACTTCAACATTTACAGGTCTACACCATTAACATCCTCTTTTCCTGACTCTAACTTCAGCAGCTAGATACAAAGCTGACTTTATTTTCTCTAATTCCTTGACAGAGAATGAGACAGCTGCTGCTGTATTGGTGCTTCTGCATCCTGCAGGATTAGCAGGTGGTTATACTTCTGAAAGGTTCAGGGCACGTCTCCCTCTCAGGAAATGTTGGAATGCACAAACTTCTTCTCAAGTACAATGAGGAATCAAAAGAAGAAGCTTCAGGAGGTGAAATATACTTCTGAAAGACAAAACTGTAAAGCAAACGATGGTTATCACTTCAATAAGCTATTTGCAATGAAGAAGAGCATCTAAGAAAAACATTCCTTTCTGTTTATTAAATTATGCAGTAAGGAAATTTGTCAAATGTTAATGTAAGTCCAGCTACTTACAGGCATACCTCTGGCATATGCCAGTGTGGCAGGTAATTTAGACTCTTGTATGTCAATAGATTTCTGTCCCCTCTGCAGCAGTTGAAGGGAGCCTGACCAACAATGAAATCTCTAGGTAATTAGAAGCCAATCCTTGTGTTTACTGCCCAGCTAATCTCTTGTTACACTTTTAATATGCTATTGCATTTCAGCAAAGTTTTTCTTCCATTTCTGAAAAACCTTGCATAAGTAATTCCCATTCATAACAATATATTTATGCCATTTATTTACTAAATCCTTCTAGGTGGTAAGCACAAACACTGTTTATTGTTTAAAGCTCCCAGAAATTCAGTATTTCTCCAATGCAACTCAAGTGGAGACTAAACTAGGAAATCAAGTTAGCAGAAGTGCTGGTGTAGGATTAATATAGTGAAAAAAACCCACAACCATGGCTTATTTTCAAAATTTGACAGGTATTATACTGATCATCTTTTTAAACTGATTGTATCTTGGAGATTACACTGATATGTTAATAGCAGCTTCTGATGTTAAGTTGATAATGTCATTTATGTATTGGCACAACACTGGTAGATTGACAAGACTTAAATTCTGTGGCAAGACACAGCAAGATTTAGGCAGGAACAGAAGGAGCTGAAAACATGATGAAAGAGAGGGAAGTGATCAAATCAGGCTGTATCCTTTGACTTATTGGAAGGATTTTCTGTTAACTTCTTGCTAATCACACAATACATACATGAAATTTAGTTCTTGAACTTACTGCTTTGAAACTAGATACTGAACAATTTCTATCTGCTGCTAAATTGCAGACTTTCAGTTTCCAACAAATCTAAGCTATCCAATATATTGCTGCATGTAAATGTAGCAGGCCTGTACCTGCTCAGGAATATGAAGGACCTCCTGGATTTGTTTTTACAAGGAGGACATCCTGATTTTTTTGTCAGGGTATGTGACATAATCATCATGAGATTGTCACTGTTGTATAATTCTACAAGGAAATGACAGGTTCACAGATCATTCTGTATCTGATTTGGCCTGAAACCCTGCTGTTATCTCTCACTTCTGATCACTTGAATGTGGAAACATTTCTGGGCTCCAAACAATTTGAAAGGGATTACATATGCAACACAAAAAGCAATATTCAAAGGGGAAAGTTCCAGCCTGACTTTTAAAAGTGTTTGGCAAAGGACATCCAGTGAGTTAAAAGGGCTGGGAGTTCCAGACAGAAGGAACAGGGTATGCAAATATTCAATTAGCACCAGTATGAAGGTGAGACTTTGGAAGAAACATAACAATTTGGAGATGAATCTCTGGGAGAATTGGCAGCAATGTAGGTGACAAGGAAGTCATATAAATCATGTCATGAAAAAAGCATGGAATGTTTGATAGCAAGGAACGAAAAACATTTGAAAACAGGGCAGCACATTATCCAATTAGAAGCAAATGCAATGAGAACATTTCAGGGTAATGCAGGGATCGGCTTACTTCTAGGCAAGGGTCCAGGTCACAAATTATAGAATGGCTACTGTGGAAGCAAAGTGTGTATAAGAAAGTAGGCGTGAAGATGATTAAAATAACCAGGCCTGCTCATGATTGCATGGGATGAAGACAATGTAATTAACTTGGCTAAAGGAGTGTCTTATCCTTGTGATATATGTAAGCTGATAAGAGGCTAAACAAGTGGAGGCAGCTGAAAATTGAATGAGATGGAATGGAGACTTCAAAACAGCTCCAAAAAACTTGACTCATTGTGTTGCTGTGAAACATGTCCATTTGATCTGCAACATGGAAAGAGCATTCAGCTTGGGCTCCATCCTGAAACAATTCACATCATAGTGGCACTTGGATACAAGTAGGCCTTTCACAAGGTAATTTTTTCTGTGTTCCAACTAAAGATTAGTTTACTACAGATTACCACAGAACATTCAGCAAAAAATTTCTTGCAAAAAAAAAAAATTATAGCAGAGAGATCGGCATAATGGAGACAGTGAAACCATGGTTAGAAGGAAGAAAGATGCAAAGTACACATGCAGATCCTACTATCTGAAAAGAAATGAAAACTCAACATTGATCCACTAATATAATTTTTAGAAAAGTTATTAGAAGCAGATGTAAGGAAATCAAATTTTAGTTTTCCCTTCATCATCAATAACTCCTGAGTATATTGTTGCAGTTTCCCTTGGCTTTTCCAAATGAAATTTAACAACAGGAGAAAAAGAATTCTAACTCTCAAGCTGACCCCTATAATTCTGAAGTAGTGAGGATTAGAAAGAATCTACAAAATAAGGAATAGAGACAACTGCAAATAGTTGAAGGAACAGATGCGAAAGAACTGTTTAGGATGCCCTGAATAACTTTTTGGTTTGTCTTACTGTTCAACTACATAAAACAGTTGGTCTAAACAGAAATCTATATTTTTCTTCATCATTTCTACCTAAAGTGAGAAAGAAGAAGCACAATGGAAGCACAAATGAAAAACCAAACAAAACCAGGAGCATATATTTTACACATAGGAAAAGTTTTCATGTAATCTAGCATGCAAGTTTCACCCTGGTCACCTGTACCAAACTTTAAAGACGCTGTATTTTCAAAGAAAGTCAAGTAGGCTATCAGCTGACCCTCCACACTCTGTTCTTACCAGGTGAAGTGATCAGAAGTGTTATGAATCCTGAAGAGCTGGCAGTGGTAGCACGACCTTTCTCATTCATACCATAGTTCACAGCAATGTCTTTGAATATATCCGAAGAATTCTTTTAAATAGAAACAGCCTGACCAAACACCACATTATGTTAATAAAAATTTGGGTATTTTGTTAAGGGGAATTTCAGTTAAATCTCCCAAGTAACAGTTATCTAATTTTAAAATGCAGTGTTTTAAGAGAAAACTTTAAGTTTTTTCAATAATTACTTAACAGGTGATGGAAGAGTAATAAGTGGGTTTGATTCTGTGTAGACAATTGAACTGTACTTCCTATTTTTGTATGATTATTTGCTATCTTTTTTCTAAGTGCATATTTTGTGATTTTTCTTCTGGATGCTTGTATCCAATACAACACTGACATGCGAGGCTGAGAAAATGAAGAATACTTCTTCACAAAACAAGACAGCAGTCCAGATCTCAAGGAACACTCTTATTTCATAACACAGTATCGCTGATGCTTAGTTTTTAATGTTGTATATCTGAAAATGAAACTGGAGGACCTATTTCTCTAAATGAAATAACTTCACTTTCTGTTTTTAAAACTGCAGTACAGTATTTTCCCTTAGAACCTGTGCTGGTTTTGGCTGAGGCAGAGTTAACTGTCTTCACAGTGGCTGCTATGGGGCTGTGCTTTGGATTTGTGCTGGACAAAGGTTTGACACTATAGAGATGTTTTTGTTATTCCTGAGCAGGGTTTACACAAGACCAAGATCTCTTCTGTTTTTCATGCTGCCACACTGGGGAGGAGATTGTGGTCAGTCCCTGGGTTGTTCCTAGGTTTCAGCACCAAAAGGACTGCAGTGGCTTGACTGGCTGGATGGGCCGGGTTATCCAAAGTGACCAAAGGGATATTCCGGACCACAGGACATCATGCTCAGGATACAAAGCTGGGGAGAAAAAGGAGGAAAGAGGGGGGACATCCCATGTGATGGTGTTGTCTTCCCAAGCCACCATTTCATGTGATGGGGCCCTGCTCCCCTGGAGATGGCTGAACAACTGCTTGCCAGTAGAAAGCAGTGAATTAATTTCTTGTTTTCCTTTGCTAGTGCTCTCAGCTTTTGCTTTCCCTAATAAAGTGTCTCTGTGTCAACCCATGAGTGTTCTGGTTTCTACCCTTCCAGTTCTGTCCCTGATCCTGCTGGTGGGAGAGTGAGAGAGCAGCAGCCTGGGGCTTGGTTAAACCATGACAGAAGAACCACGATGCAGAAGAGTCACAATCAAACTGATGTCTTTGTTCTGCTAACAATAATACAGGCATTTCTCAGTCATAATGAGGTGTGCTAGTGAATAGATTAAAAAAGGGGCATTCACACTGTCACAGACAACCATTCCAGAGTCCTTTTCTCCAAGATATCAGCACTTTCCATTTCAATAGTACCAGCCTTATCAACTACAAGGATTTTCAATGCTTGTCAAGATTCTCGACCATTAAAATCTACTATGAGTTCTAAAACTTTTCTTTTTCAGAAACTTATTAATTTTAATCAAGATTGTGCATCATCCCCCTTTTCATATTCTTTTTGGAACCAAACCAAGAGGAGGTCAGGAACCCTCCTGGGGCTTTGTTTCAGAAATTTTATGGCAGCTACTGAATTACTTGGAGCTCTAAAAGTGTCAGCTTTCCAAAACTGAGAACAAATAAAGCCAAATCTATTGGGAGAAAGAATTTAAACAGAAGAATATGAATAATTAGAAACTGTTTAAGAATATTTTACTAGATGTCCAGAAGCCACAATCAATAAAGAAGGACAACTGCTCTGGTAATAAGCCAGCTTGGCTTAGAAGGAAAAGTAAAGTCATTCTTAAAAATACTCATGCATACAATATTTGTGTGTCTCTGTATATGTGCATATAAACTTATCAATAAATATAGAGTGAAACGGGGAAAAGGGATTAAATAGCAACTGATAATCAGAGCAGAAGGACAAATATTAATGATTATCCAGAAAAGTTAAAATACAGTCAAAGGTGCTTTCTAATACACAAGTAATACTTCACTGTGTTGAACAGAAATGACATAAAAATGGAATGTAGAGATGAGAACGAGACCATATAGTTTCATTCACTCACTCACTTGGGTACAAATTAAAAATATGGGTTTTCATACAGTCAAACATTAATCTCAGAAGAACATAGTCTGCAGCAGCATTCTTCTTTTGGGGACAGTGTAGAGCCTAGAGCAGAAGAACCTATTTCTCATTTTGACAGTGACCTCTGCTGTAACTAATTAAATTATTAATTATAATAAGGCAAAGTACTTCCTTTCCCTTATTACTATATTGCTAATCTATCAGGCATTATTGAAGCTTGAAATATGTCCAATCCTGGTACTCATAGCTTAAAAAATGTATTTATAAATTGGAAAGTGTTTGAAAAAAGATCTATGGGACAGATTAAAGGATTGGAGAAAGGGGCAGCACTGAATGAACCAGAGTTCTCTTTCTTTAGTGGAAAAGTGAAATGGCTAATGGACAGAAAGGCTATAGTTTACACATTTATAGTCACAGTTGTGAACACATGGTGGGTTAACATGTTTACACCTGGTTTGTATTCTATCTGCTCTTCCCCTTCCTTCAAAGTATAACATGCACTACACCATAGCATGAACACTGCACACTTGTTCAACTACAGATGTCAGAACAAGGGCAAGCTTCTTCCAGCTTTAATCTGTGACTGCAACATGAGTTTTGCTGGGGCTTGGGAATCATACTGAGAGAGAGGAGAACATCTAATCGAGACTGCAGTGGAAATCCTCACCCCAAGAAATGAAGTTATCTATTGTCACCAGCTCTTTCATCTAAAAATGGACTAACTGAGGAATTTTTACATTCACACTGTGAACAAAATCATGGAAACAGTTAGGATAAAATAAATCTAAGGAAGAGGGAAATAAATTTTTTAACAATTTCCCCTAAAAAATTGTTCAGCCCAGAGGAGGAGGGCACAACAAGCTGGGAATGAGGACTCTGTATCAAGGGAGATCAAAATGCTGGAAATGCTGGTTACTAAGACAGTCTCCAAGCTGAAAACCCTAGTCTAAAATATCATTGCAACAATAATAGATTATTTTTATTACACCTAAAAAGTAGCTTTTAAAATTCCCGTCTCATTCTTAAAACCTTGAGTTCTTTGGAGAAGCAATTGGTCTTTTCTACATTCAGAAACCATCCATAGTTACACACAAGCAATGGATTGCTCTCTCTGAAAAGTCACTCTATATAACTTGCATTATTGCTGTAAATTTTTGTAACCTTTTTTTTTCCTTTTAGATTTAAAGAGTAAAAAGGCTACTAAAACATTGAACTCAGGAATCATGATTATTCCTGTGAAGAACTGATTCTCTTTACTTCTCAGCAGTCAATGAGAACTCAGGGTTGGAAACACCTAACTGGCAAACAAAATTTCTATGCTATAGGAAGAGTGAGAGTCTGGAGGAAAAGATGCACATTTAGCAGGGGGAAATAAAAGGTATTTCTGAAAAAAGAGGTAAGATTTGAATTTCACAGACCTGAAAAATTATAAGCAATATCTAATTCATAGAGTTTTAAATTAAGTAAAAACAAAAAAGCAGCAAAACCAACTCCCTGAAAACAACACAAAAAACTTCAAACAGAAAACAAAGGCCCCAAAAACCAATTACTTTTTCCATTCTTATTCACAGAGCATTAAATTTCTATCTGTTTTTTTTCAATATTGATGTAAACCTGTACAACTTCAGTTTTATAGAAAGAACATTTGAATGGAAAATTGTTTAATAAAAGCGTAGTTTATCAACTTTGCCTCCCCTATGAAATGTTTATGCCACTTAAGCTAACCTATAATACACTTTGAGAATTGTCATATTCCATGAATATTGCAATATTACAAATAGTATACAAATTGGAAAAAATCAAGTAAACTATTAGTATTAAAACCTTTAATAATTAATATATTGATCTGCATATAAATCTTGAGTTGCATTTGACTACTGTCATTCTACTTTTTCTGTCCAGCTGCCATTTACCATTTGCACAGTAGAATATAATCCAGAGTTATGAAACTTTGAAGATACTTCCCCAAGAGTTTTGTTTGCCTAATCAGCTCATATGAAAGTGATCTATAGATACAAATGTTAGAAAAGACTATTGGGATATTGAGGCTGGAGAGGAAGATCCTTCAGGTGAATCTGATTCTGCAGCTTTTCTTTCAGTCATTATGGAATATAGGACTCCAGGACGTTCATGATACAGACACTGTAACACATCAGCTCCTGCCTGCACACCTGATTTTTTACTACTTTCTTAAGCTTGAGTCTGAAAAGCCTGTGAATTTTATCTGTTCTCAAAGTGGAGGCAGATCAAGAGGATTGAGTATCTTGCAGTTGAATTTCATCAGTACTTTGTAATTCAGAAGTTACAGAATATTTACAATTACTATTAATACTGTTGGTAATACAACAGTCAATCTTATTTGAGAAGAATCTAGTGCATGAAAGCAAGCCCTCAAAACCTAGCTCATTTTTACAACCATTCAACCAAACACAAATTCCTACCAGCCATATTAGTCTGAGTCTTCATAACAATTTTCCTGTTTAGAAAAATACTAACTGACCTGGTACAACACAAAAAATGGATCAGTCCTCTGAAATATCTTCAGTATCAGAAGTCAAAGGTAACACTGTGCCCTTTGGAGTGAGGCAACAAGGAAACCAGACAGTTCAGATCTGCATTCAGATCTCCCAGAGTCATTCACAACGCCCCAGAGACAGGAGCTGAGAACTACCTGGTACTAACCTGCGGTTCAGTTCTCATGAAGTGAAATTCAAGGAACCAATTAACCTGTAACACAGCAAAATTCAGAAACAACACTTCTGTCAAGCAGTCTTCCAGGCAAACTGGTAAGGATTTGGAAAGTGAGCTGTCAAGAAACTTAGCTGTCCAAGAAGATTCCTATCAAAACCTATGTAGGATTAGAAATTTTCTGAAGGCAACACATGTTGACAAAATCACATTTTCTGACAGAAAATTATTTCCTCGGGAGTTTTCTCATCTCTCTTTACTATTGTACTAATTCAACTTTCTAATGCGTATTTTTTATGCATACTCTGCAATGCTCTTTCAACAAGAAGACCTTTTCCCATGACATTCTCATCCAAATGCAATATTCTTTACCAGATGCAGCTCAGTGTGCAAAAACTGAGATAATTCTTCTGGTCTGCCTCTTTCATTCATGCTCTTCCTCACATGATCATTTAGATGTCTGACCAGAACTTAATTAATTCTTCCAACTACATTATTTTCTGGAAGTCCAGAAACTTTCTCCATCATATGACAGATTCATAACTTCAAGGTTATACGATATGACATTTCTAACATCATCATTTTAATGAAACTGAGGTATGATATGGGATTTTTTTTTTGGCTACCTTTCAATTTACTTAGTGTTCTTGAAATAAAAATTCAAGAGACTTATCTCTAAGGAGCTACTTTTTATACTAAAATCATATTGAAGCAAAGAAGAATTCACTTGAATTGCCACATATTTTGTAGTACTCACACAGTTTGACATCTTTCTTTCTTTTTTTCATCACTGAGTGTAAATCCAAAAGATAAGTGGCTGAGATCATACCTTTAATAATCTTCCATTATTTATTACTTAGGACTGCCTTTTTGATGAATTACTCTATAAACTGGATCCCTTGAATACACTTGCAATTCAGGCTGTAGTGGTTAAAATTTCTCTTGGAAGATTAGACTTGTCCAGGAGAATCTAGAAGAAAATAGAAGATTTAATGCTTGAGGATATTCATTTTTGAGTACACTGCTAGATAATTCTAACTGTGGGTCTATGCTGAGTCTGAAGGAAAATTAAGTAACTAAGGGAAAGCCATCAGAAAGTTGGAGGAGTTTTGGCAGAAAATACTTGTGTCTTTCTTTGTTGGCTAATGAAAAGTTCAATATTTGAAAAATGGAAGCAAAACGATAAATTATATTTCTACTAATTGAAAATATTGCAAGATTATTAGCATATGCATTGAATCATAATAGTTTAAAAGTGTTAAAACCCAAGCAGAAAAATATTTGATATTGCCAGCAGCTTACTTAGTTATGCAACATAAGAAAAAGTGAAGTTCAGACAAAAATACATTTATCTGATTTCTTGAAGGCAGTATCCATTATCCCATGACCTGGTCTTTGAAGCCAAGTGTGGCACCATCTTTCCCTGGACTGTTGCAATCTAGAGAATGAGGCAACACAGACAGTGAATAACTGGAACAAACTCACTGATATTTTCAGCATTTCTCTCATTCTACCATTATATACTCTACTCCAACAAGGCAAGTACCTCCCTACAAGCAGCAATTGTTACAAAACTTAGGTTGATAGTTATCAGTTATCCCAGAGCTCACTCCTTCATGGACTGTCAAAGCAGGGTAGAGTTATTTCTCCAAGGGGGCAAGTTATCTGCATTCCAGTGAAGCTATCCAATCTTCATCACAAGGCTGTATCTTTCACAAATCTGGCTAAAACCAAACCTATTCAGAAAGACATGGTTTGGAATGAGAACATTAAGTGTATTTCATTCTCATGCTAACATTTGGAAGGCCCAGTGAGTGCTCAGGAGTAGGAGATGAAGTCACACACGAATAAGGTGAAGTGTTACATCAGGTAGCTCACAGGATCAGAGCATGAGGCTGAGGGCTGAGCAATCACATAGGCTTGTTCAGGCTCCTGCCTTCAGTCGTTACATTTCATTTATGCCAGATGAATGACATATTACATAATCAGATATGAAAAATACCACCCATGGACCCTGAGGGGATGAAAACCTCTTTATGGACTGTATGAGCTTCTGTGGAAAAGAAGCAGCAAGAGAGCTAACAGCCCTGGACAAAGAAGATGTCACATAAAAATAGGTGATGGATAAAGCATGGGAATATGTAATAGTAAATGATCATGGGCATTACCTGGAAACAGTACTATGAGCAAAGTTTTAATGCTCTTTCCATTTCTTCTAATTCCAGTGAAATCAGAGTGCATGCATCTTCCTCTAACTGAAAACTATCTCATCAAAGAAGTATCTAACCCTATCATTAAACTTCTTTTCACAAGATAGAATTATTGCTATTAGCAGTAATATTTTTGCTGTAATAGTCTGCCTTCTGCATACTCCCCACTATTCTCAGAGCATCTTTCCTCAGGTTTGCACATTCCATGAGGTCAAAAAAATCAAGGATATTCAGCACATCTGCCTTTGCCATGACAGCTCATGTGTGAGATAACTTTTTTCCCACTGTGAACAGTCCACTTCATTGTTTCATGTCTTTCAGATTGGAAAAAGAAATTCAGGAAAACAAGCTTTCCTTAAGTAACCAGGCTCCAGATGTTTAGCACCTATATCCATGCAGAAGCATAACCTATCCAAGTGCCTGATCTTGCAAAAGGAATAATGTGTTGTTGCAGGAAGAAGTTCTGGGCAGCATGCAGAGCTTCCCTGCCTATGGCCATGGTTGAGCACCAATAAGTCCTTTCAGAATACTACCCTTTTAAAATGGTAGATTTTGCTTCTATTTGCACATTTATATATATATATTGTCTTAAAATTTCCAAGTTCCTTAGGAAATGCATTGAGTGAAGAAGGGCTGATAACAAATATTTCAGTTCTCTTAATTATCATTCTTCCACTGAAGTCAAGATAAAACCACCCAAAGTAAAACAAAGAGAGTGTGCGAAAACAGGTGGTCAGTTCTTCCTTAGTTACAACATTTACAAGACTCAGACTAAAACATAAGCAGTACAGGAGCAAATTTTGACTACTTATTTAAAAATGGACAAAGTAACTCCCAAATAGGTGGATTGTCCTGTATATGAAACAAGATTTGTTTTGTCATAAAGTACTTTTTTGCAGATGTTTCTGTGTTAACACAGCTACATACCTCTATAAACACTTTGAAAGAGCTTGGGTCATTTTTTGTGGACAAAATTAAAACAGTACCTCTAGCCCCTCATTTACAAATCCCTTATTTTTGATCCTTGATACATTAAGGTCTTGATACTTAATGAATCAATATGGATCTCAGCTGTTAGAAACAAAAGGAATTTTACATCAGCTCATAATGAAGTACAAAAGTCCGATTCCCCTGTACTCCCAGAAGTGAACTAGAAAAGCACATCTCAAGATTAGATGTAATTCAAACACGGGTAGATGTAGACATTGTCTAAATGAAAAGAGAAGGGAGCAAAAAACACTCTGCAGTTGCCAGTGTCCCTCACAAAGTTGATCATTACTACATGCAGCTCTGAGCAGGTGAGCAAAGATCCCTTGGACTCTTTTCTCGCATTAGCGATGATAGACAAAACAGTCAGAAAACTTCTCATTTAATTTTGTTGATTGCTTGTTGAATAACTGTTGGTATGACCATCCAATCAGGCTGAGACATGGAAGACTCCCTGTAGCTGTTCCAGCAGAAAATGAAAATACATCAGGAATTCTTCTGTAGCATGTCCCTAACATTGGGGTCCTGACTCACGAACTCCAACTCAGTCTCACTGCAGACATTTAACCATCAGACAGTCTGACAGAAGAAATGACCTTGAATGTTTGTGATTGGCTAAAAGATTGTTGCCAGCTGTGAAACAAAGATATGGTAGTTACAATTCAAGAAGATAACCACTTTCAGACTTTATTACCATTGAATACATTCTAATGGAAACCAGTCATGACAGACCTCAAAAGCTGAGGCTAACACAAAACTCTTTTGATGTATATGTGGGAAAGTTTATGAGTGGATTTTTTATGGGTACACATCACATCCATTTATATGATTCAGGGTGGCAAATCTGATGCAGAATTAGCAATGCTGAACTCAGAAGACCTGACTTTCAGAAAAGGCAAGTATATGGCAAGTAATAATAGTGGAGGAAGAAAGGAAAATGGAAGTGATGAGAGCAACACCATGTGAGACCAGTGCCTGTGTGTGTGGAACTGGCCATGGCAGTCAAAACCAACTGCAGCTATTGTAAAATAAATATAAAGATTTGAAATAAGAAAAATGTTTGATCTCTCAAGAAAGCATGTGAAATAAGATGCTACTGCAAGTAATAGCAACACTGTAAAATAACCATCATCAATGGAACAAAAAGTGCAGAGGGAAAAGCTTTAAATAAATATAAAGGCAGTAAGATAGAACTGTCTAACATTGTATGTCTGAAAAGAAGAGAAGGAGCTAGTTTGCATAATAGTCTGCTCAGCTGATCATCCATTTCAGAAGTTTGATGAAATAGACTCCAGTAAGCAATTCTCAGGGATGAGATTGTCAAGTTGTTACATGGGAAAGAGAACAGCAAAGTCATCCAGAACTTTCCCCTTCCTGGTTAAATCCCTCTCTGGATTTGGGGGCTGAAATTCCCATGTGCCCACAGAGTCAAAATTACAAGCTGAGACACTGATGTCTAACATCTCTTACGAAAAATGAATATATTAACCATATGGAAAATATAAAATTATGAAATCATGACTGAAATGAGAAGAAGGTTTCTTCTACTCATCAGATCTTCAAATCATCAGATCTTCAAATCAAAATTAGAGACAAGAGAGTCATCTGAATTTTTGGGGTTTTCCTTCTTATATTAACTGTCGTTGCATGTTCCTCTTTCTTGCTCTGTGACATGTTAACAGTGAACAATAACAGTGAGTTTGGTGGTCAAGAAGCAGTCCCCTTCTTATGTATGTTTTGAAATCAAAACACTTTTAAAACTCCTGATTTCTGTGTTGAATTCTTTTTCCAAACTTTCACTTTGCATGAAATTTACCCCACAAATTTTCTGTTGGATTAACTAAATATAGAAGGAAATGGTATGTGAAAAGGGGCTTACTAGAATTACTTGATAGGGATTAATTACTTCAGTGTTAGGAGAAGTGATTGAGATAACAGGCATTTAGGTCTCTGTGGCATTAACAAAGCAGCTTTTACAAGGGACTAGCTTGAAATAGATTCAAATAAACATGATAAAAAATTTATTCCACTAAAAACAATGTTCTAAGTAAGAGACACACCTTGAGATTTGGGGTATAATTTATCTAAGTATCCCTTAGAAATTCTTTCTTCTCTGCAAGCCTCATGAAAAAAATCACAATATCACTTAATGCTCTTTTTTACCTATAAAATATTTTATTGTTAGTTAGGTAGCATGTAATATGTAGTGTAATTTGGTTCACATGGTAGTGACTATTCTGTTCTTTTCAAATTGCAAAGACTCATTACTATGAAGGTTATGAAACATAAGCACCTAGAGCAGAGTACAAAACTCATGGATCTATATTCTTTCCCATTCCAGAGTCAATCGGAATTTTCACAGCAACATCAGCAAGTAGATAGATGGTGATCACATTTTCCATGAGATTAAATGGCTATCTTAGTAGGAATGAACCCATTCTGAAAGCTAGAGAACATGTCAGCAAAAGTAGAACTTTCACGGGGGGAATTTCCCTTGTCTCCAGCACAGAAAGCATTATTAGCATAATTCCTTAAGCGCACACTAGCTAAGATACCTGTGAGTTATTTATTAATAGTTAAAGGAGTTATTTGGCATCCAGCATCAAATATAATTCTTGAAAAGGGCTGACAGCAGAATATATTTGTTAACTAGAGACGTGCCTAAACTTTGCCAAGAGAAATACTGAACTACATGTGCACTTATTGAAGGAGAGTGTGCCTTTTTTAAGTTGAAGTCTTTGTTTATACAATTTCCTTTTTCGTCTTATTATATTTCTCTAAATTTAGATTGATAATAGTAGCAACAGGAATAAGTTAGATTGCACTAAAGAAGAGTTCTCCCTGTTATAGCATTCAAAGCTTACATCTTTCTGCAGCCTTTTCTTTATATAGCAAGAGATAGCCACCCTTGTGATACCCTAAAACCTTGACTTATTTATATTTTGTTCATTTTCTTTAGTTTAATGAGGTGATAAATAAACAAGTTTCTCAAGGAGTGAGAGACTGTCAGTGCTCGAAACTGAGGTTCTCTGTTTATTCATAGACCAGATATAGGTGGCAACAGGCAGCATGCAAAAATGTCTGACAGTAATCATGCAGTTGTCTGAGGGAACAAGACCAAGTTAAGTGGTGGTTATTAACGTAACTCCTTGCTGTTCCATATTTGGGACCCTTCCCTGAGTTGAGATGGTCAATTTTATCGACCCATGGTCAAATATGTGGAATCCAGACAGGGGAATCAAAGATAAGAATTGACTTGTAGGCTGTTCTCTCACAAACCTCCTCTCTTCTAATTGATTTTCCATATGAATTTTTTTTTTTTTAAATAGAGTGAAAACTGATATCTGTGACATAGTAATTCATAAAAAAGCCATGGTATGGTAAAATTGCTCAGGCAGAGTAGTCTCCTGAGCACCCTGAGCAGAAGCGTGCTGCGCTGCTATTTAGATCCTCTCCCTTTGGCTGCCTCTCAAGACAGACGGCTTCTCAATCACGCTGCAGGCTGTTTATCTGGGCACACGTGGTGGGGAATTCATCTACCTGGCGTGCTTGGACATGCAGGGTCCCATGTGCTCTTAAGGGTACCCTCCAGCCTGTCTGAGCCCATATTTCCCAGATCACTGTCTCGTTCTGATGATGATTTTGACTCCTGGAACAGCCATCAAACAGCAACACAGAGAGTGTCTTGGAGTCCATAACTACCAATGATCAAGAACCTTGGGACTTTCATGTGAGCTAATGCAAGTATCAAGGTCTATTATGTATAATATGACAAAGAAAAACAGCATACTCGGGAAGTTTCACAAGATTTATCCTGGCTTTTAGATACTGGGAAAACTGCTTTAAAAACTCCTGGAGCAGCATCGCTGATGTCAAAGGTCAATATTTTCAAATGATGTTCTCACAAAATCAAATAAAATAGGATATTTATTTTACTGTAACATACAGTATTTAAAGTTATTTTTGCAAGCCTACCGACAGGAGATAGCATTTTGCTTGTAACTGTTCTTTTGCTGGTGGAGAAAGGAGATCCTGATTAGAAGGAATTGTAACACAATACACAGACAAACAAATATTCTATTTACTTTCCTGTAAACATTTATTTATTCCCTAAAAATTAGCAGTCATTTTAGCTGTATGTGAAAGAGCTATACATACATTGATGGCAATTTGTCTTGTTTTATTTTAAATCTTAAAATTAAAAATAATAGAATATTCTGGAGAATAGCAGTCATGTGGACATTTTTGCAAGGCTGGGAATAGACATACTATTTAAGATATTGCTAAGACATTACAGGGGAGAAAAGGAGGCAAAATGACAATTTTGTCTTTTAATATAAAGTTATAACTCTTTCAGCCCTGTTTTATTCTGCAAACACTGTAATTTACAGTAGTGATTTTCTACTAATCAGGTGTTGTTATTGCAGCGTTCTCTTTTACCAGGACATTTTAGTGTTAAAAATTATAAAAGATGTCAGTCAGTTTTGAGTGTACTGCAATTATTTTTATGGCTGATAAACTGAATGAATAACACCCTGTGTGCAACATAGGCAGAGCAGGTTTGAACAGTCCTTGGTTTGCTTTTGATTTACATGTCTATACAACAATGTGCAACTCTTGGATTAGAAGTGATTCTACTGAATATTTTGCTTTCTTTCACTTAATATTGAAGTAGCAAAAATATATATACACACTAAGTCAAACCCTCTGTGCACTAAAATACAGCTATTAAGGTTTCTTTATTAAGATAAACTGATGAGATTGCAAAGATTCTTGGAAAGAAAAAAAAAGATGTGATTGGTCTCGAGGTCATTAAAAACGTGGGCAGATAACTTTTAGTTGGCACCTAAATCACTAAAAGTAAAGATAAAGAAACCTTGAATGACAAGAGGCAACTTCTCCTTTCCTGAATCGGGATTATCCTACAGAGCTTCAAGAAAACCCCACAGTAAAGGTAAGGAAGAAACAGTTTAATGCAACATCCCTTAATTATACGCAGATGTTTACTAAGAAATGTAGCTATATCATCTGCATGGCAGAGAAAAACAGGGATTTTATTCCTCTGTCTGTTATCAATTAAATCATCAAAACAATTATCATTCGAATTACAATGTATCATTTCACTTTTAGAATGTATGGGGCGGAGGGAATCTATGAAGCAGAAATCTGCTAACCATCAAAGCAACAAAGAAACATTAAAGTTCAATGGACAGTTTGTTCATGTTTTAATCTAGGTTTTTTTTTTTTTAAATGGAAACCATGTTCACATGGTCTAAGTAACACTTGCGTCAAAAAAGCCTTTGAGGTTCAATCCACTGAGACAGTCAAATTTTTCTCTTTTTTGTTTTCCTCCTTTTCCCTCCCCCCTCCCCCCTTTTTTTTTCCCCAACACCCACAAATGTTTTCAAGAGGGGCATATGATCCTAGGAGATCCCAAGGTGTTACTGTTAGAATTTTTATCTGGAAAAATATCTGCTAAGCGACAAATTTACTGAAGTGACCTAAGAAAAGGGGATGTATTCCAATCCTTTTTACTGTGCATGTATCTTGCAAAAATTAATGAAAAGCCAAGTAAGTAGTTTCCTTATTGTTTTTAAGCTGAAAAAAAGTAAAGCCAGCAAAGACACATTGAAGTTTTTTCAAAGAAAACAGAGATCTGTTTGTTATGGGAACAAGTATGTTGGTATGAAAAATTAAAATCCTCAACAAATAATCCACATGGGATGCTAGATACTATCCCCAGGTGCTCCTGTTTTTTTCTACTAGTAGTTATTTTCAGAAATTATTCTCTATAAAAATTAATATTTTCTCTTGCTGTGAAATTTAAAACCTTTTTTCCTTGTAAAATTAAGCAACAAGCATGCGACTGTATTTTCTGATGCAATACCTACCTGGGACAAAGAGTCATGTTCATAAAAACCTTTCTGTGGCCAGGGCCCTTTAATACTTTCCTTTTAAAGCTGAAAATAAAGACACATGATTTTATTAGAGATACACAAAATGTCATAATTACCTAGTCGCAGAGATTAGTGTCTCCTTAAGGAAGCCTTTAAGCAGGGATGGATTTTTCCACCAGGTTCAAATGCAGGGATTGGAAAGAGCCCTCTGCCTGTGCCCCCAGCATGTGTGCTGATATGCAGTCTGGTTGCACAATTAGCATCTCAATTTAAACTGAGCTTTGTTTAAACTGCCATTTATACCTATAATTTGTGGCACTCTCTCCAGAAGGACAAAACTGCCTGGAAAAGAGAATCATTCTCCAGTAAGCAAATGCAATCTGCCTGCTGTCAACTGTCCATTTCCATCAGATTAGGCTGCCTTTTCTACGTTTAGAGGTCTAATTCAAATGTTTTACATGGGCATAACAATTATAAGGACAGTCATGAGTTTAGAAACATAACTGCCATGGGATTTATTACTGCATTTTCTCTCAAAATTTAAGTGTATACTACATTAAGAGAAGTCCAGGCTGTTTGTATATATTTGCTCTCTTTTCACTGCATGTAAACACGCATTTGTGAATTCAAACTGCAAAAATTTCATGGCAGTATCTAAATGCCTGGTATTAACAACAGTGATACAATGTCTGTATTAACAAAAGAGATAAACTTCTGGTTTGAAATTGCCTGTCCCTTACAGACACAGAGGTATTGCAGGGTTCGGGAATTTGTTTGCTCTGAGTGCTCACAGCTCTGTACTCGTGCTGCAGAGCTGAGCAGAGTATTACCTTTGGTGCCAGAAAGACACAGCAGCCTTCCACTGCCCACCTCTCCCAAAAGTAAACATCCACAGAATCATTTTACTTTGGGACCTGCTTTCTGACATTTCAAGTACCTTGTACACACACTTACCTTGCCACCCTGAAAAGTGACACTGGTTTGTCACTAATCAAGTGTTACATGCGCCATCTACTTTGCTCAGTAAAATGTCTCGGGAAGTGTTGCCACAGGAGATTGAAAGGAATTTATTGTTTTACTGATTGGAAACAGTGCATATGTGGGCTGTGGAGGTAATGTGCTGCTGAGACAAGTGCATATTCCAGCTGGCTCAAAGGCTAGACATGCCTCTTAACTTTTATGCTCCTTAACATTCAAATGTGCCAAAAGAAGCTCCTGGGCATCCTCAGGAGCAGGCCCAGTCCTTTGCCTGCTGACAGCGTGTCTAAACCTGAACCTGGTCCTATTTTGAACATACTGGGAGCTTGAGAGCACATCTTGAAACTCAGCTTTTAAATCAAGCTTTCCACAGACTGCCAGCTGCAAAGCCCTGGATGATAAGTTTACTGGCAAGTTTTGTGTTTCTTTGCTGAACTCAAAGCCTCAGGGTGATAAGACAGCAGAGTGGATTTTTGGCCCTTTCATCCCAACTATTAATTGATCTTCCAGTAGCTTGTGCAAGATATACCATCACAGCTCCATGAAGAATATATATATATATATGTATTTGTATTTTTCTGAGATACAATACCAGCCCCAGCTCTACATCATGAATATTTAATTCCCATTTACTTCAGCTATTTTGTCTTTTGTTTTCTTCACAGATTACACCTGAAAAGAGGTAGTTGCTTTTTCATAAATGTATTTAGCACTAAACCTCTGAATAGCTGCTTCATTTATATACACACTAGAAGTACTTTTATAAGAAGGGCAAAGTTACTGGAACTATTTTCACTGAAAATACACAGTAATCAAATTATTGCAGCACTTAAAAATTAGTCTCATGGGGTAAATACTCAGAGTTATGAACATGATCCTTGGCTTTTGCACATTCTCTGCAGTGATGAGTTGAAAAACACTGATGAATATACCTGCTATAAAGTCATTCCCTGGAATATTTAACATACTCACTGAGAGGCAAACCATGCTTTATTGATTTTTTAAAAAATCCTTTCTATCTCACTTCACAGCACAGACATAGCAAAATTCAGACTTTGGAAAGCTGGAAAGCAAAGAGTTAAATTACATGGTCCTGCAGCCTAATTGTGCCCTCTGGAAGTTGCACTTTGCTAGGGAATCCCCAGGGCCTTTTCTGCTTCTCGCATATGAGGTGTATGTGCAGAGACAGAGGGCAGGATGGAGCAGAGCAGCAGGAGAGGGGCTGTAGGAGCTGCCTGGGGAGCAGCTGTGTCTCTCTGGGGTGTGTGTGGATCCCTGTCCCTGACTCCTGCATTCACCATCAAAGGGAAGAGATACTGATGCACCTGGAAAGAGCCTGTGTGCCTCATTTCTGCACTGTCATGTGTACACTGCTGGTGGTAGGGCACTGAGATCATCGTCAGCTAGACGGGAGATATGTGTGGTCTGTGGGTTTGCAGACTGGCAAGTCAAAGAAAAGTGTTAGACTGAGTCATCTGCAGAAGGATGAGGGCATTGTAAATAACTTTTTTTCAAAAATTGTAGATGTGATCTTTTTATGCAGCTGAGTAAGTGCTTGAGAGCAGGACAGACAGAGGCAAATAAAAACTTGAATTTCCCAGGTTTCAAAAATTTAAACTCAGAGATCGGCACAGGCATTTTCTGCTTTTCAGAAACTTAGGATTTGCCACACTTGATCCTCAGAAAGGAAAGAAAATACCTCTAAGCAATCCTAAATCAGTTTAAAAGACACTTCTTCTGGTTTGCTTTGTTTTTCTCACTGGATCTACTTGTCTTGAGTTACTTTTTGTTTTATTTTAATGAAAGACAATTTTTTCTATTGGAAAATACATAACCATTTTGTGCATTTTTTTCTTTTTGAGCTTCATTGCAAGGAGAAAACTTTAGCCACCTGAATGATCTAGCGTATTTGTCTTGTCCTCTGGGCACTCTTACCCACCCCCTGCAATTTTACCTTCCCTCACCATTTTACTTTCCACTGAATCCATTTTGCTTTTCTTCTCACTGCAGCATTTTGGAATATATAAGCACCTAAAAAGATATGCCTAAATAGGAATGTGATGTATATGTATTGGTTGAAACGCTTCCACAAACACACATGCACTCAATGTTCTCCATTCCTCTAGAACTTCAACTCCTTTACAAGGAAGACCCATGCAGGCAGCTCTCCCACCTGGCTAATGCTATGCCATGTCCTGCTTCTCTAAGAAATTCTCTCCCAGCATGCAGGGTAGTTCAATTTTCACTGAAATTGCTGAAGGACATACTTGCTGACTTCTTCATTAATATTTTTGACCACCACACCTGATTGTAAATCAGTCATACCTCTGCAAGATAGTCCTTCTCAAACAAACATGCTGCTTTGCCAGACACTCAATCCTACTGAAACTCCACCTTTCTCCCTCAAAGATAAAATAAAAAACAAAAAATACAGAGAAAAAAAAAATTGGGGAAGCACGTAATGGTTGAGGAAAACATAAGTGACCGAGGTCGTTTAGGACATAATTGCAGCTCCAGTGTGATCTTCAAATCTATATGTTCAAAAAAGCCCTGCTAAGAGTTACTCTTTATCTTAATGAATGTCAATTTATTTATTATTTTCTTTACCCCTTGATTCCAAAAACAGATAAATCTTTGTGAATTCTGCATCAAGTAGCACAATGCTTGAAGCACTAAATGTATCCACTGGTCCAATTGAAAAATGCCCATAAGATTTAGGGACACATAGATAAGTTAGAGGAAAATGCATTTAGAGTTCTAGTTCTAACATAACTGCCATGTTTCTATACAGAGTGAAACGACTAAAAAAAGTGAAAAAACCTACATCTAACAGCTGAAGTTCCTGCATTTCTAATTTGTAATACATCATGTCATAATCATATATGATGCTCAGCATGACAAATAAAGACAGATTACCTGGCCAGAATAGCTTATAAAGTCCTGATGTTTTAAACACTTTCATAGGGTGTGGTGTTTACACTATGAAGAGTGCCATTAACTGCACTGTAACTACTTCTGGAATAAAGCAGTGTCATTGACTTCAATGAGACTACTCATGGTAATAAGCACCGTGCTTGGGGCTGTCTGGAGACTACTATTATTGCTAGTTACATGCACTTCATGTTGCAGTAGCCTCTAGAAGACAAGTCATGGAGCTGGGCTCCACTGGGTTAATCATTATGGTGCCCAAAGTTAAGAATGAGAATGATATGGATAGAGAAGAGAGAAAAACTAGGATGAGAGTGAGAAGAAAAGGAAACAAGTGTCTCAGCATTGGTACTTGGCAGGTTGCTGCATATATTTCAGACTCACAGTTTTTAAAAGCTAATAATAATGGCTTTGTTTAATCAGAGACACATTCAACAGAAAAGTTATTTACATATTTTAAAAAACTCTGAAGGCTCCTCCTATCCTGGCTCACTTAGCCCTTTTCTTGCCCTTTTTCCCCACTGTGACTTTTGAAAGCAGGATCCACACCAATATGTGCTTCTATAGGAACAAAAATTTAAAGATTTACATTTTGTTGTGGTCATGGTAAAAAACTGTACACAGACCATTTTCTTTGACTCCATTTGAAACTTTGCTGGTTCCTTTTTTTTTTTTTTTTTCTCACTTCCTCTTACTTGTATTTGTAGAGTGTGAGAGAGGTTAAATGCTTTCAGTGTTTGATCAGTCACCAACTGAGAGTACCGTGGAAATCAATGTTTTCTACAAGTTCAATTTTGTGACTATGTGCACATGAATGTGTGAATATGAGCATATGAGTAATTGCTAGGAATGTGCACGTGTGTTGTGGTAATTATTTTCCTCCATTCGTGGGCTTTTCAAAGAAGAAAACATTAAATTGATCTACAGTGAAAAAAAATAGAAAGACAATTCCCTTAAAAACTAATTTCCTAGACCAAATACCAGAATATTTTTGGGGAGGGGGAGTAAGGGGGTTAACACTGCTGTAGCAGTTACGAATATTTTTTTTTAAAAAGCATAATTCTTTACAAATACATGCAGTGTGGGAGGAAGGAAGGACTTGTGGTTTTGGCACTTGACGGGTAAGCTCACAAGAGCTAGATTCTGTTTCCAGCTCTGCCACAGACTGTTCATAGATGCTATCACAGTGAAAATAATAAATAATAATAGTTATGAGCACTTCTGCAAATTATTATCATCTTTCTCTGCTTGTAAAAAGGGAATAAGAGCCGTACTTCCCTCCTGGTGTGTGATTTTTAATGTGCTGGTGTGGTAGGAAGGCTGGAGGTGCCCAGTGTGGTGCTGTGCAGGGATCCTCCTGATCCAGCTGATCCCTGGAGCAGCCCAGGGCTGGGAGCCCTGGTGCCTTGGCTGGGGCAGGGCTCACCGGGCTCTGGTGAGCAGACACAATGTTAGGGCAGGCTGGCATCAGTGGAGGGATTAAACAGCATCATCACAATGGAAATTAATTTCTGAGGGGCTTCCTTCAAGTAATAATGATTCTTTCTGGAATTTAAATGGTGAGAAGAGTGATAGGACGTGCCAAAATGCATGTTAAAGTGTTCAATTCAGTGTTTTTCACTAAAAATATTTCCTGTGCAACAAAATCAGTGGAGGCTCTGATGTCTCATGCTACTTCCAGCTACCTGGCTGGGCTTATGCACCCTGATTCCAAGTGAACATACAAGCTACAGATGAAGAAAATTCCTCCCTGTTGAAGGGAAGGGTAGGGGTTTATAATAATGTTGTGGTTTAGCCCAGCAGGCAGCCGAAACCAGGACAAATAATTATCACGAAGAAAAGCTTTGGGAATGATGATAGCCATCTACTACTGCACCATTAAACTTAAAAAGTTTTTGGGTAATCAACACAAAAGGTTTAATTACCATAAACACTTCTCCCTGGACTAGCTTTGCTTTCATAAAGTACATTATTTCAGAAAAAGAACCCTGTTTTTCCACTGATTTTAGAAAAGACAACATTGGGCCAAAAATTACTCCTTTTGAAATTTCTGCCCCAAAGTTTCCCATCTATGGGACTCTCCATGGACTGCTACTTCCTACTTTACCCTCAGTAAAACACTTTGTTCTAAATTTTCTCCTGCCTTTGTCTCTTAATAGATCACCTTTATTAAGAAAACACTGTTTTATAAGTGGCAGTGATGAAAAAAGTGCCAAGTGGATTTTCCAGTGAACCAAATCTCTGAAGAAAAATGAACTTGTAATAAAAAAGTATCCCCACTACATTGCTGAAAATGAAGTTGATTTTTCTTTCCTTTGTGAACAAATGCTTCCTCAACACTTGGAGCTTGTAATTCCCCTGCATTTATAATCTTATTCAATCTATTTTCTCTTTGTTGGTTTGTTGGTTGGGGTTTTTTTTGTTGTTGTTGGTGGTGTTTTTTTGTTTTTCAGAGATTGATGTAGAACAATTCCCTTTTTTGATTTCTGTTTGCTCTAGGATATTGTCCACAGAGTCCATCAAAATGCACTCAATTCTTAGTATCCTTAAAAATCAAGTGCTTAAATAATCTAACTCTGGATTCTCATGTGTAACTTTACTTAAATAGCTGTAATGCTAATATTTTTACCATTACTATCCCTTTTCATAGTTTATAAGTTCACACAAAATCATTATGATATCTGCTTACCTACATAAGTTAGACCATACAGGTCTAGCCAACTTATTCCTGCATTAGGCTTAAGGATTTATGCTAGAATTGAGATATTCCTCTTAATAAGATATTGAGTCTTGACTTAAAGATCCCTAATTATGGAAAATTCAACACATCCCTTGAAAAATCTGATTCCCAGGATGATTACTCTAAGTGTTATAAATGTGTCTGATTGAACTTTTCCAGTTAGAGTATTTTTTATTTATTATTCTAAAGTCAGAGCTCAATAATCTAATGTACCTTATAACAGCAAATTTCTCCAAGTAAAAAAAAAAAAAAAAAAGACAAACTTACTACAAAGTGCACTATTTATTGAGGAAGGTGGCATTCTGCAACAGGACTAGAATCCAAATTTAGCCTTATTGGCAGTTTTAGACAATAGATGTGCCTATTTCTGACAGATAAATAAAGTCCAAGTCTACTGTGTTGTGGTCTGAGAAAAGGTGTAATAGGACATGATACCTGGCAGAGCAGAAGTGAGGGACTGAGATGGGGAACAGAAGAGATTTAATGTTCATTTTTGAAGTCACAGGTTTTTGGGTGCGTACTATTTACTGCGTTCTCATTTTGCATTAAATTTGTATAGTTTAACTTCAGTCAATTGGCATGGGAATGGTGGCCAGGGCTGAAAAGAGAATGGAACTGATTCATATTCACCATAGATCTAACATGCTGAGCAGTGTCTGGTCTTTGATTTTGTAGACTCCTCAAGATATTTGATATTAGGCTACAAGTCACGAAATGTACTGTTGTAACTTGTACAAGATCCTAAATAGTTTTGAATTGGCTTGTGTTCAGTTCTTATGATTTTTTAGGCTTCCTTTTTCTAATGTACATAAATTATTCTTCCCAATCCCATTAATGTTAAATATGCTTGCTGATTGTCTTCCAAGAACCTTTTATTTAAACAGAGTCTACCTGAGATAAATGACTTTTTTTTTATTTTAAACTTACAACACCTGAATAAAAGACCTTTGGGGCTTGCTGTCTTTGTATTTTGATTTATTTCTTTATGTCAAAAGATTGCACTATGTAGCAGGTCTACTTTTCTTGCTCATATATTAATACAGCTACTATTATCTGTCCTCTTATTGAGAAATCCTCCCCAACAGAGCTGAGAGCAGAACCCTGAGCAGTTTCCCGCCCACCTCTTCAGATCCTGGTGCCTATCAAAACATGTCAGGAAGACTCAGTGTCACTGGGAGACTTGTAAGAAGTGAGGGAACGGCTGGGAGCTCCAGTGCTTGCTCCTGCAGTAGCACTGACTGAACTGGAGATGCATCAACTCTCCACCCGCTCCCACCCACCCTTATCGCTCTGGTTTTTCAGGGAATTTGCCCCTGCAAAAGCCTTGGTCCTGTCTCTGCACACATATGGTATTTTATAAAAGCTACAGATTGTAAGAGCATGCCATGGTTCTGGCCAGCATCAGTCACTGCAGAGCAGCAGTGTGGGAATGGGTAAAATCAACCATCCATACAAAGGGTCAGTGGAATGGGGAGCTGTAAGCTTTTCCCTCCGCATACCTGAAACAAACCTGCTCCTTTCCAATGACAAACAAATCCTTCTGGATTTTCACTTGTATATCCTTGACTCCCAGAGAAACAAATATAAAGGCATCATTCACTACTCGCTATTCTACTTTATTCTTTCAAAATTCCTTTTCTATTATTTGCTTTTGCCTCAATGAGGATACTTTGTGAGCTTCAGGATCCAGGCTTTTGCAACTATCATCATTTTAGGATCACATTTAGTTAGCTCAATGCAGATGATAACAGAAAGTTATGTTTCTAAAAAGTTATGCAACTTCTGTGATAGACCTTAAATGCAAACTATGCACATGGTGTTCTGAATACATGTTAATCCTTTAGCTGAGCAGGTTTGTTTTTTAACCAAATCTGAATTAACATCATACACCTTTTATGTAGATCAGAGATGAGACACTTTGTGGGAGAAGGTAGATTTAAGAAATACTTTTGGCAAATAGGCAACCAGTTACAAGTAAAATGTTTTGTCATGCATAGCTGCATATTTAAATAATACAGAAAGGAAAGCTCTTAAGTTAGAGGAAACAGAATCATATGGAATTTGAGACAGTAAAAACCTTTAAGCCAAAATTCTCAAAAGTTCATTTGTTCAGCAAAAAACCTAGACATGATGTGAACTCAGACAAGAACAGTCCTGTGGCCTATGTGCTACTGGTGATACACAGGCCAGTTCAAAGAGGTTGCTGCAGCAGAATGAATGGGAGAACAACTCCACCAGTGCCTGATTTGCAAAGCTAGCAGTGGTAAATGAAGAGGGGATGTCATGCTGCTTCTGGTGTTGAACAATGCTGAGACCAGTCTGACTCATCAATCCCAAAGTCAAACATCCTGATAGTGAGATAAGATAGGGTAGACCTGGTAAAACACCCGGACAAAGGCCCAAACAGGTGATACTACTGATAACTCATCTAAAACTGCTGAGCTGACACAGCTGGCTTGGAGCTGATATGACAGTCATATAGAAAAGCCCAGTCCCAGATTTTAACACCAGGGTCTTCTGATTTAGCCCAGTTTACATATTTAGCCCAATTTAACTTATTGGGTTAAATGTGTGGAGATCCAGCCCTGGACTGGGGCTGCCCCACAAGGTTATTCCTTGAGGCTGAGTAAAAGAGACTTACCCACTGTTGTTGGTCTGAGTACAACATCAATCTCTATTTAATAATTGAGTTTGCTAGCTACAATAAAATTGCTTTAATACAATTGCTTTTAATATAATTTCTTCAATATTGCTTCATATTGCACTATATTATAATAGTTGTTATAGTTCCTATACTCTGTAATAAATAATTCTGATTAAGACCTTTTTGTCTAATCATTATCATGAAAAACCACATATATTTAAAACAATATATCTGGTTTGCCATTCCTAATTCTGAAGGACAAAGTTATATAGATGTTCCATTACACCTCTATAACCCTTTACACGTAATTCTGCATCTAAGACAGACACAAAGTCTGGGGCTAAGATTGGATCCAGCCACACATTGGCTCCTCTCTGAGTTTAGAAAGCAAGGGGGTCCTTTCTGCACCTCTTAACTCTATGTGAGGGCTTCTTTAATAAACCCTGTCTGAAGCTCCTGCTCTGCCTGCACAATTACACAACACAGAACTGAGATATACCACTAGCTCCCACAAATATGTCCACTGCTGAGGCTGAAAGTTACTGGAAAGTGATACAAAAGGTCTGTGAAGCCCTAGGGCTATTTTGCCCACCTCTAAGTCAGGACAAGATTATTTATTATTTCATAATTACTGTTTATATGTCTGTGGTAGTGTCAAATGTCTCAGACAAAAAGGTTTGTAAATATAACCCCTATTCAACTGTAACAGTAGATTACTATTATTGTCTTGGAATTGGCTGCCTAACCTATAATACCCAATGTATATAAATGGAATCATAGAATATGTTGGATTAAAATGGACTGATAAGGGTCAAGTTGAACTCCCTGCTCCCCACAGGACTACCTAAAACTAAACTATATGACTGAGAGAGCATTGTCCAGATGCCCCTTGAACTCAGGCTTGGTGCCAGGTCCACCTTCCTGGAGAGCCTGTTCCAGTGAATGATCACCCTCCTGGTGACCTTTTCTTAACGTCTAGTCTGAACTTTCCCTGACTCAGCGTCACCCCATTTCCTTGTGTCCCACCACTGGTCACCAGAGAGAGGAGTCCTGCAGAGTTCACACATTCAAGTGCGACTCCATGCTGGGACTTTCTGCCTTTCTTTACTGTGACTCTACTACCAGGGGGCCTCCAAGTAACCTCAGTCCCTTCTGTGGGAAGAAGTGAGCTGTGACTGATGCCAGGAAATCAACTTTGGACACCATGCTGGCCTCAGTTACTTCACTCCTGGGCCACTTAGGAAACAGTTGCCATCTCTCACCCATAAACTACTCCCTGAGTCCCACATCCACCCTGTCTCTGTCTCTGTCTCTGTCTCTGACAGAGGCTTTAGTCTTGTGGCTCTAGGTCATAAGAAGTTTTATCATGTACCTTATCAGATAATTGAGTATAGTCTTTTGTAAGAGTTACATGAGGTAATATTTACAAATGCATGTAATCCCCCAAAGGAATTTGTCTCTACCTGAAGCAGCTGGTATTGAAGAACCTGCTATCAGGAAATTATTTCCTTTAAGAATATGTAAGCTGTTTCACTCTAAGGTTATTTAATATCATAAAATAAGGGTCTCTCAGAGAAGTGGGAAGGGAGGAGAGAGTGAAATGGAAAATTTGATCAGACTGCAAGTTATTAATTTTAGGAAATCCTTTTCATGCTGCCCCTACACATCCAAAAGAATATAGGTGTGGAGAACTAAATGCTCTTTCACCTAGAAGACTAGAAGTTAAATCCTTCAATGATCACTGAAAATTTGTAATAGATTTCTCTACAAATTGCAGAAGCAATATAAAAGCTGTAAACTATAATCCTGTCCATTTCTAATGCACCCATGAAAATACATTTTGACTCTTTTTTTTCCCTCTCGAGTGACTGTATAAATTACACAGCTGTAAAGGTATTGTCTTGACTTTTTTAAATCTGCTTGTATGTGAATTTCCATTAAATGTTCCTTCTTTAGGTAAAGGAAGAAGCTTGGCTGCCTTTTGCCCACAGCTAAACCACTAAGGTCTCCAATTCTTTTACTGACTAAAGATGCTTCTTCATCTTCTAGATGCATTCTCTCTTTGGATAAAGAGAGCAGAGTCTCCACATAAAGAGACAGAAAAAGACCAGATGAACAGTGTGCAGGATTTTTTTTTCTTATTGGTAATTGGTAAGTTTTCTGCCATCAGTTAAGAAAAAAGAGATGGAAAAGTTCTACTAAATAATCCAGTCCAGCTCCTCCTCTGTGCTACACTTCATATTCCCCATGCTACACTTCATATTTTTGCTCAGAAAAAAATTTAAAGGGTTTGCATTTGTTCCCATATAAGCTTATTTTATACCACTGTTTCGTGCTTTAACTTCCACTCAGGGAATCCTAAATAATTTCTGTCCATCCTTTCCATTGTACTTGCCACATATTTGTAGGGTGTTATGTTTTCCCCCAAGCCACTGTGTCGCCAGTTTTTCTCTCCATGGCACAGTAGGGCTGTTAGACCCATCTACAGTTACGGCTGCCATTCCTTCTTGCTCCATGCTGATATGTTGACCTTTGGCCATTTGGACAGAATTTTTAGTCTCTACATTAATGTCTTGAGCTTATTTTTTTGGGAGATTATAGAACAGCACAAGTCACCCTTCCCTAAAACTGAGATTAAGGGGGAAAGAGTGAAAAAAAATACAATCTTTTCTCTTGAGAAGCTATAATAGACACAAGCCTTGCAGCATACACTTGACTTTCAGTTTCTGGGTAAAATGACCCCTAGAACTAGGTTTATCCTTTTTGTCACCCCCTGACAACCCTGTCATACTATGAGGGGAAAAAATCCATTATTTTACAGAGGTTTAAAGGACCCTTCCTATTCTTCAAAATTTCTACCTTAATTCAGCAAGCTGAACAACAACAGAGCTCTTACAAAACTTTGCCTCCTCTTGAATGGCTGACTTTACTTTAAGAGAGCTGAAAAGGTAGAAAAAGCCTCTATACTTTTTTTGTCACAGCAGTTCATCCCTTTGTGGGCCTGAATATCGTGCATGAGAGCAGCAAATTGGGCTCTTGTGCGTTCTCAGCATTCCCTTAGCTTTGACATTTGTAGGAGGCAAAGACGCATGGCTGACCAATGGTGAGAGATGAGGATGGTGGGAAGTGCTAAGAGAAGACTGAAAGAAGGAAGTGGTATGAGCCAAAAGAGAAGCATGGAGCAAGGATTATGGACAAACAGAAGAAGTGTCAGGCAGTGTATGGAGGAGAGGATAAGAGATAGGGGAGCCAGATGCTGTGGCAGGAAGAAGATGAAAACAGAGATCAGACAAGCAGAGGTAAACATGAGCCAGGATGTGAGTATGAAAAAATACACTGTTGACAGATCATACAGCTACAGGCTGTATCATCATGAATATTCACAAAGGCACCAAGCTAAAATTGCACTGGCATTTCCTACCACTTGAATGCTTGATTTTGCAATCTGAACATTCTTTTAACATAAATTTTTAAATGTAACCCTCTGTAGATATATAATCCAGAGTTATGTATTTAGATTGTGTTGTGTACATATAATCATGCTTAGCTTCTTTCTATGGAAATGCAATGATACAACTTGCTTCAGGCTCAAGCCTTGAGCTCTTTTCACGTGTCCATAGCCTCAGTCTTATTTGATCAGCATGTAATCACTCTGTCATTCTTCCCTGAATTCCTCCTAAATTACTAAGGAGGTGCTCAAGACTGAATATAATAATTTGTCCATGGTCAGACCAGAGCTATAGGGAAATAATGTTACACTTTATGTCTTCTTGCATAGTTGATACTTCCGTCAGCTACACTCTTTTGCTGCTACACTACACTACAAATTCAAATCTAATTACACGTTCTGCATCATACCTCTGTTTCATTAGTGCTTCCCTGCTGGCTTCTCCGTGCTGCTACGCGTGTTTCTACATAGAAAACAATCCTCTCTGTGTGAAGGTGGGATGGGGGTGGAAGTAAACAGAAGAACACAAATAGTAATTCAGACAAAGCAGTAGAAGTTGATCTACTATTCCAGAAACTGTCCTACTGGTTGACTCTAGTAGTGGTTCCACCACTCTCCAAGTCAAAAAGGAAGTCTAGAGGATTAAAAAAAAAAACAGTTTGGCTTAAAGGGAAATTCAATTTTCTGTAAAGATTATAACAAATATTCTTCCCTCTTTTTTTTGCAGTATGTATCTATCTAAAACTATCTGCCTATACAAAGAAATAAAAAGACAACATCAGTGACTATAGGCTAGGAAGTATACACATTTGAGGTGGAGAGCAAAAGAACTCAGAAGAAAATGGGTCAGGGCAGTCAAAAGGTAACAAGAAGAATGTGTTAGGAATATTGAAGGCAAACAGAATCAAAATGACAGTGTTGATTGATTACTAAAAAATCTGACCACTGGAGAAAGAGAAAAAGTGCTAAATAAGTGCATATGGTTTATGTTTGAGGGGAAAAAAATGTGATAGTACTACATATTAATTGAAACTTTCCACTTTAAGAGTGATGATAAACAGAGCTACCAGAATTAGTCATTTTAAAATCAGCAAGTCCAAATAACATGTATATAATAGCAACTTTTAAAGAGTTGGCTAGGGAACACTGGGGAAAAAAGAGCAGTCTAAAATAAAGCTAATACTGTACTAACAAATCAGAGAACGCCTGACTCTTTGCAACCATCAGTTAACTTGGCCTACTGCTTAAAATGCTTTAAGTAATTTCTTGAGTAAGATATAGAAGTTACACATTTTAGATGGTGCAGAGACTGAAAGAATGATAAATAACACAGAATGCAGGCTGTTGGTACAGAATGACCTAGCTAGCTAGTTGTGGTGAACCAAAATGTTTCAGGGTGGGAAAACTCAATGTTGTGAACACAAGAACAAGGAAAGTAATCCATAAAGAATTGAGGTCATAGTCTGAAATAGTCTTAGATGGTTGAGTTGAATAGTCAGCCTAATATGAGTAGTAATAGTGATGTTGTAGACAAAAAGTCATATTGGAAATCTTTGTTTGCCAAAGTTAAATTACCACTGCACTAGAATTACTGTGTCCAGTTCTGCTGCTTGTGATTTAGCGGAGAGAAGAAGAGTTCAGGGATCCTAGAGTATTAAGATATATGGGAGGACACAAAGAATTTGATTTGATATAAATATATATATGAGAACAAAATTTGATAATAAAGGGTTTCTCAGTCTAGCAGACATAACACGATCTAATGGCTGGAAGGAGAAGCTAAACAAATTCCATGAGAAATATGGAACATGTTTTTAACATTAGAATAAAGTGCCAAGTGTTGTGGTATAGCTTCTATCACAGGAATTACTTTTATCGGGGTTGGATGCCTTACTGAACCACAGCTGTTGGAGATGAAGCAAGAATTAAATCAGAAAAAATACTTAAGCCTGTATGGCTGTTGTATATTAGATAATCACTTATTTAATGTTGTTCTTAAATTCCAGGAATATTTTACCCTGGGTGCACAAATCTGAACGTTTCAAAGTTTTACATTTATATGTGTTTTTTGCTTTTGTGCCTCTGACTGCAAAAACTGGTAATAGAGAATATTTGTATTCCTGTGGCAACTCTGAAATGTAATAATTAAAACACTCTAATATATAGGCATGATTCAGGCATTTATTAGATGGACTGTCCTAGATCTTAGGAGGCTTGGTGGAGCTAAAAGTTTAAAATCAAGTCAAGCTGTTTTTTGACTGTACACCTCTAGAGTTTTAAGCACTTATTGTTACCTCTCAAAGTTGCATGATTGGTTTTTTTGCATTTGCAATGTTTTTCTTTCATTTATATGAAATAATGCTGGCTGAACTTCCAGTAGTTCAGCAAAACTGATGAGACTAAGCTTATCTGTAAATTTTAGCCCATATGTACTTCTGTAATGAAAATGCCCATAATTATAGAGGAAGTACATTCACATAAACAAACACAAGGAAAATGTATTGAGGAAGATTTCCATTTACTCTTTGTTTGAGTAACATAACAATATTAGCTACAATGATTATAGGCAAACTCACATGTTATTCTCTTAACAAGCACATATATTTAATTTGATACCCAGTAAATAGCAGCACAAACACTTTCACAAGTCTCTAACACAAGGTCATGCATATCAGACAGGCACATCACAGTGCCCTCTGTGAAAGCCTGATCAGCTTTTTTTTTGTGAGATGAAAAGTCTCTCAGTGTTTCTGTAGCAACACTTTGTATCTCATAGATCCTACAAAAACAAAAACAAAAACAAACATAAATGACACTAAGTCTAATCAATTCTCTATCCAGTTCAAGTCTGACTATTCAGTTAAATCAGACACAAGCTAAAAAAGTAGTGGCACCAATGTTTTGTATTTGACAAATGTAAGAATGTTCATATCAGCAGGACACCATAAATGTGCCTGTTTCAGGGCACTTCTAGGAAACAAGCATACAATAGGAGGGTGATGAGCATACACATCAAACCAGTTATTCAACATGCTGTTGCTATTTTCTTTGACGTTGGGTGCTGCATAGGCCTTACAACCCTGAGCACTGCTGAGTGCAAGTATCTGTTCCTCCCCTCGGAAAGGTTGCGTGCAAATCCTGTTGGGGTGGGGCACCAGAGATAAAGACTCTGCAACTTGAAAATGGTGACAGCTGCTGAGCTGGCATCACACGCTTGAGATGAGTGTCCAGAAGCAATTTATCGACCTTTTGCTCTTCATACTTAAATATGTTTTAAAACACTGTGATTGTACTCAAGTGTGTGTGCCCCAGGTGCTTTGGGGTCGTGGCTGTAACGTGGCTCAGGAGCATGTTCAAACATTGCTCATTTATACATGTAAAAGGTGGGGGCTGCCAGCTGCTGGGCTGCTGCTGTTCTTCCAGAGGCAGATCCCGAGATGTTGGTGCTGAGGTTTGTGCTTTTCTCCCTGTCTTCAGAGGAATGTAGCACATGACTCCTGACCAAGGATTTTGCAAGTCCGGGCCCTCCTGCACCAACACTGCTGGTCAGTTTCCTGTAAATCCTGAACAAAGAATCCACACATCACAACCCTATCTCTTGTGAAGGCCTTTACAAACTCATTCCAGGATCCCATGAAGATGGTGAGATCCAAGTTTTGCTTATGAAAAACCCAGGCAGAGGTTTAGGCAGAGATGTAAATTTAGTCCTTTTACTCCCAGACCCAGGTTATCACTCTCCCAGCGTGGGGGGAAGTCCAGAAACACACAAGCCTTCGCCAATTCCTACTCAGAAGCTGATGAGTGCTGGGTGGAACTGGCCACACACCGGGTGCGGCCATGGCACTGACACAAAAGAAGCTGATTCAGCTCATTCCCAGATAATTTTCACTGTCTTTCCCTGCTGGAATTTGTGGGAGGGCTAGACCAGCAATAGCAGCATCAGATCTTCCTCCAGCTCCTGGGGTTGCAGTGAGCAGCAAAAGAAGAGTGGTAACTCCTGCACTGGTGGGAGTGGTTTGGGGAGCTCCACAGGAAGGATTAGTCCTGGAGCTGTGTCGGGCATGGCGGCCTCTCCTCATGCTACGGTTACTCAGCTCTTTCACAACACTCTGATGGTCTTGCCTCCCGAGACTGGAGCAAGGCTTGCAGCTACTTAGTGACCAGTCTAAATGGCAGTCTTGCAGAACCACAAATTAGATTAGAGCAGGCTCTGAAATGCTGACAGATCTGTGCCTATGGTCTCCAAGATTGGCACTGACCATTCAGAAAATAAGAAGCTGTGAATAATAATCTTTGGGGAAAATTAAATTGCCAAAATTCTTACTGTTAGTTTCTGAGTCAAGCGACCAACTTCCGAGCTCTCTTCCACTTGAGTCTTAAGAAATCTCCAGCCAGCTATGATGCCTGAGAGTCATCTGCAAAAAGAAAAGCCCCATAAAAGTTGAAGTTAGGGATAGATGGTTCACAGTATGCACATGAAGATGCATTTGAGTGATTAATAAAGAAAGATTAAGTCAAAAGTATGAGAGTTAGAAGAAGGCACCAATTATACTGGCTCTGTAGTCTTAGTGTGGAAAGTAGGTTTGATGAACTCTGAATCTGTTCCTGTGAATTAAGAGAAGATATAGCAGCACTGTGAATGAAGTAGATAAAAACATGAAATTAAAATTAGAAACGAAGAGGAAATGCTAACCAATCTAATAACAAAGTCCAGTATTTCATGAGGTTGCTTTCTGAGGCAGGTAACAGGGGACACACTTCATGAAGTTTTTTTTTCAGTTGTGGTTCTTTTGTACTGCTGTACAGCTGAGTCTGCAAGCACAGATCATGCTGTGCTTACAGACTCAGCTGCCTTGTTTTCTTTTTTATTCTAGTGGCTGTACTGCATTAAACAAGCCCAAGTAATAATGTGTCTTTTCCTTTCTACTGCTTATTCATGTAGGCAACTGTTAAAGTTGTGGAGGAATTGTTGTATTACTCTGAAGAAGATATTATTTACATGCTCATAAACAGAAGTAGGTCTGAAAGAATATTATTATTAAATGGTGAATGGCATGATGGTTAAATTCAGTAATACTGTCTTACAGAGCACATCTTTATGTTCCTAGATAGTCCTACAGTGACCGTACAGACCTTTGCAGTTGACAACTTTCTCAGTTCAAAAAGTTTGCAATTATCAGAGAAGCAAAGCTTTAGTATATGGAAGACCTGTCAGTCCAGTCTATCAGGAGTAAATGCATTAAATTATTTATGAGTAAACTCTGCTTCCTTCTAAAACAGGGGTGTGAGAATTGTTCCCAGAGGGAGTTTGTTTTCTAATTCCATTTCTTCAGTTAACATTAGTATATTGTCTCACATAAAACAGTAATTTACAGTATTTATTGCTTTCATTGTTTGTAAGGAGCTGTAGCTTAGCTTTCTGTTTTGCTTTAAGCAGGTTGTGAGACAAAATATGCTTTTTAATGTCAAAGAGCTGGTTAAAACACACACATTGTTTAAAATAAGTCACAATTTATATTTGACATTAAACAACTCTTTTTTTAAAAAAATTTCTTAAGACATTTGCCCAGACAAACAAATAAAAGCACAAAAGGATGGAAAGGTGCCACTGAAGGTGCCACTGTGCCATCATGTCACCCTCTTCAATGACCAGGCATCTGTGTCTGTTATTATCCACATTGTCCTTTGTGATCTGCTCTCCATTCACGTCTGTGTGCACAAACACCTTTTTGGCTGCTGTGCTCCACGGCAGTGTACCTCCCCAATGGTCAGCCATTCCAGGAACCTCATCCTCAAGAGAAATGGAGATACTGAGTATCTTTGATCTGCTTTCAAATTGGAGCAAAACTAACTTCTATACTCTCTAGAAAACCACCAAGAACTAAAAACATGCATTCAGTCAGCAACCATACAAACCCCTGTTGTTGAGCATAGATCTGAGACTGGCTTACAGCTGCTGTAGGGATGGCACAGGCTAGGGATGAAACCTTGTGGCACAGAGACATGCTTGTGGGTTTTGTGCCACCCACAGCAGAAGTTTCATGCTGTGGCACATTTCTGTTGGAAATCAGGAGCTGGTCTATAAGCAGTGGGAGGGGCTGGGTTGCTGTCCTCCTGGCAGCTTGGACAGCTGTCTTGGGCCTCTAGCAGAGTGGTGATCCACAAACACTGACCACCAGCACAAAACAAGATGGCAATCTGCTGACACTGGTGCACAGACAGATGCTCTGTCTGTGAAGCACCTCATATCCTTGTGTGACAGGAATAGGTGATGTCTCCACCAAACAGGGATCATCCCTGTGAGTGCCCCAAGCTGCTGCAGACCTGCTCTTGCTGCAGCAAGGTGATGCACTGGCTGACTTCCTTCTTCCTCACTAGGGTTCCCCCTGGGAACCTGCTTGATGCAGGTGTCTGGGCTTAGAAGTTCTCATCATGACAAAAGCTGTGCAAATCTTACATTTAGCCCTTTCAAAAGGACTACATTACTTCAACTTGCTTTGTTTTGAATGCAAAGAAAGATGTTAAAGGCATTGTCACAAGTTAGTTATCACATTAGAGGAATGGTTTCTTCTGCTGTTCAATATTGCCCTGAGTTCCACTCTCTATCTATCATATTCAAGATTAAGTGTGAAGCATAATAACCACTAACTTAGTTAGTGCCTGCAGATTTGTCTTGTCAGGGGAATAGTTATTAGCTTGGTTTCATTTGAAAGATTATAACTTCATCTCTCAACAGGCAGAATTTTCTTATTAATGCCCAAGTGTCCTGGTTTAGGACAAATTAGGGGAAATCTCCAAAAGGGAGCCCCCCAAAAACAAAACAAACCTCCAACCACCCCTCCCCCAACACCGGGTTCGGGAAGGAATTTCTCGGAGGAGCAAAGTGGAAAACAAAACCTATTTATTTACAAGTAACAAAAGAACACTCCCCAACACAAGAAAAGAAAAGAAAACAGAAAAAACAGACTGTGTGTTGAGAGGGCGCGGCGCTTCTCTGCAAGCTTCGGATGTCCTGGACGTCTTCAGGTCACGTCCGGAGCTGGTCCAGTATCTTCAGGGGAGGGTAAGAAAGAGGGAGCAAGAGAAAAGGAAAAAAAACAGCACAAAAAAGCAGAAAGCAAGCAAGCAAAGCGGCTAGCCAAGCCAAGCAGCAAAAGCCAAAAGCAAAAAAGCCTGGTCAAACACTCCCCCCTCTCTTCCCCGCCCCGCCGCAGCAAGACGGCCGGGGGGGGGGGAAGAGAGAGAAAAGGCACAGCTGCCAGACACAACACACGATATTGGGATAAAGGCTGTCAACCCACGACACCAAGTAATATTAGTCAGTGTAAAAAAAAGTGACTCTGTACTATTTAGTGATATTGCTGCCCAGGCTTGTGACAGAAACTACAACTAATGACTGATTCTTTCTTACCATTCAGAAATAAATCTTTTATTTTTAGGGCCTCTAGTAAATTATACTAGCATGGCTCTTGCCATGAGAAGTCTGAAAATGAAGTATGCTGTGCTTATTTTAGTAATTTTCAAATAATTTTTCAAAGAAAAAAAGGAAAAAAAATCCTAAAGCAGAAAACAGTTTTCTACAAAGAGTGAAAAATAATTTTGAAACATTGCGTATTGACAAATAAACTTAAATTTAAAAAAAAGTCAATATCTGGGTCTTGCTGGGACAAATATTTTGTGTTTATATTAGTTATATGTGAATCTCAAATACTAATGAAGTATTTGCACTAAGAGTGGACATGAAGTAAGAAAAGCACTAATGTTTGAAAGTGAACAGAGTAAGTCTAACCTTTGACCAGGTGTAGTGTCTGTACTTCAAAAAGTATTTTAATAAATGATGAAGGACATAGAAAAATATACTAAAATTATACAGGACAAGGCATGAAGGAAACTTCATTTGCTTGCTTTAAGGGAAAGAAGGAAACTATAGACTATAAGTCCATTCATAGAGGAGAGCGTCTCATTTGAATAATATAGGTCAATAAACTAAATGGAATAAAGCAAAATAAAATAAAACACAACAAAGTAGAACTGGAAGCTGAAGATATACTAAATCAGGTCGGGGACATTTTAAAGAGTGATGGTATTTAAACACTGGAACAACTTACCTAGGAGTGCAGTGAATCCTTCAACATTGGAAGTGTTTAAATCAAGACAGACATCTTCAGAAAGATATACTATCTTCACACAGCAGTTATAGCCTGGCACAGCCAGTACCGAGTGTTCTGTGGCCAGAATTATGCAGAAAGACAAAACAAAGCTTGTAAAGGTTTCTTATGGTTTTAAGCTCTGTTTTCTGAAGACACACTTTCCCTAACATTTATTTAGCAAGTATCATGGTTACAAGACATATGTAGGCAAAGCTCAGACTGAAGTTTAAAAAAGAAAGGTGGGGAGACTGTGATTAATCATGTAACTCTGGGTGTATATTCATATCACACAAGTAACAAACCCAGTTGCTTAAACTGAGAGGCTGGGCTTCAGTAGTTAGGGATGAAAAGAGAGAAACTCCTTCCAATGGCAGCTAATGGTAGTCATCACTCTCCCTACTGCCCACACAGGTGGCTCTGGAGACATGCCTCCAAAGGTCAGCTGTTGCTTCCTGGCAAAGTCCCTAAAAAGAAAGAACCCTTTTCCCTGTCCCTGTCCCTGTATTTTTCAACTGGCAATTAATTCAAGAGACAAGGTAATTTTCTACTGGGTCAGTTCCCTTTTATGGCTTACAGTGCAGTTACAGGAATTTTGGCACAGCATGAGCAAAGGGATATGGATATGTGACTTGGGAGGAGCAGAACAGTGCAGCACAGCGGGTCCAGCCTTTTGCACCATCCCAGACTTGGACAGTTAAATGCAGGTCCAAAAACTTCATTCTTAGGGATTCACATCTGGAGGTGTGACCACAGTTTCTCTTTACATCTGGGGATTAAATAGGGGTAGAAAGCCATGCTCATCCCACTAGCTTCACAAGGTTTTATCAGATCATAAAAGAGCATAAACTGCCAGCTTCATTTTCCAGCAGTCAACAGAGAAAGATCCTTATTTTTTGAGTTTCCTAATGCATCCCATGATCTGGGAACTTCTGCGGTTCAAAATGGCTGGATGGGTAGAAAGGAGGTGAGAGACAAGTACAGCCTCCATTGTTATCATGCAATTTTCTGTGCTTAAGATGTACCTTCATCAGAAATTAAAATAAAACTCCTCCTGCTCTGAAGAAGCTGATAGCAATATTTGTCTGGGCATTTTAGAACAGATAAGATTCTTGAGGTTTCTGTGTCTTCTATATCCATAAAGAGATGTAAGTGCTACCACTCAATTGAAATTAATGAGAATTAGGCACCCAAATGTATTTGTGGATTTGAACCCTTATGTTCTAATTACTGTGGCAATTAAATATGTGGAAAAACAGGTTCAGCTGCTGGAATCTTGTCTACACCAAAGCCTGGTGAAATATTCATGTTAATTTTCTTTCTAGACATGGCTTGAGTTTGCACTGATGACTGTGCAAAACCTTTCTCGATTGTAGAGGACAAGTACAATATGGAAGGCCCTGAAACTAAACCTTGTGCACTTGGCTTAGAAAAGATTGTAAGATACATATTCATAAACTGTGTCTTGCTGAGTGAGACAAGATAGTTACAAACAAAATAATAAATAATAAAAATAACCAAATCTTACTTAATGTAAATAGTAGAATATAGAAGAAGCTGATTTTTCCTAAACTGTTTCTGTAGTAGATCTTCATAAATCAGCTGTTCACTGTGCTGATTTCTGAAGGCCACAAGACCATATAACCAATATTTTATGCAACAGCATATACATCTCAATTATTTTTTTCATAAGGAAAGAAGGAAATAAAATGACTGTCTATTTAATTTGCAGACTCTTTGCTGTTTGAGGTCAATATAATTACTGATATTATTCTTATGCATGTACACACCACTGAAGCACCAGTGTTAAAGGAGACACCTTCATTCTGGATTTTCTAACTTCAAAGTAATGAAACCCTTAACTTCAAACCACAAAAATGAACTTTTCAATGTTAAGTACCAAGTCCTAGTGTCAGTGCATAGAACAACCTTGGCCAAAAAAGCCCAATTAGGCCATGTAAATGAAGTGCGTTTTCAGCCAGTCCTACTGGGAAAACCAGCTTTGTCTGAATGGCTGTAATTACAGTTGATGGGGAAAGGGGAAAACAAATTTGCTATGCATGAGCCCTTACCAAGTAGGCTTTTTTTCTTCTAACACTTGCATATCTACAAGAATGGCACTATGAAGGGAAGGGAAAAAAGACTTTGTCCTTCTACGAGTTCTTTTTCTCTTCAAGAATCTCAATGATACATGAAGTTTGCTATGGGAGAGGTGCTCCTTTCTCTGATACTCCTTTTGTTTACTTTTCTCTGCCTGACAGCCTCACTGGGCTGCTTGTCATAATTAGCAGCCTAGGTACACACATCTCCATAAAAGCTGTACTTCGTAGCTTGTTTTAAGCCAGTATTTCTATTTTCATATTTGGGTCCCTACTTTTGATTTACACCCTCAGAAAAGCACGTGAAACTCAAATCAAACAGTGATGTGCAAAATTCCCAAATCGGTGTCTTTTCTAGACTTTCCGAAGTGTCACTCTCTCTTCTCTGTGTCTGTTCTTGAAAATGCACACCCCACTGCTGGTCTGGATTCACTCTGTGTATTATATCACCTGCATTCCTCAAAAAGAGTTAATTTTTCAGTGCAATAAATTTACTCATCTGAATTCATATCACAGTGTGCAGCTTACTCGCTGTATCTCTGGATTGCTACTTGGGCTGTCTATCTCCTGGCAAGGAAAAACAGGGCTCCAGACCAGTATGATTACCTCCAGGGATGCTTCCGATGTGCCATTCTGGCTTCTGTGGCTAAGGGCTCATTAAGGTCACATAGCTCTTTCTTAGATATAACTTTCAAATTCTCTGTATTTGTTTTTATGGCTGTAGTTCTTAAATAGTGCAGATTGATTTCTGCCCATATCATATTCATCAGTATTTCAAAAGGATGCCTCTTCCCACAAATATAAAGCTATTAATCACAAATGTTCTATTTATGAGTGACTCTTTCATATATTAGTCATAATGTAGTGCATAGCTTTATTTCCTTTATTTAAAAATAGCTAATGATCCTTATTTCAATTAGTATGTTAATGTCAATAATATCAGTGTGTTTTGCAATGGTAAAGAACTAAGAGAGAAGGGATTGGTCAGAGATGAGTTACTTGGTTTGAGAGGATTTTTGTTTTGGCTTGTTTTTTTTTTTTTTAATTTTTTTTAATTCCATTGATGCATACACTGACTGGAAAAAAAATACAAAACCATATACAGGAAAATTGCACAAACTACCCAAGTTTTTCACCAGCTTATTAAGGGTATCTCTGGCCATTGTTAAAAAGGAAGTTTTAGCACATAAATATTTTAGTATGTCATAGGGTAACTGTCTGTTTTATGTGAGCAATGAAAGGAACTAAAAGCAGTGGAGTCAGGAAGGAGAAAAAAAAATGAAGTTGTAAAGACTACTTTTTTTGCCCTCTGTGGGATCAGTTTTCCAGGCATTGAAGTAGACAAGGACGCACATGTTTTCTGGGTCATGATCTGCACTTCACCACATCAAGATCCCAAGTGTAAACGAATGCTGATCCACCAGCATTATTTTTGCCTGATTCATGCTGTGCTTAGTAAAACCTTGCATACAGGCACATGATCCAGCTCCTGAAGAGTGAGAGGTATGAACAGAAATGAGGTTTCTATGTGAGAGAGCTGAACCAAGTGAGCTAAGCCTGCTGCTGCCTGTGTAGGTTGTGCTCTACCCTAAAGGAATGACTTTCCACAGGAAAACTCTTTCAACACTGATAACCACTGAGGAAAATGAAGCAAACTCCTGAATAAGTTTAAAGGATGTCTACTGTTGTTTCATGTTTTTCGACAAAGGCACTGGCACTACCATTTCACAACTAGAGGATGTGGTATATATTAATCTTGGTGTCAACAAGCCTTAGTGTTAATCAAGGTAGCATTCTTGTCAGGTTACCTGTTTCCAAAGACTAACCATTAAAAGACTTGTGGATGGATATTAATTCTTATGCAGAGGTCAGACAGAAAGCGGGTCAGGGTGCACTTCTCACTCAGATCAGAAAGCTCCTTTGAGTTGTCTCAGACCAGGAACAAGTTATAGCAGTCATACAGACTGGGGAAGAATAGTGAAATCTCCAAAAGGAGGAACTGGATCCTGGGCAACTGGCTGTAGCTGGCCCTTCTTGATCAGGGGGATCAGACCGATGACCTCGAGAGGTCCCTTCCAGCCTCACATTCTATGAGTCTGTGAACTTGCTGATCTTTCTTCCTTTTTGCTATAAAAATCCCCTAGTGGTTAATCAGATCTTTGCAAGATGGACTGGCTCATGATACAGAGGGTAAGGCCAGATTAAGGTCAAGCCCTTCCTTACACAAAGGACTGAGCACTCTGAAAGTTTGATAAATTAGTCTGGTTGAATGTAGCTATTGGTGGGTTCTTGTGTGTGCTTAGAGGTTTCACAGGAAACAGAGAGAGATCGCTAAAGACCACTTGTTACATCGCCATGTTTACCTGAAGTGACTTTCCCTCCATTTGTAATTGGAAAATAGTGACACCATCTTGGTAATTTTACCAATGCACTGTGTGTCTGAGACTTCCAAGTGCTACTACTTTACCTCCTGGGCCATATAATTGTGGCTATGAATTTGAGGTTCATAATGGAATGGAAAGTGCACTTTTTTACAAAGTGAAATATACATATTTGCAAGATATTTTCTTTCCCTAAACTAAATCTGAGACCTTGCATCAGTAGAAATGTGAATAAATCTTTTTTTTCAATAAAAGCATGTTGTTTTTAGTCTGTCACATTAAAATAAAGATTTGAACATGGTTAGAAGTCACAAATGGAAAAGAAAAAAGTATTTACAAGAAATCATGTGAAAGAAAATTCCTTTTAAGCCAAACACTTCAATTGTACAGAACTGTTGCTTTATATTAGGAGACACTGTAGAGAATTTTACCATTATTATGTTCAGAACACTGCAATTATATAGCAACAAACCTTAGGAGTAAGATTGAAAAATACTTGCACATAGGACCTAATGTAAAAACTGCTAAACTCACTTATAGCTTTTTTTTTTTTTACTTCAACTTTTAACCAATCTAGATTAACCTTCCCAGAAATGCTGGAAATGCTGGAGGCAGGATAAATATGGAATTGAGGGAGGGAAAGGTAGTGGCTCTGTCTGGCAGCGGGTGATGACAAGACAGGGGGCTCAGGTTGTTTTGATTTGCTGATCTTGCAGTTGAGATGCAGGAAGAAATGTTGCCACTTCTTTTATTGATATTTGTTAGGAGACACTCATTATGTATTACTTCATATGAATGTGTATGTGCATGTGAGGCTTTTCAGAGCTTTGGATGAATGCCTTTTACATAGCATTTTTAAGATCAAAATCTATACAATTATGTGGATTCCTGCATGTAAATGATTTTAGGGAGTCTGGTGTTATAGCATTTTTAATTTTCTAGTAGATTTTATGATAGTGTAAAGTGATAAATTATCTTTTGCAGCTGCCAGAGTTATTTAACTATCTGCAGACACACCATTAGCAGGAGCAGTCTGTGCCTGGTCGGTGTTCCCCATCCCTCCCCGGGAGGCTGCTCCCAGGGAAAAGGGTTTCTAGGCAGTGCTGTGCAAGGCCCTTTTGGCAGCAGTGCCACCGGGCTGCGGGGAAGTACCAGCCAGCCACGGTGTGCTGCAGTCAGGGGGACGTTCTTCTACCCCGCAGTGGAGAGAGCTACCAAACAAGCATCGCTTATTATTGACTTTCCATTGCTACTGGCCTGTGTTAAACCCAGTGACATAGAAAAGAAAGGTTCCATTTCCCATTACCAGATATCCAATCCCCCTAGAAAACATCTGTTGAATCTGGGATGATGCCATGGTATTAGCTCTTCAGTTGCATGCTGTTTCATTGGCTGTTCTCAGCGCTGCCCTGTCTATCACAACACATAATCTCTTTTCAGAGACGTTTCAACCACATCGTTAGAGTCCCCAGTCCCATTTCTTTGAAAATCAGTGGTAGTTTTTAGCCTTTGGCACACAATTTGAAGTTTAAAAACTTGACTCTGTGCAGGGTGTATGACAGGGAACAAAAGTTTCCCGACGATTTCATGTGACAAAAGTTATGCAAAGAAAAGGCGTGGGTCTGCAGAAATTCTGCAAGTTGCCGTGTCTATGGTCCCAAGAATCTCATACCGGAGTGCCTCAGACACGTAACTAAGTGCTTCTCAAAATGTTCATTACTGAAGACAGTAAAGAGAACTGTCTTTAGAATTCAAGTAATATACTACCAATCAGAGGGAGAATAATACAGAAATACTTTCTTGATGATGTGTGCTAAAGCAGCAGGCATTTAAGAGCAACAGATGTCAATCTCTGAGGTTTTTTAAGGAATTGCAATTTATGACGTGTTAGGGTAAACAGTTGGATTATATTTCTGAAATGCATGTTCCATCAGGTAAAATCATTGTGATTATAGGCCCTAGTACTTTCAGTAAGTTATGCACTAAAAGGCTGAAATTGTAAAACAAGTATGCTTATGCTTTACTGTTAATCCCTCTTTGTATCTACGCTGAGTAAACTACAAGAGAAACTGCATTAAACAATAAAGGCAAAAATGGCATGTTATGTCATCTTGATAAACAATGACTGTTATACTGTTTTCCTTCAAGAAGCAACTGTGACTGGCCTCTGTACTCTCCCTCAATGGAGAATGTGCCTGACTGTAAAAAAACCCGGAGGATTATTTAGAAGTTACTTTGTTCATGCCTCTCAGTGAAAGCAGCACTTTGTGCATCTTCTCGCTTTGCTGCTTTTCCTTCATTTCCTCAGCTCTTATCGATTAGAGAAAGCAGAACTTGTTTTTTTCAAAAACAACCTACTTTCATGCAGACTACAAGTTTTGAACAAAATGAAATAAAAATTCTTTTAAGTGGTTTTGGAAAAGTTTGACAGGAGAAGATAATAAATGAAAACAAATCTACAATATTTCTCCTAATGCAATTTGTGGCATGTCAATGTCAAAGCATTCTAACAACAAATCAACAAATATTTGAATGAAAACAATATACATAACTTATTTTCCTATATTGGAAACAACTGTCAAACAATTATTGTATGACTTCATGAATTAGTTGGCCTTTTTGAAATATTCCTGCTAGGAATAAAATCTAAAAAAAAAAAGGCAAAAAAGCAGGGGCAAGTCTATATGGGCCTTTGAGCCTGAACATATTGTGTCAATCATAAGCATATGCAATGTATCTAAGCCATAAGGTAAAAATTTTCTTTGTAAATTATTTCATAAATAAATAATTTGCCTGAAAAAAGTATATAAAAATATTTTTTGCCTTTGTTAAGTTCTCTACAGTTATTTGTGGTGAATATAAACAGATTCATATTGACGTCTTCATGATCTGCTTTATTTTAACTTGAAATGCAGAATGTATCATGAAAGCATTTCTAATAAAGATACGGTAACAAACTTTTTCTGAGAGATAGAGTATTTCATTAGAGTTATCTACTTGAAACTATGAAGACATGTTGTGTCCTTCTCATCTTTGTTTATGAATGGCTTTGCGGTTCCAGTTTAAAAGTGCATGCACAGAGATACTTATGTCCTTTAAAAACACATCTCTATAATTCTGCTCCACAGGTGGAAAATGGTGTCTTTGTTATCGCACTTTACACACGTTGAAATCTGTGTTTCTGCTGTTATTGATCTTCACAGTTTGTCTGTCATAATGGGAATAAAATTTAGGAAAGCTACAGCCACACATAAGAACTTGCTGGGATTTAAGGTGCGGGGGGCATCATTTTCTGGTTTAAAATAAAAAGACATTAATAAGTCTCACCAGAGCAGAGAAGTATAGGGAAATAACTCTTCTTTAAATATTTTCCACTCAAGCCCTGCTTGTAAGATGCCTATTTTAACCCTTCCTATGCAAGATATATGCCAAGTGAACAGTCATTTGGGGCCAACATGCTCAGTAAAAAAAAAAAAATGAAAACTGTTGAGAAAAACATGTTTGAATTGATATGACAAAAATACTTGCTTTTCAGAGTTCTGTATTCACTAAAGTTTGTGGAAGGGGCTTGTCTCTTTGGCTGTGGTTCAGCCATGGCATTTGCAGCTTGTGAAAAAGTAAATTTATGAAGTCAGGAAAGGCTGTCTGTGCACATATGAGTGAGGGGCTACCAAGCATGAGGTACTTAAGTATCGAGGCATACTTGGTAACAAACTTTAAATTTTGGGATTACTTTCCCTCCTATTCAATGTATGCCTCTGCAGCTCCAAACTCATTTTCTGTGGATGGGTACAGAGGGAATACCACACGTAATCAGTGAGTTCCCCTTTCCCTGTGCCGGGGATCCTACTGTGTCTGCCTAATCATGCAAACTTCCATTTTCAACATGACAAGTTCACCTCTTGTATGTGAATTACTGCTTTTCTATTCATAAAGTGCTTTATCAGACAATCCTACAAAAGAACTTGAGGGAGAAATGTGTTCCTGTGTGATTTACACAAGCAATTACTTTACAAATCTGCCAGTGGATTATATTAAACATGTATGAAGAATATTTAAGTTTGGAGCGAGGGCTGAGAATGCCATAAGTTTTACAATAGGGTTTCATTTGCGTCACCATGTATCTCTGAAGGTTTTATGCTTTACACTTTACCGGTGTTAGAGAGTAAAATTGGAAGGAAAAAGTTATGCAATTTCAAATATTTGGGGGGAAGCAGCTTCAACTCTCCAACTGTAATAATTTAGCTCTTTTCCAGCTTCTTCCTTGAATAATGTTAGTAGTTGCAAGCAAGCAGAATGCATCTATTTGAACGCAAAATCAGCTTAAAACAACTTGCATGGGAGGAAAAGCGCGCCATATAAAGTCACCTAACTGCAGAAAAATTGTGTCCAAATGCCCAACAAATGTTTACATAGTTTTTAACGCCTACTATATTTGGGATTTTAAAACCCTTTCATAGGAACCTTTTATGTACCGGTTCTCCTTGGAGACAGTTTTTACACTGACATGCAGACTTCTGGCAGTTCGTAGTATGGGGGATATAAGAGTATTTCGAATTGAAAAAGTTCTGCACGAGGAGGAAAACTTGTGAGGTTTTTTTCGGATCGGCTCGAGGCTGACCTGCGACCGGTACCGACCTGCGGGCGGTAACGGGACTGTTCATCGCTCAGCCTGGGAACTGCCTGCCCACCCGCCTCAGCACCCGCACACAAACGGGGGGCACGGGGCAGGCAGAGAGGTGACACCGACTCTGCAGGGCTGGGGTCTCCCGAGGGCGGCAGCTACCGGCGCGCGTGGGTCGCGCCTTTTATCCCCACCGCCACCGTTTCCAATCCCGCAGGGCAGCCGCGGGTCCCAGTGACAGCCGCGGGCACAGCCGCCTGCCGCGGGCCGCGCTGGGGGCGCGCCTGTGGCCTGCGGCTATCCCTGCTCCAACTCGGCGCAAGTCCCCGCGGCCGCGGGGCGACGCGCCCCCTCAGCTCGCCCGGCTCGGCGGGCCCGGCCCGCGCTGCCCGTGGCCGTGGCCCGGCGGCGGGCGGAGGCGGCGGCGGGGGGCGGCGCGGGCCGCGCGGCGGGGCCGCCTGCACTGTCTCTTTAAGGGCGCTCCGTCTGGGGTGGCGCTTTCCTCCGCGAAGGCTCCTTTGATATTAATAGTGTTGGTGTCTTGAAACTGACGTAATGCGGGGAGACGGAGGTCCTGACAAGCGATAACAGTCCCGATAACGCGCCGGCCGCCCCGCGCTCCCAGGCCGCCGCCTCGCTGCCGGCGGGGCCGCCGCGCCGTGCCCCGGCCCTCGCCCCCCGGCCCGCCGCGCCCCCGCCCCCGCGCCGCACCGCACCGCCCGCCGGCGGGCCCGTCGCCCCCTCCCCGCCGAGCGGGGCCGAGGGGGGAGGCAGCGGCGCCGCGGCCCCCCGCCCCCCCCACTCCCCGGCCACCGCCACATAATCCGCGTCCAACTCCGCCGGCAGCAGGAGACGGTTCATGGCTCGCGCCGCGGCTCCACCATCTTCCAGGCTGCCGGGGCTGTTGCTGCCGGTTAATCAACAGGTAAGCGCGGGGGGGCGCGGGCGGGGGCGGCGGGGAGGGCGCCGCGGCCGGCGGGCCGGGCGGGGGCGGCGCGGCGGCGGCGGCCGCGGGGGGGGCGCGCGCGGGGCGGGGGCGCGGCGCCCACGGCAGCGTGGCGTGTGCCCGGGGGGGCAGCGGGGTGCACCCCCCCCCCCCAAATAACCCCCCCCCCAAAAAAAAATAAAAACAACAACAACAAAAGCGGCGGGTGGGTGGGCATAATCCCAGGCAACGGGGGCTGCTCGGATTTCACAGGCTTCTCTCGGTGCATCACCCCCCACCCCCGCGCCCCCCATTCCCCCCGCCGGAGGGTCAAAGCCATGTGTGATGGCTGGAAATTGGCGACTTCAAAACGGCGGTAGCCCCGCTGGAGTCGGGAGGGTCAAGTTCAGCGGCGGCGGCGGGCAGGGGGAGCAGCCCCCCGGCGCGGAGGCGGGGAGGGGAGCGGCGGCGGCCGCGGGCTGGTGCGGCTCTGCTCTGCCCTCCCCTCCGCGCCGCTCCGCGCCTTATCTCCGCGGCCGCCGGTTCCCCGGCACCGGGGCGCTCGGGGGGAGGGGAAGGGAGACGCGGGGGGTGGAAGTAGAAGACGAGCACAGAGGGTTCGCATCCGATGGGCTGCAGTCGCACAGTCCTGCCGCTCCTGCCGCTGCTGGAAGTTTTAATGGGGATCATGACAAACGGGGCACAGAGACACCATCATGAAGAGTAGTAAGTTTGGGAAAAACTTTTTTCTTTTTTTTTTTTTCCGTTTTTTTCCCCTTTTAATTATTTTCCCTTCCTATTTTTCCTCTCCTTTCCGTGGGACACATCGGGAGAGGCCGAGTGCGGAGCGGTGCTGCTCCGGGAGAAGGGCTTGGGATCCCTCCCGATCGCACCGGGGTAGCAGGCGACATAGTGGTGGTGGTGATTTTTTTTTTGTTTAGTGGTTTTTTTTTTTTTTTTTTTTTTTTTTTTTTTTTTTTTTTTTTAATCAGAGACACAGAGACGTAAAACTTTTCCCTCTTAAAGGCGAAGCCCCACTGCCAGCACTGCGTCCCCGCGCCCGGCTCTCCCTGCCTGCCAAAACTTCGTGGAGCGTCTCACCTCCCCGCCCCCGGCCCGGGGGCTGCGGCGGGGGCTGCCCCCTCTGCAGCCACCCGCGTGTGGCTTTCGAAGGGAGCAATGAATGGAGGCGAGGCCGGGGCTGCAGGGCTGCGCTGCGGTGGGCGCGCCGCGGCCGGGGCCGGGTGGGCGATCGTGGCTCCGGGGCAGCGCAGGGTCTGGCCCGGGACTGCGGCCGCTGCGCGCTGCCCTGGGACACGAGAGGCTCCCCGAGGGGGCTTGACATTTCGGGAGCTTTGTTTATCTGCCTCCCTGCGGCAAATCACGGAGCTCAGACACCCCGGCACTCCTACGCGGGTTCTAGTGGGGCCCGCTAGTCTCCTTTATCTTTTTTTTTTCCACGACCGGTTGTGTTTTCTATCTGCAAATGGCAAACTTCTCCAGTGCCCTGACTGAGCTAAGCTGACTAAGTGATAAAGTTGGAGAGACGTCTTCCCTCCATCGCTTCTTCTCCGCCAGTGCGAGCACCTTGCCTGGCAGAGCAGGAGCCGGGTCATCCCAGCACTCTTGGGGAGCCAAGGCGACAAGTCCCTTCCGAGGGGGAAAGATTGTCTAGCAAAGAAAATGTAAGCTGCTCTTCAGCCCATGCTGCCTTCACTGCTCTTACACTACACAGCCCATTTTGAATGCTGATGGAAAGAGACAATAATTTAATGCGTCTCAGGTTATATTTAATTGAGTTCAGTAAAGTCTCTCAAGGAAGCATCAAACTTTTTTGTCATTCGGGCTGTCTTCAACTACGCGCAGCCGAATCCTGTGGATGTTGGTGGCATCATGTTACTTTCCTGTTGGTTTTAGTAAAAGTTGAACATTTAGAGAAGACTGCCAGAGTTAAAAATGCAAGGGGCAGCAAAGGAAAGTAGTGGTAAGAGCCAGTTCCTGACGTGGACAAAATGAGAATAAAAGTTACAGTAGTCTTCTGAACTGCAGTCTGTGTTTGCCTCATGTTCACAATCTGTGTGTTAGGTTAGACAGCTCTCTCAGATATTCCACCAGAGTGACATTTAAAAAAACAACCTCCAAAAGAGTGAAGGTTGTTTTTTTTTTTTTTTTTTTAAGTACTCTGGGTGTATGAGTAAACACACGGTTTGTGTGAGAACATCAACTATTTCCTGTAAATTGTGATGCTGACAGGACTGTCTGGAAATGATATCAACACTTTGAAAGATTTTTTCTTTCTATTTGAACCACTGAATGAAAGTCTGTTAATAATATGGTCAAACCAAACAAGTGGAACCTTTCTCTGTAATGGGAAAAAAAAGTATTTTTCTTTTTTCCTCTTGAATAATGTATACCTGACTGAGGTTTGCCGCAAAGAATCAGTGATTCTGAAGTTCAGTAGTGCATCAGTGCCTGTATACTAGTTTATCCTCAGACTGTGACAACAGAAGTCTGCTTCACCTTTTTAAAATCAAGGGAGATTAGACATGAGAAAACAGTCAGTTCCTAATCCACCCTGTTCTGTCTGATTATCGCTTTTTTTTTTTTTTTGGTTGCGTATAATAACTTTGTCTGTTTTAAACTTTGCATATACGTAGTCACAACAAAGTAAGTAAAGGGCAAAGTTGCATCAGCTTTTAAGTTTACATGTATTGCCTGTGATCCTCTAAAACAGACTCCAAATAACACTGAGCAGTCTTTGCCTGTGAGAGCATGGCTTTTTTTTTTTTTTCATAGCACTGTTAATAAAGGAAAAGAATGTAAATGACAACTTCACAGATCTGAGACTTCTTTGGGCATCAAACGCGATGCAGCCAGGTTATCCTTTCATGTTTTTAATGCATTTTTAGTATAATTTATATGGTAGCTTTATGAGTTGACTTACATTTTTATCAGTGAGAGTAAATTCAGTAACATTTGATGAATCCCTAGCAGGACTATTTTCAATAATATCTTCTCTAGCATTTGTAGTAAACTTTCATGGTGCACACTATTATCATGCATGCTCTGGCTGAGTGTAAAGAACGCTCTTATCCACATATCGTGATACTGCATTTATAACAGCAAAGTACTAATTCTTGTCTGTGGACTGGAGTGTCTGTGACATGCAATTGTTTCTTGTCAAATCTGTGTATTCCAATCGTATTATATTTTAATGCTAGTTGACACATTGGGTTTTGTATTTTCAAAGCATTGTGCAAACAATGAGTAATTACTTTCTGTTCATGCGAATTACCTCTTTTAGCACTTTATCAGCCAGTTGCTTTGAAATAAAACTATTTTACATTACAGTGTGAAAGAGTTAAAAAATTAGCAGAGACATTTAGGAAAAAAACCAAAGTGTAATTACAACCAGGCAACTTTTGGTACGTATTTAAATTTTTCTTTTTATGTGGAACTTTCCTTCTAAGGCTGGGGGGACTGTATGTATATGAATATTTATGTTTCTTACAAACTCTTGACAATATTTTAATGTAATAATCTTAATGGAAACATTCTCAGATCTTAACTGAAGCCACACTGGCAGTATCACTTTAATAAAGGTTTGTGGGTAACGCCAAATATAACATTGTGAGAAAGTTTATGGTTAAATATTTTTGAACATGATCGGCTGGGAATCTGACAACCCTTTTTGTTAGGTGAAAGTATAGTGGAAATGAATTGCATTTTTAATGCAGTTTCAAGTAGAACAAACTGCCACCTGGTAGTGAAAGTATTGGCCTTGAACAGAAATATATTCTGATTAAGGTATTCTAACTGGTGTGTAAAATGAAGCCATTCATTCAGTAAACTGACAACTTTCCAGTTGGTGTTTGCCCTTACTTAATTTAGTTTCCTCAACACAACTAGTGAGGTAGTCTGGGTCTGTTTTTGGCAGTCCTGGGCAACTGTAAACCTGGATATATTTGTCCCAAATATTATAGTTCATGAGTTAAAAAACAGTTGGGTAAAAAGAATAGCAGGCAGGTAAGAAGAAAAAAAAAAGAAAAGGGTTTCTTTTTTGTTTCTGAAACTTTCTCAAGTTCTTACCTAGTAAGAAAACAATGCTATTTTCAAATACTGGTGATTAATACTATAACCAGCGTAGTCTGCACCCATTTATTGTATAAATACCATTGCCTGTTGACCTTTGGATACATTAATTACAGCATATCTGGTCTAGGTTCTATTATTTTTGTCTGTCCAGAAGATAAATAAAGGTGCCCTTTCCAGTCCTTCTGGAGAAGAACTTTTTTTCTTGGTATTGTCATGAATTATGGAGTTTTTTTCCTGCCCTGTGCCAATGAAGCTCTCTTTTGACTTTAAAAGATAGACTTTCATCCAAAGAGAGAATATTTGATAATTTTAAAACTATTTGCGCTTTTTATGGTACATACAAACTTTCTGGGCTTTGCTTTTTTCGGATTGCGTGTTGCTAATTAAAAGAAAAGCACAAAGTTATATTAGATGATGTGAAGGATTAAAGTACAATTACACCATTAAATAGTAAATGTTTACAAGGGCAAGACATGCAACTACATTTTTCAGATAATACTTATTATTCACTCCTTGATGTTATTTTGCACCTAATCAATAAAGGGCCTTCCAGAATGCAGCTCCTTCGCCAGTTGTACATGTGCCCAGAACGCAAGAAACGCTGCTGGGGCAAAGGAGCACAGGGAGGGGAGCAAAGTGCTGGCATATTACTCTGACTTCTTGTCATGCAGACCAAGGCACAAATGAAACACGGAGCAATGGGAGGATAGCTCCCCTAGTCTCGATTTAAATCCCCAGTGGACATTTTGTCACACACCAAAAGCGTTGCACAACCGAACACCATTCCACTTGACGTGTTGTCTGGAGTCAGAGGAGCCTCTGATTTGGCACCATGGAGTTTAGAAGACTATGATTTAGGTGAACTGGCACAGCTGTGTGTAAGAAACTTATAGCTATTATGTTTTATTCATGCTCTGTGCTATCAGATTCTTATTTTCTAGTACCTTTAAAGTGGTTCTTTAAAATTTTATAATAACACCACCAATGAGAAATACATCTAAAATTTAACAGAACTTGCCAATCGTTCTATCAGTGATTTTTAATATGGTCCTGCTGCATTAACTAAGGAATCTAGTTCCTGCTGGGGATCTCTGTATGTGGATTTAGAAAAGCTGTTGAAAGAAAATGCTTCATAAGATTGCGTCGCTGCCACGGGTGGCGCTTCCGTAGGACGTTTCTGCAGAACCCTCTTGGTTCCATCCCATAAAGTTCGGTGGAACTTTTCCGTCTCGTAAGGGATGTGTGTGAGTACAGCAGCTACAGTAAGACTTTCTGCCTTGAAAATAGAATTATTTTGAATTGCAAAGTTTAGTCCTAATAGTAATTTTTACTGTCTTAGCTTCAGTTGATGCATGTCTAATTTCTCATAAGTCTGCTTTCTTTCCAGGCTCAGATCATCTTTACTCTTTTCCTTTAAATTTATTTTAAAATATTTAATTTTTAAAATGTTACTAGCCCTTTAAAAACCAGTAATAAATGCTTTACAAGTGGCTAGACACCTTCCCTGGTGGTTTAATTTATACAAGCAGGAAACTTTCTCTCCTTCTTTCTCTCTCTCTTTCTTGTTTTCTTTAAACCAACTGACGTAATGCCAAACTTTGCTTTAAAAGAACAGACAGAAGTAATTGGTAGCTTTTAACTTTTAATAATGTTCTGGATTGGTTTTAGTGGCCAAACTGCATTTTTTTAAAATATCAAGTAAAAACGGGCTTGTGGCCTGAGGAAGAAAGGCCCTGTTGATGCAGTTATTTTTATTCTTGTTTTTCAATCTGTTATTAAAAATCTTTCCTGCTGAGCTCTGCTGGATTTCTCCAATTGCTCTTTGTGATGGCTGGTGCATTTCAGGTTACGGTAACTTAAACTGTTTTCTGATTTTTACTTTTCCCCCCTGCCATGGGCACTTTGAGATGCTTAGTCCTTTTTTTTTTTTTGTTTTGTTTTGCTTTAATTTTATACCCCCCAGCATTCCTTCTGCCTTGTCCAGCGCCTGACTCTTTCTTTCAGAGAAACAATTTATTTTGATTCAGAGAGAAATAATATGTTAAACATACCTTTGATGGCTGTTCAATGAGTATTATTTTCCAAGTATGAGTGTGTTTTACACCTGTTAGTGACGCTGATTAGGAAGATACTAACTAGCCATTGCAGAACACATAAGAGATGTTATCTTTCAGTGTCCACTTTCCATGCTTTCTCCACCCCGTGTCTTAAAGCTAAACGAGATTTTAAAATATGTTTAGTAATAGTTTCGAGTGATCTGTATCTATTTGTATTAACTTGATATTAGAAACAAGAAAACCCAACAAAATGATTTTTAAAAATGACTGTAAAATCCAGTCAACACATTTTTTCCTCATTTCTTTATTTTGTTCAGGGTTTTCTGTCTCTTTCCCTTTATTTTTTTTTTCTACATCTGCTGGGGTTTTGAGCACAAGCAAACTTTCTACAGTAAAAGATGGAGTTGGGCAATAGACTTCCTTGACGAAGTTGACGTCAGGACGACTTCATAAGTTGGCAAGTAGGAAAATCGTTCAAAGACTGAGTTGACTTGTGCCAGTTTTCCCTTCCTTTAGGGGAGACACTCCACCCAGTAGGAGGTTACCCCACCCAATGTGGAGAGCTATAATTCAGTGGCAACACTTTAAATGTCAATCCTCCCTAGGGTTTAAACCCCAGACTTGTCTTGCCTCAATCTTTAGATTTAATCTAACATTCAATCTGTTGAAGTTACATCTCATCTTCATAAGCACTTTTGGGGCCTGATCCTTCAGTTCTCATTCTTGAAAAATACTCACTGTCATCAGGGGGACTTTTGGATTCAGTAAAAGCTGCAGGATTGGCCTCTGCAGAGTTGTGTGTGTCTGTGTCTGTCTGTAAGGAGGATTGTGTCTGCCTGATGAATACTGTATAATCCATGTTGTTTAAGATGAAATTGTAAAATGCTTAAAAATCTGAAGAAGTGCTGGAGTAGTAATGCTGTAAAAGAGATTTTTCTCAATAAGTGAAGTGTACGTATTTTTAATTTATCAATTTCCCAGGTTGAAATATGATTTTAAAAGGGTCCAACTCTCAAGAATTTAGGCATTTTTACCATTTTTTTCTGTATTTCTCTGTATCGTGACGGAAACGCATTTTTGAATGCTGCTTGTATCAATTTTTTCATCTCTAATGGAAAATGAAAATCACAGCCTGTAGCTTAGTACCCACAGGAGGCATTGAGATACTTGGACAATACTGAGAGCGCTAAAGGAAAAATTAGGTTTTGGTGTATTTTCAAAGTCAACGTGTAATTTTTATAGGCACATTTTACTTCTTTGTGGTGTCTATTCTCAAGCATCCTTTTCAGATCCCCATTACACTTAACAATACTCTCTGTATTTTGAAATTTTTCCAGCATTTTTAGTTTATTAATAGATCTGGGAAAAAACACCCGTAAAAGATTATGCTAAAAATCATCAATGCACTTAATGTTTATCAGCAAGATTTACTTAAACAGTGTGCTTCAGTTTTGCCTCAAACCATTTCAAGCCACCTCTGATCCAAGAATGTACCAGTTCTTGGTTCCTGGAAGATTAAGCATGACAGTTTCTATTATATAATGAACAGCAGTGTTGTTTGAACAAAGGTAACATATTTTGATTTGTATACCTTTTTTTGGCAGCTGGCACTAGAGTGAGTCTAAAATGAGTGGTGATCTAACAGTGTAAATATCTGAATGTTCTTGAAACACACAGTATAGATGTAGTGTGTTTAAATCATTGAATCTATCTACCTATATTATATAGAATGTGTATGTATGTGTATATACAAAGCCGTAAATGGTGTGTTCTGCTATCTGTAGCCTTCAAATGTGTATCCTTTGGGGTATTCCTGACCTACTTTGCAAAGTCTGCAGTCTGAAGTACATACTGAAACTTAAAAAATTAAACACACAGGTTGGTGGTTCACAAAAAAAAAAGGCAAAAGGGAGTATTTGATAGTAGTTAATTTAAAAGAGGGGGGGGAAAGGCATGGTCTGCCTAACCAAATACCTTGCAGACTAGTTTTGGATATCCCAGTGACATTACAGGGACTATTTTAAAAACCAAAATCTCAACTCGCCTAAAAACGTTTGAAGTAGATACTGAAGTTAAGTAGTGCCTAAAATTCCTATATTCAGATGTGGTTTAATGAAAGTTAAATGAGTTAGGATAAAGTAATTTTCTTTGGGGGTGAAGGGTTTCAGTGTTTCCAACATATGAGTCTTCTTGACTTTCTCACACACCACTCTTCAGGCAGAAGCTGTGAGATGTGTAACATAAAAACTAATTATGCCGGTGGAACTTTGCTTCATGAATTCAGTTAATGAAAGAAAGATAAGTCCACTTTCTGAACTTGAACATAGTTTGCTTTTCTATGTAGAGTTCTCAGTGTTAGGTGTATTAAATACACTCAGCAGACGTTGGCCAGCTGCAGTTACAGAGTACAAACCAAAAATGTAATACGCGTTCATCATTGCTGAGCCTTTTCCTCCTGTATGGATAGATATGGACACACATGCACACACAAAATTAATAAACTAAACCTTGCCCCAAATACCTGAGGGAAAAGCTTATGAAAATAGATTAGCCTTACCATGTGCCTTGCAGGTAAACAGTATCTGCCTCTGCTGGAGCAATGGGAGAGGAGAGCTGCTGAACAGAGGCTGCCTGCCCATGCTGCCCAGGCACCCAGCTCTGGAGGCTGAAATCTGGGGGCTCTCAGTGAAATTCCCACCTCTCATTTCTGCTGTTACAGTGGTAGGAAGGAGGAAACATTAACTCATGTCTCCCATCTACTGTATATACTGTTTTCTTTCTGTGGCCTCCTACAGCCATCTGAAATTTATGCCATCCAATTAGTCTCCTTTTACGTTCCTCAGATCTGGAGTTTTCTTTAGAACTAAACTCCTATTTGCATGTTATGTCTATCATGAAAAAAAATAATGTAATGGATTAAATTAATCCTGTAATAGTTGTTTGAGCATACTGTAGGCATGTAAATAATTTTGTGGCATTGAGCTCATATTTCAAGTCTTATGGAGGGTAAGATCAGAAGTTATCAACAGCATATATATCTGAGTCATTCAGCTACAATAAATCTTCTAACAAATACCCACCCTTTGCACACCCAGAGATATTCTCCAAGACTGTTGAAACTCTGCACACACCTGTATCTTACGTGTAAGTCCATATGCATGACTAGTAGATGTATCTTCAACTGCAATCAGATAGTATGTTAGGCTACAGCAGCTGCAATCAAAGTAGTCTGTGGACAAAAAATGTGATTGCCACTTGATTGCTGCTGGCTGCATGGCCCTCAAGGTTGTCTTTTCCCTGTAGAAAGTCCCAAAGAATCGTTAGTTAAAAAGTTGTGTGGAGTATGGCACTGACTGCAGCTCTGCCAGAATTCAGGATACAAAGTGTGAAGTGCCTCATCAATATCAGGTCAGAAGTGTTTGTGCATAATTCATTTCTATCTCGGTGTCATTCTGTCACATGTGAGGTGTGCTCTGCCCCTGCTACTCTGTTTCTCCCTCATGCAGATCGCTCCCTTCGGCTCCCCTGCGCACATACATCCATTCTAAAAATACATGGACATGGAAGTCCATCTGTGTTGCATAATTTTTTTACAAAAACACCAGTGTTTGTATTGTTCTTTCTCTGAGCCCTTAATGAGTTTAAAGAATTTAATGTGACTTAATGAGGGTTCTTATTCTGTTTCTGACACAGACACTAATGAGGGAAAAGTAGAACAAATTGAAAACCAACTTTTACTTACTAGTTTCATGATGTCATCAAATGCAGGATATTACAACTCCTGGAAAAATTTACAAATCTAGGCAAGAATCCATTTTGCGTCACTGTCTTTCAGTTGCTTGTGACACAAGGTTTGCTAGCAGAAAAACAAAGTTTAGCATAACTTGATGATTTTTTTTAATGTTTAGGATGGAGGTTTTTTTGGCAAATTTTTGGAAAAGTGAATCTAACCTGCTTTGTTTGTCAACCTGGCAGAAACTTAGATACTACCAAAGATTGATTAATCCCTCTGATTATGGTTCTGATCTCTCCCTGTACTTGGAAGGGACAAAACTTCTTGTAGCTTCATCTAGAGTAAGATCCAGTCCTCATTGGGCAACCTCTAACTGTTGCAGCTTGCCGAGGGGGAACTGTGATTTTTGGGACTTCATGTTACACTTACTAGAGTTTGGTACTTTACGGCACTTCGCTGGACTAAGGACACAGTAACAATGTTTTGTAAGGCGCCACCTTGCTTTTCTGTTGCCCCACTCAGGATGGTCAAAGGAGTATTTCACTGCATGAAGCTGCCCTTCAACAGGACCACAGTTGGTCTGTCACCTTTAAAAGTGATTATTGTGGTTGGAAAACAGTTCATTTCCCAAAGAGGAATGAAAAGTAAAAGTAGGAAATGCACCTGCTTATGTGCCCTGCTGCTTCTCACTGGCTTCACGGGCGTGTTTTTATCTTGTCCTCACCAACTTCTCTCTGAAAGGCTTGTAGAGGTGGCAGTGGAAGACAGCTGTGTAGAAATAGGGACCGAAGGTCTGGTGTGACAGGTACGTCTCTATGGAAGCAGGCTCTAATGCCCTTGCAAGGTTGCATGCCATGCCATCAGGGTGTTTTTGTCACGCCAAGGGAAGCAGTGACTTTCGTAATCCAAAAAATGTGCTTTTGGTATAACCAAATTGCAGACAGTTGCAGCATAGTACATAAAATATTTTTTTATAACATCTGATTTTTTTTTCAGCAGTTAGTATTTTTAACAATATCAAATAAATTGCACAATGTGTGATTTCTTAGGTTGATGTTAACCCTTGGCTCTTCTGTGAGGAGTTTTACTGCTTTGCATTTTATTTTTTTTGCAATAAGTTGTTGGCTTTATATTTTTAACTGCAACAAAAGATAGTTAAAAAATAATAATAATTTGAATTTGAAATATGGGCATTTTTGACCAACTTTCTTGAGCATTTTAATACAAACAGAAGAAAGTAACTTGTTTGGTTGGTTTTTATGTATGTATATGTGTGTTTGTGGTTTCTTCTTTTTTAATAAAAGTTTTCATAATTTGGTAGCTCAACAAACATGAGTATATTCTGAAAATATTTCTCATAAATGGCAGGTCTCAGTTGATAGCTTGTAGGCAGACAGAGTCTAGAGCCGCAAAAGTATCTTCTGGAGTTTTAAAACACTGGAAAGTAAGATTTATTGGACCTTAAATATCCCAGTGGTGCAGATTTATTTGGTGTTCATGGCAGTCTCAGCTTAACTTTCCTTGGAGATTTGTTGTGGTACTGCATTATCTAAGAAACATTTAAAATCGTTTGTCTAGGATTTTTTTTCTTCAGTCGTTCCTCAGTTTTTATTTGCGCATATGAAAATCTTTACTAAGAAAGATGACCTGGCAGCTCTGCTGAACTTTACACTGCAAAACATTTTACCTGAATAGGATAAAATTAAGCATCTGAAAAGCTGACATTTTAAAAGATTTTTGTATCTATAGTGGTGCATGACAGTGGCTAGTTGACAGTGGCAAGAAGCTTAAAAAATAGAGAGAGAAAGAAACAGCAGCTGTGGAATTTATTTTAATTGGGTGAATGAGACTCATGGTTTGCAAGTTTTACCTTCTTGGGTCTTCAGAATTTATCACTAAAAAGACATATGTCTGAATAGAAAGAGAATGAAGATACTGTAAAATCCACTATGACATGAAGTGCTCTTACTGCACTTGAATACAAATAATTTATTTTTTCTCTCCAGCAAACTGTTACTTCTTTTGTCAGAAGGAATTTCAGATTAGTCCCTACCAGAGTAATGCTGCCGTAAACCCTTCACTCCTCACCTGTATCTGTGCAGTGTGATGGTCTGTGTTAGTTTTCACAGATTTGCTGTGCTGCTTTCAGTCTGGAATGGGACTGCATTGACTTCACTTTTGCAGAAAAACTACATTTTCTTAGGAAATGCACTACATGAAAGAAGAAAGGGCAAGGAGAATGGAGAGAGTGCTCTGATATACGAGCTGAGATTATGGATGTTGTAATGCTGTTTTTTCGTAGGACTGTAGAAAAATCACATTGGGACCAAAGTTCCTGTGGATTACCATGCGATATTTATTACCATTTTCCTGTGTTTTCCCTGGTTAGGATCTAATAATTCAATGTCTGGAGCTGCATGGAGTTAAGAATTTGTCCATTCAGAGAGGAAAACCTTGCCAGTTATGGGATTTCGCTGTTTCACTACCTGTATTTATTTATTTCCCCCTCTAACATTTCTGAGAGCAAGGGGATTGAGAGTGGAAGACGGAGATGGAGGATAGGTAAAGTGAAGGAGTAGCAGGGACACGTATCTGCTCAGTAAATAGTATTTACTGATTACTGTTTACTGTCAAGCAGATTACTGCAGTTGCATTTCTGTGAAGCAACCCGCATGCAGCCAGTGCAAAGGAATGAAGCGAAGTCCTGTGCAATTCTGAGGTAACTAAAAGATGTGCTTGTGACATACTTCTAGCAAAAACCATTTTTCGTTGCCCAGTACCCTTCTCGAACACTGTAATTTTGCAAGTGACACATTTGATTATGAGCAGCCATCAAAACACTCACAGGCATTTTGTTTGGAAGAAGAATGTGCTTGAATTAAATATTTGCAGGTCAGAGAAATATGTTGATTTCTTATTTTAATTTGTAACCTTCCTGGTCTTTTTCAATTTGTTTGATAGTTATTCAGTTTTGGAGTTTATTTAAAAGAGATGATAAAGTTTACACTTTTGCATTCCTTACTTGTGCAGAGCTTTCATTTGCTTCCTTGGGAGAGTTGGTCTGAGGAAGAGCTGCTGCCTGCTTTTGCCTTGATATGGATAGGATGTGTTTAGTATAGGGGTCCCCTCATCCTTAAAGCTCCCTTATTGCGATGAACTCATCCCCTCCTTGGGGAAGAGATTTTCAATCTGATTTTCAGTCCCTTCTGTCAGGTTTTAGGGAACAGTATGAACTGTCTTACTGGAGCTGGCAGTAAGGAAAAGAAAGGGCACATCTTACCTCTTTGTTAGGGGGAATAAGGTATAGGAAGCCTCTGCTGAGCTTGCCTGGTGATTTTTTGGTAATGATCTTCTCATGATGGAATATACACGTAGAAAAAACACAGAAGTTAATGTTTACTTTATAGATGCTTTATCGTCAAGCATAGAGACCTGACAGTTTCATGGTTAAGTGCCTAAAGTTGTTTTTGGCTTTACAGTTGTTGAATTAATCACTGCAAAGCTAACTAATTGTGTACCTTTTATAGCTTCCCTCCCTACTCTTAATGAAAAAGACATATTTTGCTCTTTCTGACTTGGAGCTGGGCTATCCCATTAACTACTAGCAGCAAGCGCTTCAGCTTTTATGGAGTTACCTCAGGAGTCATTCTGGTATATGGTGAATTTACTTTCTGATCCAGTTATTTATAGCCTTCAGTGCTCATGCTATAGAATGAGCAAAATGTTTTTTAAAAAGCGTTTTAAAAATACTTTTTACAGTTGTATAGAAAATGCTGGCTCTTTAATTCTGAGTTTACAGATGGTACTACTGCTACTGTTTTGATTTGTGAGAGACAGTATCTTGGTGTCTTACTGAGATGTTTTGTAGCCAAAATTTAGAGTTTAAATGGATTTTTTTTTTTTTCCTTAAATGTTAGACGTGGACAAAAAAATGACAAGGATCTCATCTTTATAGCAAGCTGCATGTCAGGGTGGATGGAACTACAGCTAGTTAAACTCCTTGGTTTTACAGAAAGATGAAAAAGTTGTTGCAAAGATTAGCTTAATTTCTGTCAACAATTTTATTAAGGCAAAGACAGAATCAAAGGCTGAATGGACAAAGTTGGGATTTTTGCCACTTGGTTATTTTTTTCTGAGGCTGTGTAAGCTTTTTTTTTAATAAAAAAAAATTAATGTAGAATTCAGTGTTTCCCACAGGAGAACTTTCACAGATTTAGCATAAAGAAAGTGCATTTTAATTCAAAGACACTGTTACATTTCTTAAGGCTTTGAAAGGAGTAATCCAACAGGTATATAAAGCTCTGATGATAAATATGATGATATTTTGTATCTACTCTTGTTAAAATACATGGTTTATTGTAGACAATGTTTAGAATAATACTGTTTATTTAAGATACCAAATTTATTCTTCATTTTAAAGACAAGTCTTGGCTCCTCTTGGTTTTTTATGTCAGCTGGCTCATTTCAACTCAAACAAGGGTTTCACTTCAAGAACTTTTAATAATTTAAAAAGAATCTCTGATTGCAGTTGGAAATTTTGTGTATATAACTAAACTAACAAGTCTGTTTATTGTATGAGAGAGGCTCTAGCGATATTATTTATCTTAGGGTCCACATTATTGGAAGGCAGAACTAATGACGGTGAATCATGCACACTGTATATTAATGCAGTCCACTTTCAGCACTATATAAATAGGATTGTAAATACACACCTGCAGAGTGTCTGCAGTTACACGGTCATTGCACAGAGTCCCTCTGTGCTCTCCTAATACATATCCAGTATATATCTCTGTGTGTGTCACTTCTTGCTAACCCAGGCAGCATACTACAGCTGCTGTTCCTCTTGAGGAGGTGTCTATAAAATGAACACTAGCAAAACCAAAATTCTGGGATAGCTTTAAGCAGAACACATGGGCGTACTGTTACTCGGTCTTTTCATACCTGCCCAGTCCATTTCCCTGCATAGGGCTAGCTGCACAAGATGAGCTGGGTTTCAGTCTGAAATGTCGGCTGGTCCTCCAAATAGGGCAGATGATAAGGTGTGACATCAATAATTGGGAGCTTTATTGGCTTCTCAGAGAGAGATGTAGTGAAGAACTAGTCAGAAAAAGCCATTATTTCTATAAAAAGTCTGAATATGTGACAACTACACTAGCAGCGGGTTCTTTAATTTTCATGAAATTAAAGAACCTGCTGTAGCAGGGCCCTCATCCTAAACTTTTCCTTTATTTCATCAAACAGCCCTGGCAATGCCATCATGTCCCCTCTGGTGTTTGCACACACATATTCAGGGTAGCCTGAAATCTAAATATGAGTTGCTGGTTGCCTGTGGTAGCTGAGGCTCCTTCCCTCCGCTGCACCTTGGAGCGTCTTCAAGCCCATGGTAGAAATCCTGGGCTGCTCCCAGGGCTAGAGAGGCTGCTGGTGCACAGTGTCCCCTGGCCACCTTTGCAAGGGTGGCTCTTCACCCTGAGCTGAGCCTGCCCCTCTCTGCTGCCCTGCAGTGTCCTTTGAACAACTCAGGCTGGCTCCCATCCCGGGGACGCTGCTTTGGGTTTCCAGTGGCAGCTCCTGCACGTCTGGGAGCATGGCTGGGAGCTGGCTGCTCGGGTGCCTGCTGAGTGTGCCAGGTGGGGGTGAGTGCTGGATTTGGGCCCCCATCCCCTCTAGAGCAGGGCGTGCAGGTGGACCCCACGCTTTGGGCTGCAACTGCTGATGTCCATGGTGTCCCTGGGGAGGGAGAGGAGCTCCTGTCTAGCACCCAGAATGCTGGAGGGCAGGAGGGGAGAGAGGGATCTCCTTTTTAAAAGGAGTTGTTTTTTTTTCTCACCCCTGTTCTTTATTCATAAACCTAACGCAGTTCCACAATTCCCAGACATGTAAAGCTGCAGGGCTTTTTTTGTTTTGTTTAAATCTTTCTGAACCAGCCAAATTTTTGAGGTTGGCACGAGGTGCAGCCAGTACCATGGCCTTCCAGGGCTTGCTTGGTCTAGAAGTCTGCAGATGTTTTCTGCTGGATCTGACTCTTAATGAACAAAAAAGATTTTGGCATCCTTATTTATTTATTTTCAAGGGGAAAATGTGGTTTAAAACGTTGATAATTATGTTTTACATGAACTACTCAGACTTTATGTGACTGTATGAGAAAATGAATGCTCATCAATTTAAAAAAAATTTATTTATTCATAAAGCATTCATATTTAAAGTGATCTGTCTTTTTTTCCCCTCCTCTCCTTAATGAAAACAGGGTTTGAGGAGTATTACAAATAATTATGTTTTTAATTACATAGAGTTCTGCATCAGAATTCTTGAAGACGACCTACTGTGATCCTCTGGTGAAAATACCAGGGCTTTTCAAAAGCTTTATAATTATCTGTTCTCACTGCTCCTCTCTTTGCAATACACACATAGTAACAGAAAAAAGGAGAAAGAAAAATACTTGGTGGATCCAGGAGGGATCCACCTACACATGTGCATAGGTCAGGCACATACATCTCGTTCAGAATGATTATTTTTCTTTTGCAGCAGTCAGGTAGTACTTCCCACCCTCAAAACCCAGATTGTGTGCTCTTTCAGAGGGAATACTTATCGCAAAGCTGCAGCGCATTTTAATCAAGGTTCCCAGAGTAGTTTACAAGCATTAATTGCCTCTTAAGGACAGGATGAAGTATTATACCCATTGTACTGATGGGTGAGCCAGGGCACAGGGAACCTAAATAACTGCAGTGTTAGTGAGCCAGTGGCAAAGCTGTGATCAGAGCTTTGGTGCCTTCACTCTTGGTGCTGCTAAGATGCCTCCCCTTTAACCCATCAGTCTTCCTTTCTTAAATCAAAAAAAGTCAGACTTTGATATCTTTTATTGCATACTACGTGGGAAATGCTGTGCTTGCTCTGAAGCTGATGTAAACCTGTGTGAATTTGCTCTTGTTTTACGTATTTGCAAAGTGTGAAGGCCCTTGTAGCAGGACTTCCCTTGAATTCTGAACCTTATGCTTTTCTGCTGTCTTCTGTGGCTCTGGTAAGCCACTGGATCATCCCCAAAATAGGTCCCGTGGCATCTGTTACTGATGTATCACTGCACCGTGAGTGACAGAAAGAATTCCACTTTTCAGCACAACAGTTCACTTGCTAAGTGATTCTCCATCATGATACATGCTCTGTCTTGTATTTAATTATCTTTCAATTATCAAAGCAGTAATGGAGTTGTGCATAAGAAGTGTATGGATCAATAAAAACAACTAAAAATTATGAAGGAGCTGAAAGGCAGAGTCCAGCGGTTCTTCAGATGTTAATTTCTATTTTTCTGAAAAGTTTTTGGTTTTTTCTTGAGAACAACATCAGAAAAAAGGATTTAAGTTTTTATTGTTTATTCCTATCTTCTGATGATCATGCATATATTCTCAGTACTTTGTGAGAGCTAGTGTGAGTGCTAATGAAAGATTGTATTGGAGTAGTCCCTAAGAATATGATCATTGTTGCAAATTTATTAGCACCATTAAAGATTTCCTGTCCTAAAAAGTCTGTCAGCAAACGTTATAATCCTGAGTGGGCAGAACCATGTGGTAGGTTTGACTGAGCCCCTTTGACAACTATATCGTTTATTTACCTGTCTATCTTTAGAAGTTGGGAAGCTCACCTTTGGTTTCAGAGGCATGCTGAAGCTCTGGCGCTGCATACATGGTGAGGACAATAGAATACCAGAGTGCTCGCTTGCCTTTAACTACTAAATAATGTGGTTGCACATGACACAACAAGAACAGAGGTATAATCCTGCTCTGTGAAGCAGGTCACATGTTTCAGGTTCTCTCTGTAATGTATGCAAAGTAGCTGTTAAATCATTATGAGTGTGTAAATCACCATCTTCATAAACAATACCATCAAGGTACAGTCAGGCAACATGTCTCTTATGGGTTGACTGGAGCTGGAATTTCTTTCAGATGTTGAGGAGGTACGTCAGTGCATGTGAAGCAGATCTGTTGCTGCAGTGTGGTCTCTGCAATGTTTTGGATTTCTAAGATGAATATTGTTTAGGCTGCCTTCTTCACCCTGAATTGCAGTGAAAGGAGGAGGACATGAATGAGGCAAATGAGCAGCTTATATGATTCAAGGCTTCCATGAAAAATTTGCTCCTTCTTTTTCCTCTGACTCTTTTAAGTCATGCAACTGATACCCATTTATTTCTCTGCATAAGTTTAGTAAGTATTTGAAGCTCCTGTTCCTATGTCTGTTGTGCATTTGGGGAGGAAAAGATGTGTTGAGTGATGTGTGAGAATCCTATCTTCTGTTTTAGCCATCATTTCCCTGTATGGGTTATGACACTTTTTTTTCTGTTTTTCTTTAACATGCCGATGTACTTTCTGTAACTCCTAAGTAACACTCCACACCTCTTTAACGCAAAGCTGACTAGTTCAGTGCTGAGTGAAACTGAAAGCGAGACTAATCTTAAGAACCCTGCTGTACTTCTGCATAAAGTATAAATACGTGCCATTATCATTATTATTTATTTGTCATTGTTATTGGATCTTGTATTTTCTTGGGGGAGGGGAGAAGTAGAGTGCACTGTATCATCACCTCCCCACCCCCAAATGTTCTATTTTGAATCACTTTAAATAGTTGTTTGGGGTGTCTTTATTACAGTGAATCATGTCTTTAATATCTGTTTTAAGTACACCTGTGGTGAGTTCATACTAAGGCAATGGAACCTTCTTTCATTTGCCATCATGTAGTACTTTTGCGGCATGTAAAATGCCCCTGGTTTATAAACACAGATAGATGTTCTGTGCTGAAATCCTTTCCCTCAAATGTATAAGGATCAGATAGTTCTGCTTAAAATGTGAATGCAGAGATGCTAACTCCATAAATGCAGTATATTCTCCTTTTGCTCAGAGATACTCTGGCTCTGAGTTACGATTATCCAACATGAATTTCAGAATACCAGTGAAATGGCACTGGTAGAAGTACTGATACATCTGAAGATGCCGGCAGCGGCAGTCTGGTCTCTAAGTGCTAGTGGAACATCGGTTTTTCTACTTCGTATATCTGTGCTGTGTCCTTTGGTGGTGGGGAGGAAAACACAAGCAGCACTCATCAACTTTCAGCACATGCGGAAACAAAGCTAAAGGGCAGTGGCATCCCCAATGCATTGGCAATTTGCTGAGAGCCTGCGGGCTGCATCTCATTTGCATTAAAAATGCGGAGATCGCTCCTGCCTTTATCTTGACCAGGGGGACGTGGCTGGTACGGGCAGCAGCGCCCAACACAGCTGACTTTACCTGGGTCCCGTGGGCCGGGATCAGCCGGAGCGCCGCGGGACGGGACGTGCCCCTGCCCGGGAGGCGCGTCCCGCGGCGGGCGGGGGCCCAGCGCGGCCGTCCCCGGCCCCGTCGTGCCCAGCCCAGCGCTGGCTGCCCCGAGCTGCCGGGCTGGGGGCCTCGGGACCCTCCGCTGGGCGTTGCCCGCTCGCTGGGCTGATTTCTGCCAGGGCTTTTCCATCCAGGCCTGGATGAAGCGCTCCTCGGCGGAGCGTGGAGCTGCTGCTCTGCTCTGCTCTGCTCTGTCTGGGGCTCCACGGAGGGCCGGGGGAGCCAGTGCCCCGCACAGAAACCCTTTTGCGTATTTTTGAACCGGTTTGGCAATGAAAGACAATTAAGAAAAAAAAAAAGTCAGGAACACCCCCCCACCCCCCCCACCCCCAACTTGTGCCTTTCAATAGAGATAACTGTTATCTCTTATAAAAGTCTACATAAGTGTAAGTAATTGCCTGCTCTTGGCTCTGGTACAGTGGAAAAGCTGTGATCAGCAAACCCGCATTGTACTGGGCATGTAAGGGGAAGTTATTGGACGATACGGGACGTGTTGGCCTTAATGCCTGTCTTGCCTCCCCTGCCTTGTTTACTTTCTTTGCAAGTCTTTTCAAGGCTTAATAACACTGCTCAGGGAATGGGCGGCGGGTGCCGAGCTGACTTCGAGCGACGAAAGTTTTCTTGGAATCGCCCTTAAAAATAAAAATAAAATAAAATAAATAGAAGCCCAGCTGTGCTGCGGCGTCAGTCCGGCAGCCTTTGTTCCGCGCTGAAGCTCTCTGGGTGCGCGTCGCGAACGAGCATCAGCGGGCGGCGGGCGCGGGGCGGGCTCCGGGGCTGTGCCCGGCGCGGAGCGGGGCTTCCCCGTCCCGCCCGGCCCCGGCAGTCGGGCAGCGCTCGGCCTCGGCCGGAGCTGCAGGCGCTGGCCGTGCCCGTGTGTCGGGGCCGCGGGGCCGCGGGTCACGTTTGCAGGCGCATGAAGCGCTGCGCCGCGCAGCCGCCTCTCGCGTGTGTCCGTGTCCGTGTGCCAGCGCTGGCTCCCTTATCGCAGGAAGTGTTGCGGAAAGCAGTTGCTCCCTCTCTCTCTGCCCGGTTCCCAGAACGCGGTGATTAACCACTCTTCTCCCCGCGCTGTCACTGAGCGCTGGGCAGAAAACAGCAGTCACGCTTGTCACGCTCCAGCTCCAGGACAATCCTCTCTCCCTTTCTCTCTCTCTCTTTTCCTCTCTCCCCACGCCCCTTCCCCAATAAACTCAGAGAAACCCATTAGAACGGATATAGTCTCTTTCTGGTTTTCTCCTTCCTTCAAAATGCTCTTATATATGCATATATGCATGAATCATTTTTTTATACTGTATATATATATGTTAAAAGTAATATATGTGTATGTATATATATATTTAAATTCCAAAATTCTACTCCACATTCTGTAGTGAAAAGCCTGGAGCAAGTACAACTTTTGCTGTTCATAGGCTGTCCTTTTCAGGGACATCTTTGGAAATCACTTTGTTGACCACATTTTATGGGTGCTTTATTGGAAGGAGGATGTAAGCCCAGACATTTTGCATGGAAAAAAACATTGAAACCCGACAGTCTAGATTGAAAGGGAGATACCAGGAGAAATAATTTTTAAAATTTAATAATCCTGGAATTGACTTGTGATGTTTCATTTAAAAATCCTGTCTTAAATTGGTATATCACACTTGTACTATTAAAAACCCATAGAATGGAGGCCTTAAGAACTTTGCATGCTAAGATACTGTGTAATATCTCACTCTGTAAAATGAGTATGCCAAGAAGCCCAGGGACTAGCATTCCCTTTTGGAAAATTAATCCTTTAATATATTTGTTTCCAGATTGTGGTCTGCAGACACATATAATCACGGTATGATACTGATCTGCAGTATCATATCATCCATTTAGAGGTTTTAATTAAAAGTTTGGTGTGAAGGCTACATAGTGGTTCCCTGTTATGTTTGAAGTTTGACAGTGGTCCACGATCCAAAAATTTAGGAATGTTCATTCAGGAGAATTAAGAGTCCTAGATCATTACATTTTGCTTTCATTTAGTCCTGTAATTTTTTTCTCTCCTTTCAAATATGATTAAACCCATTGAGAAAGGAAATATTTGAAGTGATTTGCAAAGTTATTTGATTTTTATAAAATTACATGGTGTGATGTGCTCTATGTGCCAAACTACAGACAGACTTTCAGCTCCTAAATTAAGTACACTTTTTTTGTTCTGGTTTAGGCCCATTGAGAATTCTGCCAGTTAGGTTTTTCTCTTCTGTGATCATCTTGCACATAATAGTCTGATGTTGCAGATACTTGCAGGAGCATAGCAAAACTGGTAGCATCATGTATGTGGTTTGATTTTTAATTTATAGTATATTAAAGCATATTTCTATCCTGAAAGATGTTATATGAAACTACTGCAGTATATATTAAAACAGTTGCTGGACTCCTAACTAATCTAATATGAATAACCAAGGTATGCAATAATAATGCTTTGGGACAAAAAAAGGTTTTCTTTAAAATAGAAAAACGCGCATTTAAAAAAACAGAGTTAAATATATACCTTTTAAAATAGGACTTTCAGATTTTGATTAGTGTTAAGGTGTAAGTCTACACAGCTTTATGTACTGATTGTGTTTATTTACCTATTTGCTGCCAAAGGTTTAAGTAATGTCACACCACAGTCCTGGTGGAAATGGCTATCTAAACACCTGGGACTGGTTTGTGGAAGTGATGGAATTGGCTTCTGCCAGAGGCTTCCTGTGCTGGTGCAGTGATACTGTGTTCTCCGTTTTACATTCTGCTCAGTGACTCTCACTTTCAAACTAAGATTATCAGAAACAATAAAAAGAAAGGCAACAGAAAACTTATTTTCCTTTTTCACAGTATGGATGAAAATAAAGTGTGCGGTAATGAGCTTTGTTACCTCTAGAGGTGATAAATCAAAACAACTGGATGAACAATGCACACTGATCAACTCGCGTAATTCTTCATTTAAATTAGTTTTAATGCAAAACAGGTTTTGTAAATGTCTTTTTTTCCCCCTTCCTGCATACCTCAGGCATCATTGAATTGATGAGCAATACTTTAAAGAGATTTTTAATGATTCCTAGTATATACTAATTCCAGCTTTCATAAACCATAAAGAAACTTTCTTACGTAGTAAATACAAAACATGGAATGAAATCTGTACTATGTATCAACATAAAACTATATGTAAACACAAAAGATGATGTTGAGCTGTGTGATTAAGAGCATATAGCTACAATGTACACAAGTCCATATCCAGAGAAAGACTCCTTCTTTTGATAAAACTACTACCTTTCAATAATTATTTCCTGAATTCTCACTTTTCAGAAATACTGTGAAAACATATGTAATTTCTTTTAACCTCATTTTATGTGTACGTTGATGTTTTTGGCCTGCCGGTTTAAATCACAGTTAAAACTAGTGATGTGTGAGTTGCTGTGATTAAAATCTGGATTAATATAAGTAACCATCCGTGCAAATAGTACAATGAATTTGAAATATGTTTTGCACTTTTTTATCTTTACTTTCTGAGGTATTTGGCACAAAATCATATTATTTCTTTAAAACAGCACTCTGTTGCATTTATTGTATGGTGCATGGCAGAAACAGAAGTGTTGTTTTCAGATTTTGTATTTTCCAGATATCCCCTAGCTGGGGTATTGTATTAAGAGAAGTTCACAGTAGTTCATAGTATATTCTTCCTACCTTAGTCTAAAATCCTGAGCAGATTTTTCATCCTGATCTTCAAATGCTGGGACTTGGAGAGAGTCAGCCACAGTTACTTATGTAACACAAGAGAAAATGCCAGGGGGGATTGAGTCCAGGGATTGGAGTTCTTAATATCCCGAGCAAAGGCTGTGGAAATAAGGATGTACGTTTATATTAATTAATTACAGAGCATTAAGAAAATAAGATCAAATCTGGAAGACCTCTTGTAATTAATCATGGCTTTGCTGGAATAGTATCTACCTCCGACTTCTCCAGTGCCTCTTGCGATAAGGGCTGGAAGATACTGTGGGGCTGAGTGTACAGTGCTTTGTGCTCAGTCTGCTCATGGGGTAGAAAACAGTGCCAGATGAAGATCCAGGACAATCAATAACAAGTGTTTAGCTGAGAACTATTATCAGAAAAAAAACCAACCTGACAAAAAAAAAAACCCCAAAAAAAAAACAACCCAAACCAAAGTTGTCACAGCTGTGTCCTTTTAAGGTCAACACGAAAAAGACTCTTGTCAAGTTGACAGAGGGAGATGACTTACTGATGTAACCCAAGGCAAAAAAGATAAGCAATAAAAATAGTGTTACATTTCTGTTTGATGGAGTGACTTCTCCTGACAGCTTACAGAGAGAACCAAGCAGACAAATGCACCAAGTTAGTTACTGTGACAGTGAAGCTGATAAATCACGTAGAAATTTGATTGTGCCAATTCCACTGGGTTTTGGAGCCTGAATTTTGCTATATTTAATAAGGGCTTACATAAAGTCATCAAAATATGCCAGACCTTAATTTCACTGAAATAAAACTAATTTCTACCAGGTAAAAAGGTAAATATAAATATACAGTTTAATTCTAATAGTGCTCTTCTTTAGCATTCATATGTGGACATAAGGAAACAAAAAATTGATTAGGCTTCCAGCATTTAAGCAGTCTTTTTATTTGGTAGAAAAATATTCCAAAGATAGGATTCTCACTTAGCAAAGGAGGTTCCTGGATAGAAGAGGAATTTACCTCTTTGGACCAGTTCATCTGGTTTCTGTATGGTATGGTTGGTTTCTTGTGCATTTTAAACATGTTTATAGTCATTGCGAACTAGTAACTGCTTTTCTAGTGTGAACTCCTGTGTAACACAGTGCACCAAATTCTAGCTAGAGCGTAGCTTCTGCTGGGTAATATAAACGCTGAGTATCAGTAGTGCAGCTGACAGAACTATAGTTTCAAAGCATTTTAATGACAAGGAGAGCATTATAATCCTCCTCTGTATGTATCTTAATGAATCAGTTTGCTTGCAATAATGCTTTAACTTTTCTGAAGACAGCACTTATATTTCCTGCTGCATAAAGATTAGTTTCTCCTGAAATTTTCTTTTCCCCCTCTCTTCTTTAAAAGAGACATTTTAACAGTTCCTTCAAGGCCTGGCTTATTTTTGTTCCTCTGCTCTGTCAGGGATGACTTTGTATTCCCTGTGTGCTGGCAAGGTGGGCTGCAAGTGTGCAGAAGCCATCAGCCAGGCCAGGAGTGTGGCACCTGCCCCAGGACCTATAGTATGGTCACCTGTCCTGTCGTCCTTCTGGGTGGGGAGTAGGTACTGCTTAGGTTTGGAGGCTTTTCAGGTGTTGTGACCCTTTCCTGGCTTGTTCCTAAAGATGGTTCCAGTGCTGGTTGAGTTTGCAAAGGCAGAGAAGGAAATGGGAGCTGGGCTATCCAGAGGAGAAGTGAGCTCCTTTAATCCAAGCCTGAGTTCCTCTGAAAGGCACACTCTGACTGGCCCCCTGCCAGCCCTGGGGTGTGAGCAGGGCATTTTTGGCCAGTGTGGGTGCAGGGAGCGGGCAGGGCCTGAGCCCACAGACAGTGGTGAAGGGCTGGGCAGCATCCCTTCAGGTCCAGAAGGGCTTAACCCATCATACAATTGCACATTTGGATTCTGGATCCTGGATCTGCCCGTGGCACCCTGCCCTTGACTCAGTGACAGCTCTGCTCCTGATGAGAAATGTAACCAAGTTTTCCTTTGAACTTTGTCAGAGTTACCTTCTCCTCTGTGTGCTTGGTGGTGGAAATCTTAAGTGTTTGCATTTTGTCACAAGCAGAAGCAAAACGTCACTATATTTAAAGGGCAAAAGGACCATCATGTATTGTGTCAGGCAGAAACAAAATGCTGGAAGGGACTGCCAAATCAATGATTATCCAAGAGCCCTTGTTCTAGCAGACAGTACGTACTGCAAATAAATAAATAAACAAATAAATAAATAAATAAATAAATACATGTTTAAATGCATTTGAGTGCAGCAGAAAGAAAAAAAACAATAGTAATATATTGTGCTAGTGTAGAAGAAGAAGAAACTTGGAACAAATGGCCTGGTATTTACACAACTAAACCAAAATAATATGTGAAGGTTGGTCAGGCCCAAATGAACCCCATAAAAAGCTTTTTAGGAATTCTGAGAGTTGCATTGGTCAGTTTGACCACATCAGGCTTCTCTGTCTAGCCATCTCGGTTTTGGCATTGTGGATTATGTGAGAACAGGGGTGTTGCAACAATCTAGAGATGTGGTAGTTTCAAGAAGGAGCAAGGAGACAGGTAATATTCTTTCCCCTTTGAATTGGAGCAAAAGGTTTATTTTCTTCAGTAGAGAGAGCAGCAGACATCACCCATTATCTGTTTAGTTTCATCCAAAGAGATTAAGTTCAGTTGAAAACTATAACATGCAGACTTTTAATGTTTTGTGTTACAAAACAAAATTTTAAAAAAGCTTTTTTTTTGGATGACCAGAAAGGTGTAGTCTCAAAATGCCTGAACTTGATGTATCAGTTTCTATCAAATCTCTACAGATTCTATCTCTACAGACTGCTGTCCTACTCAGACTTTGTGCACAATTTGCTGAAAATAACTTTACCCATATTTTTTCCCCACTTTTAAATGTAGCTCTGTTAGATTCTTCTGGCAAACCAGTGCTGGCAACTTAGGGTGTGTCTTTTGTGAAATCTGTGTAGAGGGCTTGAGAACTGCCTTCTCATTGCATTTTTAATTTCTAAACTGCCTTCAAAATACAAAAAGAATGTACAATGGCTGCTTGAAATATGGCACAGTCAGACATACAAGTGACTGGTAAGACAGTAGATAGAAAGCATGGCTTTTTTCACAAAAGGTTTCTAGTGTTACAGTAAATTCCTGCTGCCCAAGTAAGTAATACATATCTTGTGTTTAGTTTGAATGCAGAAGATAGTATGTTTTTAAAGCTGTTGGCCTTAAAGGGGATGCAGAAGGTCACTATGAAAATAAAAATATATAAACAAAAATGATAGAGAGAAAGAATTAACTTTTGCCCCAACTGCTTTTGAGGAAACAGTGCCCTTGGCATGTACATTCTTAAGGAATAGTGGTAAGGCTGTGCATACCCTGAAAAATGGATTTGTGTATGCTGTCCTGAAGTTCTGTGGGAATTGTGAGCAATGGGTAGCTCTTTGAACATCAACCACAGTATGTAATCCTTTTTATGAAGTGACCCACCTTTATCCGAAAATTAGGTAGAATTTTTCTGCCTTGACAGCGTCTGGTAGAAGGATGTTTCATAGCCTCACTGCTTTGTCAGTTAAAACCCTTCCTTCTCATTTTCAGCCCAAAGTTAATCATGGCTAGTCTATTTGTTCTTATGCCAACTGGATCCTAAGCTTTTCCCTCCCTAATGTTTACCTGCTGCTAGCAATTGTGTTTCTAGTCTAAATGAGCTTCACTTCACATGTTCATAAAGAGCCACATCTTCCATATCTTCATTAATTTTCATTAACCTTTCTTGAACATTTTAAAATGTTGTTTTTAATGCAGTATCATCTGTGACATAATTAATTACCTGTTTATGCTCAAATTTTTTCCTGAGACACAATGCCTTTTAAAGTGTGATTTGGGCTGGTTTGTATTTGTTGTCTACTACTGTGTTGTTTTCTTTATTTTTTTCCTTCTTCAATCACTGTTTATAAAGTGTGAAGGATTGTTATTTCACAGAGATTGCACTCTTCCCTATTAGTTTTCATTCCCACATTCAATACAATTTTCAGTAGTTTTCTGTATATCTCAGTACTTCTCTAGATTGAAGGTATCATAAAACTTTGTTATCATTCGGTTTCCTTAGTATTTTCTGTATAAACACTTGAGTATTTGTCTTGTTAGCTCATCTGTGATGCAGCTGTTTGAAATAAGACTTTTAGACCCCGATGGACTAGTTCAAATGAAAGGAAGTGACTTGAGAATAGTGTAGAAGAGTTTCAGTCTCTGCTTTGTCATTTGGCCTCAAGGCCAGGCTCACTTCTTGATGAGTGTTACAAAAACAGTGTAAACATAGCTGTGATATGGCTGTTGAGGAGTGGGAGTGATTAGTGTATAATGTTGATTTTCTACGGATGCAAAGGAAATTATGAGACCATGTTTACTTGCCTAACCATAGATCTGCCTCTCTTATTTTAATCATCTACTATTCTATTTAGGGAGTCAAAAAAAAATAATAATGAATAAAATGGCTTTATAAACTAGAACAGAAAGTGTCCCTTCAGTATTGCTGAAAGGTGGAGTGCTTGCAGGAAGCATAAGCCAGTGCTGAGCAGTTGCTGATTGTCTCCTGCAGACCAGACTCTGCAGTTCTGATCTGGATGGCGCATGTTGCGTTTTGTCTGCTCGCTTGAGTTTCTACTGATGGAGTCCAAAATGCTGAGGAGAACGGTGCCAAACCAGATTTTCTGACGCGCACTCGGGATGTTGCCAGAGTGAGCATTTGGAGCTGGGAGCTGCAGAAGAGTATCCCACAGTTGGGATGTACCCACGATCTGATGTTGGATTTTTCTCATGTAGCAAAGCAAATAAAGTGTCAGGCTGTCTGCTTCAGAAATACTGACTGTTACCACAGTATCTTATGCTGATAGATTGTTGTTGATGAATCTTTTGAGTATTTGAGAATTCATTTTCTATCAGTGCATTGCAATAATTTTCTTACTTTAACCTTTGTATATTTATAATTACAGGAAGCAGTTTAACTGGCAGTGAGAAGCGTCTGATTCTTTCATGTGGCTTCGCTGTTTCCAGCTTGCACAGCATTGCTATGGCAGTGTGAGCTTGCACGTGGTCTTCCTTTTGCTCATCTTGATGCCTAAACCATTGACACTTCCTCACTTCTTGAACCCCAGTTACAGTGGTCACATGCCAGTTCCAGTATAGCCTAAGATGTATTTCATTTTGCTGGGATCAAAGATCAAATTTTCTTGTGATGTTGTGAATTCAGAGCAGAATGCAGGGATCTGCAGAAAATTATTAGCAGCTGTTTACCTGTATAAAGGACACAGGTTAACTTGAAGGGCCTGAGTGTGCAATTAAATGTGTGTACTTACCTGCCATGTAAACAGAAGTCCCTGACTTTATGCACTCTTTCTGCAGTTGAAATAAAAGGTGCTATCTCTTCTGTTTTGATAGATCTTTTATAGTGAATGTGAATGAAATCAACAGTTACAATGAGATTCCAAGTTCCTATTACCCACATAGGTCTTTAAAGAAAGGAAAAAAAAGAAAAAAGGATATTTCTTTAAATCGGAACAACTTTTAACTCTACCTGTGATAAGTGTAGCAGGGGGTCTTTATTCCACTACCTCCAGTGGACTTGCCATTTCTCAGTTTATAGGATGTTTTGGTTGCTGATTTTAATATTTTCATAAAGTTTCTAATGTCCAGTCTCTCATGCATCCTCATTTTTTTCACCCAAATATGATGTCTCATTCTTTTTGTGTATTTCCAGTGATTTACAGTCATGATTCAAATTGAAACATAATGAGACATTAGGCATTGATATGTCAAGCTGTTAGAAGGACGCAAGGGAGATGGTAATTTTCAGTAATTTTAGAGTCTAATCAAGTGTGTGTTTGTTGCCCAGATTACAGTGTACTCATGAATTATTCGAGTTCCCTTCAGCTCAGAGGCCAGTAGAGTTCTATGTAGGCAAAGTTCAGTTGGAGCTTAAGGAGCCACGTTTTTTTCCTCTGGGGTTTGCAGCTTCCAAGCCCCCAGTGTTTCCCACGGCAGAGTTTGGGAAGCGAGAAGCAGCAGGTCATGGCCCAGGTGGTGTTTGAGGCAGCCCAGCACAGGCAGACAGGCCTGCAGCCCCGCCGGAGCCCTTGCTGCTGTGGGAGCGTGTTGCTGCCACCTCCGTGCCTAACCTTTAATTATCCCCGGTGCTGTGAGTGTGATGCAGAGTTATTTGTGCAGCTGGAGTGAGACAAGCGTGCCATCTTGTGAGCAGGCAAAATGGCAACTGCTGTGGATTCCGCTCTGGGCAGATGAAGCGTGAGGGTTATGAGCGGAGCTTTTGGGTGTTTTTGTTTCATACTCAAAGGAGATCCAGAGCTTCAACAACTTAGAGTGTAATAGGATGGGAAATCAAATTGATTCTTTAGATCTGGGAGCCATAAAGAGAATTATTTTTCTATTTATAGGCCAAGGCGTAGCAAGATGGTATGGGATTCAGTGATAACAAGGTTATTTTTTTAAAAGAGACTTGAGTCTATGTTTGGTTTAATCAGTAGATTTTGATGCTGGAGAAGACCCAAGTACTTCACGTACTTTACAAATACATTTGTTTACTGCAGTCTCTGTTCTTTAGGTCATATATGCATATATATGCTCTTCTTGTTATCTACATACAATGCTTGTATGGATGTCTTCTGACATTAAGGTTTTTATCTGTGATCTTGGGTTGTTCTCATTACTCACAAGAAGAGAAGCCACGGCCAAATTATGAAGATAATTTCTAATTTCTCTCATGTATTCTTATTCTTTCAATACATACTGCTTAACAAAAGAATTGTTTAAGAGATGCTTCAATTTAATTGGCTGTGATTTCATCTCTGTCTTCTTCAAAGGAAGTCATCTTTGCTGTATAAATCCGGTTGTACCAGATTTCAGGGAGTAAGAAATTTATAGCTAATACTAATCCCTAAAAGATGACTACATCTATTGTGAAACATTCTCTACAGAATTGTCACAGTTTTGGGGTCCTGTATCAGTTACTCAAGTAATTTTAGAAGTTGGATTCTCTCCTGACTGTTAATGGTACAAAGTTCACTTTTGTAGCCTTTTGTCTTGATGTCTATCAGATGAAACTCTTACAGGAGTAATTATTTACTCTTGACTAGTCCCCCTTTTGGGAAGAATTTGCATGCTGATATGTGGATGAAACATTTTTTTCTTGAGTTGTTTGAAAAAGCAGTTGTGGATGTTCTGCAGCTATTCATAGGAAAATTAGAAGCAGCCCCCCTAACTTGGATTGATTATCACGGGGAGAGCAAACAGCAACAGATTATTGATGGGCAGCAGCTAGATGAGCAGAGTGACATGATCTGTACTCAGGCAACTGGCTCACATTTGCCAGTCCTTTTATTTATGAGTTGTGGTTATCTCACCCCATCCATGTTGGACTCTCAGCTTCTGCACCTAATTGGCTGTGTTAATTTGTAGTCCGCACCTTCAGATCTCAGGTACATCCCAAATTCCTTTGCACAAGTTGCAACATTACTTCAAAGAAGGTACTGTTGTAGCCTCTGCAAGTAGTTTTGGGTCTTTTTTTAGACTCCAAAATGCCAGTGAACCCAGAAGTTGCTTTAATAGTTGTTTTCTTTGTAAGTGAGAACACGGCAAAAGCTTTCACTTTTTGTGGGATACTTCCCAGTCCAACAAATCAGCTCAACATCATTGCTGGATATTTCTTAAAACTAGTGAGGTACTGAATTGGAAATTGAGGCGGCATGAAGGCAGCTCTGAGGAGGAAGACAGGAGCAATGTGGTAAGGCTTGCGTACATGGGATTTTTGAGAATGGAAATATTAGTGTAATCTGTGGTTGTACCTCTCTGTAACCTTTAGAGAGGTAGTGATATATATATTTTTAAGAAACATTCAGGTGCATTATTTCTGGAAAAGAAATATAGTGCCCTACTTATTTCAAAATGTATCTTCAATAGGAATAAAACAACTGTTCAGTTCTGTTCGTCTCTTCAGACCGAAGATTTCTACTCTCATTGGTAGTTTTAGTTTCTGTCTCTATGTTGCTGCGTGCAGATTCTGCCACCTATGCCGCACTCGTGTTTCTGAAATTACATATTTACCTACCAGGGGAAAAAAATTAAATCTTCTTTTGTATGTGTTTTATGATCCTGGCAGATTACTGATGTTTAAATTAAATTTCTGATGTCTGCATGGTCCAGGCTAATGTGAGGGCTTTTGGCACCACCCCTTTGTGCAATAAAGAATCAAAGCCAGTAGCGTAAGAAATCTTCTATCAAAAGCTGAAAGCTAGATTCATAAAATCACTTATGCAGGCATTATGAGATTTTCCCATGGAAAGTTTATGTGGGAGTTTGGGAAAAACTGATTCAAGAACAGCATTATTTGCACTATATATATTCATCTAGCAGTCAGCAGGCTGGTGCTGGCATCCCTTGCCAGTTTTAAAGGGTTGCCAGCACTCACAAAGCTGCTGCAAAGCCACATCAGCAGAGTATCAAGGACTCTTCTTATTCTGCGCCCTCTTTCCCCCTTTTCTGACCAGAACTGAAATGGGTAAAGCAGAGATCATGCTCCTCAGCGAATGCATGTTCTCAGTGCTTACGGCTTTCTGAAAAATGCTGCTGTTTTAAAACTGTTTCATAACAAATGATTAAGGTGGAAGCGCTGGAAGACTAGCTTTCTCATCAGCATTTCACTTCACTTCTCAGCTTCAAAAGAAAAATAAGAGATAAAAAGGGCAAATAATAGACAAACCACTCAGAGTGAATCTATTTGCATTCACTTTGGTCTTTTTTTTAATGTATTTTACTTTGGGTTTTTTTAAGAAAGCGGCTCTGTTTCTCAGTCTGCATGAGGACCATATGATGTGTGCTGCAAGAGTCTTTCCTTGTTAATAGGGATGATTCGAATGGCAAGGTAATTCACCACTGCTTTGGCTGGAGCTAATATTGGGCTTCAACATCAGTTCTGTAATTTCTGACAAATGGCCAAGGTTTCTTGAATAGGCACAGCTTTCTGTTTTGTGTAGAGAACACACAATCCAGTCTTTTGTTGTGGTTGCCACTGCTGTTGTTTCTCCCCCATTCACAATGGAGAGTGGGGTTATTTGTGCTGAGTGGAAAAACAGTGCCAAAATTCTGACTTGCTTATGTTTAATGTGATTTTAATTTTTGTGATAGCCATAAACAGTAAAAGAGATTTTGTAATATGGATCCCCTGTCTCCTGATCTCTAAGTCAAGAAGGCATATTGGTGATGAAAGTTTTATCTGTCACAGGCATGTCAAGATGAGTGATTGCTGGATGATTCAACCCAAATGTATAGGAACTGTTTATATAGACATTGCCAAACAATTTCCATTGCTTTTCTTTTTATCTAAATTCTTGAATAAATTACTAAATAAATTAGTCTGTGTTTGGAATGTATGGCTGTGGGATATATGGAAAGTCACAGCATGTGGGGAGAAAAAAGTTAAAATAGGGAAATATAATAATTTTGTAAACTTTATGTGAATATAGGTACATCATATATAGACTCAAGGTTCAATTTGCTGATCAAAGCATCCAAATAACTTTAGATTTAATAATGTTGGCAATGAATGCTAATATATGGAAATTGAAAAGCAGGGAGCAACAATAGCTAGCCACGCTTACCAGTATTACCCTGCAGCAGGTAGATTTACATTTTTTTGTTTTGTTTTGCAATCACAGTTTGGAAAATGTGTGTTCTTTTTCCCTTCTTCCATACTTCAGAATGTGGGTTCTCCTGAACAAGCTTAGACAAGATTCAAGCTAAACAATAGGGCAACATCAGAACCTTTGAAGGCTCAGTTTGGATGGGTACCCAAAGCCTGAGTCTGCTTTGATGTATGTGGGCTCAACTCCGGTTGCCCTTGGTTGCCCTCTCTTACCTATGTAACTTGTGTCTGGAGACTCTTGCCAAATTTTTTTTTTAAAGAAAAAAAAATTAAGGACATTTTTGCAAACTCATGTTCATCCTGATTCTGGTCTGGCTGGAAAAGTACTACAATAATGCCCTCTCCGGTGATGATTTAATATTACTGGTTTAGGTCTAGGCTGTAGACTTCTGCCTCCTTCCCAGTTTCTGAAATTTCAATCCTTTTCAAATGGGAGGACTTTGCCTCTAGTTGGAAACAAAATTATTTGAACTTTTCTGGAATGCTAGCCAAAACCATCCTCTATCTCCCTTGCATCTTTTCCTCTTGTCCCAAGTAATTTATGGTTCCATTTCACTGAGGTTTTGGGCAAGGGAACTCTGATTGCCTTCATTTCATATCACAGATCTCACCTGGCAGAAAGGGACAGCACATCTCAGACTTGCTTCTCAGTCAGTGAAGCTTTTGCCATTACCTTCAAGGGAAATAGGATCAGTCCATTGTATTCTTAATGCAAAAGAACAAATGAGTCATTTCTTGTACCCATACCTGATTGCTCTTGCCTAGGAGCCAGGAGGTCACCTTCTTTCCTCACTCTTCATCTGAAGGTAGCACTGTGCTTGCTTTGCCAGTACACTCAACTCAGATTCAGTTCTGAGTCATCTGCAAACCCTAAACTCCCATTGTCTTCAAAGGACATTTGGATTACAGAGAACACTGAGTTTACTCAGGCTGAAAAGAAATTGAAACATATGAGATTGCCACACCTACTAGAAGAGTTTGGCAAGATAGTGGTTGCTTGCCCTAAAGACAGATGAACAGTGCGGATGTGACAGATGTGCCCACAGCCCCCACAGCCCAGGAGGTCTTTGATTCTTGCTGGTACAAGATTAAGGGAAAATTCTACTCCATTGGCAAAAAGCAAACTCTAAACATTTAAAATATTTCCTTTTTTTTTTTCTTCTTTTTTTTAAGGCTTAAATTGTAGAGTGAGAGCTATAAAATGTCACCGATACCAGGATCATGGCAATGTTGACATAGAGTCTGGTCACTTTTATTGGACCTGGGGATATATAGGACTTCTTTAAAAAGAAATAGTAAAATTTTGAGATATAATTAAGGCCTACAGACCCTCTTACTGTTCAGAAAGTAAGCTGCTGTCTTAAGCATTGAGGATCAGGAGCAATTTATTTTTCACAGAAGTTGATGATTCTATTGAAAGGCAGTTGAACTTTCTTTGAAGGATCTGGTATCTCCAAAAGAGAACACCAGACTAAATGGTCCTCCAGTTTCATCTAATAGGGAATGTTCTGCATCCTATAAAGTATAACAACAGATAATTAATAGAATAACCGGAAGATTTGGAGAGGATGGCAGGCAGGGATCCCATAGGAGGTGTCAGTCCTGGCAGAAGTCAGTTACTTTATTGCAGTAAGCAAATCAGGCTGGATTCTCTCCGTGGTGCAATAACAGTGGATTGGGGAGCATGCAAAGCAGCATCAATACATAAAAATTAAACTGCTTTTAATATACAAAGCTGAGTTTAGATAAATGCAGAACAGAGAAGCAAAGGCATAATATTCTCTGAAAGTGCAGCCTTTTAATGCTGTTTTGGAGACTAATTTACATACAAATAAAATGTCAGCTTATCCCATAACTGTCATGATAAATTGGAGCACTTAGGTTTTTGCATGAGATGCTCCTTCTGTACCTTATTAAATTATGGGATGTTGGCCTTTTGCCAAGTGCTAGGGTGATGCTTCCTTTACTGAAATACATACAGGAGAGGGATACGGACCTGGACATCGAGAGACCCAGGTTCAGTCACTAGCCAAGAAGTCTGCCTGCACGTCACCTTGAACACTTTGAATTTTTAATTTCTCTGTAAATAATATTTTTTATCCATAAAATGGCAATGATGTTAGTTTTCCTGTTTCACAAGCTTTGTTGAGTTTTAATTAGTTGTCATGTATACGGAGTGCTTTTAGGTACTTGATTGGAAGTCTGGGAAAAGTAAATCCTGCTTTGTTGGGCTCTCCCATCCTAGATGGATGGCTGTGGAGGGCAGGTAGGAACAAGCTCTCTGCAGCAGGCCAGTAAGAAATGCAGAACATAAACCTGCTGTGCTCAGGGACTTGTAAATAAAAGCAGGTTTAGAATTCTTCATTTTGGTTGCAAGATAGGATACAATTCTCCTTCATGTCACCTCTTTAGATACATCACCTTTTGACTTCAGTTTCTCCTGAAAGTGTCTGTGTGATTACCCCAGGAGTGAGCTTAAAATGAAATAAGTGCCTGGAAGTGGGCTTAAACAATCTGTTTTGAAATGCCGCTCCTAAACTCTTTTGAAATGACCAAGTGTCTGCTTTATACCCATAGAAAAGGTTAGATTTATTCCAGTGGCTAGATGATTACTGAAGTGTGCTGTGCTCTGAAGCATAAGGTAATAGAAAAGATCATTGTGAATTAATTCAGTGTGAATTAATAAGAGATTTACCTGATGAGAGTTGTTTGAAGGTGATGGCACTTTGTAGCTGAACAGGATTTAAGATGCCCAAAAGTGCACCTTTAGAGATTTGAGAATGATCGATGTTGGGAAAGTAAATGTAAATGGGAAGGAGCAAGCTTGAACAGACCACAGCTCTTTCCACTTGTCTCTTTGTTGTAGGGGGAAAAAAATTGCAAACAGCCCTTGGCAAATTGGTGATCAGGGGCTAAACTGAAGAATTTAGCCTGAAAATGAAAACAGATAGGAGAGGAGGAGAAAAAACAACAGTGTTTTGCTGTAATGCTGTTCTACTAATATGATGTGTTCTTCTTCTACTAATACATTGTTTTCTTCTTGCACTTTTTAGATTGATGAAGTTATCATAATTTCAGTGGAGCATGTGGAGTATAAAATATCAAACAGATTTAATTTGTCTAATTACAATGTCTGATCCTGCCTAATTTTACTGATACGAGGAATCATGTTCTACCTTAGCAATTTCAGGCAGGAAAGAGTGGACATGCAGTTTGAGGGCTTGCAGAAAAACATGTATAGATTAAAAACTCCTTTGGAATTAACTTGTCAGTTGCTTAGAGCTGTGACATCTTCTGTCCTGTATGGTGTGTGAAGACACTTATGCCAAAGCAGAAAGGAGGTGGTCCGGTTGAAGAGGCAGTTGCTTGTCATTAGGCTTATTCTGCCCTCCCACGGTTTAGGGCCTGACTCTTGGGTTCCTTACATAAAAGGAGTTGTTCTTTCCTTCTCAGCAGAGAAAAGTTAGGGAGGACCATGTGTTGGTTGTTTGCCAGCAGGCTTGCTCTGACAACCACGAGCAAAAGTGGGAGAGAAGCATCGTGTGTGACTGCCTCCTGCTCTGTGTCCCAGCCAGAGGTGGTGGGGATGTGAAGCTGTACATCTCTTTTCTCTCATTTCATTGTGCAATGTCCACAAGGGAAGGTAGAAGAGCAGCAGCTTTGGCCAGTCCTCTACCGCTGTGTCTGAGTCTGGGGTAGTTTGCATCTAATGTAATCTAATTTTCAGTAATTTCAGCAATTTCACCTGGAATTTCCAGTGTTATTTACAGGGTTTTAAATATATATATTTTTTTAACACTTAAATTAGAAAACATGGCAGGTCTTTGCATTGCGGGCTGTAGTAATGAGCTCGTTACCTTTGAGGCTGCGCTGGGCGCAGGCCTGGGCCAGCCCGGCGGGCCCGGCTGCCGCGGAGGGTGAGGGCGGGCTGGGTGCCGCTGGCTCCCCAGGGACGGGGCCGCCGCCGAGGCGCTTTCCCAGAGATTCCGTCTCAGACCGGGAGCTCGCTGGCCTCGTGTGCCTTACAGCTGCTCGATTGTTGCACGGAGAGTGGGGAGGAGGCTCCGCACTGATTGGGACTTTATGTGCTTGATAGAAGCCGCCGCTTTGAACACTTCGGGGTTTTTATATGAAGAACAGCAGACAGACTTTGTAGTCTATTTATGTGTAATAAACTGGGTTTTGTTTTGCGCCTTTTTTTTTTTTTTTTGCTGTTTTTCTTCTCTTTTTTCTTATTTTTTTTTTCTTTTGCAAAAGAAAAAGTGTAAAAAGGAGAGAAATTAAAACCACAGCATCATTTTCCCATGCAGCTATAGCAAGTATCCTGCGATCTCACATGATTGACTGTCCTGCTGGAGTGGAGTGTGGGAAGGTGTCAAAATATGTCTCTCAATCTCGCAAATTTTTTTTTTCTTAAAAGGGAAAGCCAGATGAATGCCAAAAGCACTGCTCCCTTCTCTAGCCCTGCAGTAACAAACTACATGAGTGTATGTTATTAAGATGATAAAGATTAAATTTCTAGTTTCTAACGTGCTATCACAACAGCAAAGGGGGAAAAATCTTGAAAAAATTATGAAAATTAGTCTGATGGTCTCCTTTTAATATTAAGATCGCTCCCAACCCCAACAGACAGTGTAGGCTGGAATTCCACAGGGCTTTTTTGTGGTCCTAATGATTTTAATAATACTTTGTGCTATGTAGCACCTTTCATTAGAGGATCACAAAGTGCTTTACAGTCACTAATTAATTAAGCCTCACAACACTCCTGTGAGATAGGTAAGTATTACACATATATTAAGCTGAGACACCGAGAGTTAATGATTTTTTGCTGCATTATTCTGGGAAAATGATTGATGTTCTCGCGCCGTATGTGCATTATATGTCTTTGTGTGGGTGTGTAATATATATGAGTGTAAAAGTATTAATTTTACTATCCCTTAACAAAGATGTCCTACTTGAGCCTGTTGAATATAAATGTGTATTTTCATTTAATTTTTTGTTGCCGCAGTGTACTGACTGATAATATCACAGTCTTCATATACCCTTGACTCAGTTTGCTCTTTGTCTGCTTGTGCATCTGCTTGTACAAAGAGTAGTCAGTGGCATCTCAAAAAAATCAAACATATTTCTAGATGGATTATTCTGTTAAAAAGAGCGTATGACTAAGATCTGACCTAAACCTGCAGCACAAGCACCAGGCAACAACCATTCTGTTGCAATAGGCATTGATGACAAGCCATCACATTCAGTAAAAGTAATGAGCAACAACAGTGACCCGCTGGGGAGCTGGTGATCAGCAGGTAATTAGCCATTATCTTCACCACTAGTATGAAACTATTGATTACCAGAATTTGTTTTTTCTTTTTTATTTTTTTAAGAAGTTCAGTAATCACTATGGTAATTCATTATTCTGAATTACAAACTGAATCTAGAAGAAATTTTTGTTTCCAGGGATGAACTGATGTGAGTGACTGTTGAACAGAAAATTGCAGATGTATGAACCACATAGAGTAGCCTTGCCTGTTTTTGAGGGAGAGTACATATGACTGCAACCTGGGCCTTATCCAAAATTCCCTCAGCTCGAGAAGTCCTTTCATTCACATCAGGCTTAGTAATTCTTTTATTATGGGCAGATCACTATTTTCAGTGCTGAAAAGCCAGGTCCCAAAGCCTGTTCTTCACTTGGCTTCTTTACTAGCACCTGGCAAATGTGCTTACTATTGCAATGGCACTGGAGAGGTGTGGGAAGTTGTCTGCTAACAATGAAAGTAATACCACGAATTTTTTTTGAAGTGGAACACAAGGCAGCCAGCAGAGGTTAACTTGCAACTGCTGATGGAGTTATTTATTAGGCCAGTCCCATGATGATGCATGTGAATTTTTAAGACACTTTCTTTCTACAGCTCATTTTCAACAGTTACTTTAAAGTTGTTTTAGACTTTGTGTTTGGTAAACATTAGCTCTGAGATACTTTTTGTCTTTTTGTGTGAGTGCGTGTGTGTGCAGGAGCAGGAGCTCCTTCTGAGGAGAAGAGAGCTATGGGATTTCTCATGTTGGAGGGAAATAGAGAACAGCAGACTCTATTTGTATAGTGTCCAGTAATAGATGCATGGGAATGTACAATAGGTATAATAATGTTTTTAAGTGAACACCATATTTTGAATGCATAATTTAGGAAGGAAAACCTTTTTTTTTTTGTTTTGTTTTGCAGATATACAGATCAGCTCTCAAAATGTCTTCTGTGTCTTCCGTGCATCTTCTAAGACAATTGCATTAGCCCGCCTGCTAGTTGACTAATAGAATTAATAATTGTAAAAAGCACTCTAAAGCCACATGCCTTATGAAGTCAATGCTGGGTATGATTTTACAAGTATGTGATCTATTTTTTCAAGTGAAATTGTTAACCGAAAACGTTCTTGGCACACAATAAAACATTGTGCAATCTGTTATTTGTCTTAGAGATAATAATTTCAGAGTGGCTATATTCTTTCTGTATCTAACTTATGACTTGCTAAGGGATGGTTTCTTCAATTTAGGAGTATTGCAAATGTAGTTTTATTTACATAATACGTCTCTGAAAAATGATAGTGGTGGAATTTCGACAACAAAAAAAATCCCTGTGTGTTTTCTTACTGTTCCCTTATGTGGATATCAAATAAATGACAGATGATTTTTCAAAAGCTAAAAGAAAAATAAGGGAAAATACTTTTAAATTCAGCTTAAGGAAGTCAATGTTATTTTCTTTCTTCTTTCCTTTCTTTCTCCAAATGTAGAATGTTGCATGAAAAAGCTCCATTAGGCAGATACTGTTTCCTTTTCCCCCCTCCATTAACAACCCAGACTCACAAATGTATTGGGAAAATTAGAATTAAAGTAGCTAGATCTACTGTCCAGTTAGCCTGTAGAGAGTCTAGATTTTTCTTTTTTTTTTTCTTTTCTTTTCTTTTCTTTTCTTTTCTTTTCTTTTCTTTTCTTTTCTTTTCTTTTCTTTTCTTTTCTTTTCTTTTCTTTTCTTTTCTTTTCTTTTCTTTAAAGGGACTTTTTTTCTGTCCTTTTCTCTGACTCTCTTCTGTCAGTTGTCATGAGGATAGCAAATCTCTAAGCTTTCCTTATCTGCCAAAAATATCTGTAGCAAAAACATTTTATAACATTGCATTTAGTCTTGTTTAATTTTGACTGAGGTAACAGTCATGATGTTTACTTTCTTGATTTCTGATTTTTCTTCACTGTGCAGTCAGGACTTCTTTCTCTGTCATCTGCCACGAATTGCATTTAAACAGAAGTTATTTTAAAAACGGTTTGGGATGTGTAACCAGGAGAAAAGTACATACTTAGCTGAACACCTATCAGAGATACTCACAGATATTTTGTGTGTGTGTTAACCAAGAGCATTCATGGAGTCTCACAGAGAAGTAGCACTGCTGAAAGGCTAATTACTATCTTTATACCTTGAATTATATATGTTTACATGTTGTTTTAGTAGGCTGAGTCTATTGTAATAGTTCTCTTACCACAGCAGAAAATATTTCTTTTCTCTGAGTTCTGAGTGACTTTGTGGTTCAGAAGTTATTGGGGAAAAAAGAGTCCAATGTAGTTCACTCATCCCCTGGTAGGTGTAGTTGATTTTAAAGAGAAGACATTTGGTTCCCAAGCATACGTGTCTTCTGCAGTAAAGCATCGCAGTAGGCATTTAAGAAACCTATTAGGACCACACGGAGTGTTAAAATTTCTGTAATATGAGCTGGCATTCTGTGTGAAAGCCGCCTTGCTGTAGCCCATGCTGCCTGTGGATCAGCTCAACCACAAAGACAACAGAGCCAGCCCAAGACACAAGTTGAACATTTCCCCTAAGAAGTTGTCTGTTTTTATCAACAGAGCTTATAGTGCCCTTTCATGTGGAGCAGATGTAAATAAGAGGATGTACAGATGCCTGTTCTTTTATTTTTAACCTCTGTCCCCAGCCTTGCTTCTCAAAGTACTGTTTTGAGAAGGTTGTCCATGGCTTTCAAAGGTCTGGATACAGCACCATTTGGAGCACATCAGGGCTGCTCCCGGAGTCTCCAGGTGGTCCTCTCTTGGCAGAGCAATGTCTATCTCCAGTGCCTCTGTAGGGCCGGGCCAGGGCTGGCCTGGGAATGGGGGCTCAGACTTGAGTCTGTAGCTCACATCTCATGTGTGGTACTGCAGGCTGTTGCCACCAGACCACACACAATTTGGCAAAGAGAAACATCCATCCTTGTATACAGCATTGGCAGAGATTAAGAGCATAGAAAAGTTGGGGCACATCTGTCTTCTGCCCATAGTTAGCATGTGAACACAAATGGATCAAACCAGCTGGTGATGAATATCAAATCCAGAACCACACAGCTGAGACAGCAGGGGAGTTTAATATATATATTTTCTCTTAAATAGAGTGGGGAAGGTGAAGTGGATGAGGAGTTTGACTTAGTACCTGCATAGTGTGTTTGCTTGTCCTTCCATAATCCCCTCTGTTCAGAAAGCAGCTAACTCATCGGTGGCAGACTCCCCCTTTCTCTCTGATCCTTATTGCTGTCCTGTCTCAGCTTTCTTAAATGGATCCTGGAAGTGTACTTGCAGATTTAGCAGTAGTGGCTATGTCTGCAAGGAGGACTGAAAGGTTTGGCTGATGAGATCCATGTGGATTCCAGGTGTTTTCAGGGCAGATCCTGGCTCAGCCACACAGTGATGTCAAATGTCTGGATCCAGGCCTGTAAAGTTTTATTGACAATGGGTTTCCTAATAAAGTAAGTTTTTCTTTGTTTGGCAAATAGAACTAATTACATGAATAATGGACTGTGGGGCTAGACTCTAGAATATCCATATAATCCTGTTTGAAGTTTATGGGCAGTAGGAGGGGGAACTTTTGCTATATGGAAACTGATACCTGCTTAGGAAAATACTTTCTCTGAAACCTCAAGTACTTACTCTCCTAAATCTGTTTTCTTCCTAATAACTCAAGTTCTTCTTAAGATTATGTCTTTTAGGTCTATTTTTGCAAAGCTATGTTATATGTGAATGTACTGTGTATGAACATTAGACATCAAAAGTTTATTTTTCCCCTTAGTTTTTTAAAATTATTTTAAAAGAAGCATTAATTTAAAATTCTTCCTGCCAGACTATTATCATCCCAAAAGTTAATGAAACCTGCAATTCACTGATTCTCATGGAAGTGTTTTTTTTAGGTTCTTTACAGTTCTCTTTTTAGTTAAGTTTAGTCTCAGCATAATAATTTTTTAAAAGTTTTCTGCATAGCTTAAAAACCTGTTCAACAAAAATTTTCTGAAAAGTTGATGTACTCAAGATATTTGTATAGTTCAGAATGCTTTTAAAGGTGTCAGGTTTATAATCTGTTACATATCTTGTATATCTTGAATAATTCTATAGGTTTTTTTTTCCTTTTTTTTCTTTTTTCTCTCCCTTTTTTTTTTTTTTTTTTTTTTTTTCCTTTCTTATTTCTTTTTCTGTGGTAGATATGGTCCGGAAAAAGAATCCCCCTCTAAGAAACGTTGCTAGTGAAGGTGAGGTACAGACCCTTGAGTCTACAGGTACTGAAAGTGAAGAGTCTGGAAGGAAAAAAGAATTTTCTGCAGAGCAGATGCAAGCAAACACTGACCAGGGTGATGCGGCAGAGTTAAGTAACAAGGAGGAACTTTGCATGCATATCCAAGAGTCATCTTCCAGTGTTAAAAAGGACTTGAAAAGCTCAGTGCTGAGTGAAAAGGCTGGCTTCAATTATGAAAGCCACAATAAGGGAGGAAATGTTCCATCCTTCCCTCATGATGAGGTGACAGACAGAAATATGCTGGCTTTCTCATCTCCAGCTGTTGGGGGAATCTGTGAGCCCTTGAAGTCTCCTCAAAAATTAGATGCAGATGACACCCAAGATGTGGTCTGTACCCCGTCAGGAGATGCAGCAGAGACAAATGAGGAGCATCAGATGTCGCCAAAAGCTTCAGATGAAACAGTGCAAGTGCAAAGTGGTCAAACCGATGGCCAAGGCTCAAGCCCGGTCCCCATGGCCTCTAAAAACCCACAAGTGCCTTCAGATGGGGGTTTAAGGCTGAACAAATCAAAAGCAGATTTGTTGGTAAATGATAATCCAGATACAGCGCCTCTGTCTCCAGAGCTTCAGGACTTCAAATGCAACATTTGTGGGTACGGTTACTACGGGAACGACCCCACAGATCTCATCAAACACTTCCGCAAGTACCACCTAGGACTGCACAACCGCACCAGGCAGGATGCTGAGCTCGACACTAAAATTTTGGCTCTCCACAACATGGTGCAATTCAGCCACTCCAAAGACTTCCAGAAAGTCAACCGCACTGTGCTTTCAGGGGTACTGCAGGACATCAATTCCCAGAGGCCTGTCCTATTAAATGGGACTTACGATGTGCAGGTTTGTATGCTCCCAGCCTCCCCGCTTCTGCTCGCTGCCTTCTCAGCTGCAAAGCCAGATCTTGCAAAGCCTGTCCTACCTACGTGATTCCTGTATCTCATATAACCTGCTTAAGCCTCCAGAACCATTTTGGTCTATTTTAGCCAGGCTTTCTGCAGGTCTGCTGAGCGTAAATGGGTATTTGGCTTTTTGACCAGTGACATTTCTGTGTAGGATTTAGTCGTTATGGTAATCAATAGCAAGAGATCTTATTCAGCAGACAGGCAAACGGCTGAATTGGTAATCATATCTGAAGGATTTACTGTCACAGAAAGAAAAGAGCAAATAATAATGAAAAATAACCACCAGATAGACAAAAGACAGCAGCTGGAAATTAAAAATGTAATCCTAAATTATCAGCTGCTGGGAGTCAAGATTTGGCTTATTGATTCTTTATTAAGATAAAATAAATGACAAGTCTTGGCAGCTCTGAAGTTGTCTAGTGCCAGAAAAACAGGATACACAATGGATATTTAAAACATTTCAAAAAGTAACAGTAATCCATGCTGTCCTTCATGTTGTAAGCCTGTAAGAAAAGGATTATTGCCTTAGTCATTCTCATCTAGTTGAAGTTGGAGGAAAACTACAGATACTGCTTGGAAAAAAAATCTTATTTTTACCATGAAAGAGTGAACTCAAAAGTTTTTCATGGACTTTTTATTAGTTTCTTTTCCTCTAGTATTTAATTATTTTTAAAAAGATTCTTTAAAAAAATATTCTTGGACTTTTGGAACTGAGAGATACAGTAGGATATTTCAGTATTCTATATGATACAAAAATTCAGATTTTAAGAAAAATCAAACCAAAGTAACAAAGTTTGCATACCATACATGCTCAAATGTCAATCCATTTTCAAGTGACTGCGTACATGGAAACATTGTAGTAATCACTAGATAAAACTCCCAGGCTATGTTAAAATAAAAAGGTAGAAAGGTGGAAATTGTGCTTGCAGAAGCCATAGCTATAAGAAAGAAATTTTGCAAGACAGGTTAAGATGGCTAACTTCTAACATCAAGGAAGAAACCAAAACCAGGAAAAAGTCAGGAACTTGAAGCTTTGCAAATTATTTAAACTTTTCCTCTTTTTAAAGAACTCTACAATTTCTTTGTGGAGCAGCAAATCAAACTAAGGTCGTTACTATGTGTAAAAGCTGCCATCTTTGAACTGCTGCCTTACTAAAAGATCACTGGCTCATGTCAGACATTCTGTCCTGTCAAACTCTGATTAGAAAGCAAATACGTGATGTAGTTAAAAGAGGTTAGAAGTGAATAATGTCAGATTGTGAAATGATGATTTATAATTAGCACATAGTATGATGTTAATACCTGGATTTCCTGCTATAGTTTCAGTGTGCTGACTCCAGGGACAGCATCTTAGAGCAACTGATCTGTGCTGTCAGGAAGACATTCAAACTGGACAGCTCAGACATACAGTATAGAGGAATTTGAGTTTCTAAATACACTTTCATTTCCTCCAAACAATTGTTTCGTTAGGTCCTTAGTTATTTATAGGAAAGTTTATGCTTGATTAGAATTAGCTGGATGTTTTTCCTTTGCAGTGCTCTCAGAAATAAAACAGATGTGTGAGCTATCTCAGTTTGAACTGATAGAATGAGAAATAAAACAGCTGAACCTAGACTATACTTGTCTACTAAACTCTGGCAGTAAGATACTGCAGGGGAGACAAAAAGCAGTAGGAAACAGTCCATAGATAATCTACTTAAGATCAGTCTTTTCTCAGACAAAAAACATTTTCCAAAATAGAACAGACAGCCTATACAATGTTGGCTGTTTATTTGAAAGAAAAAAACCCTGCACCTAGAAAATTAATTTTTAAGGGTGCTAGTTTTCCCTGGTCAATTTGGGAATAGAAGATTAAATAAGCTTTTGTGGCAAATGCAATACTTCATCAATTGCACGTGTGCTAGGCATTGATCCAGAACATGTCAGAAGATAAGTAACTAATTAATATTTTTATGCTTTCTCCTCCCCCACTCCTGATTCATAGCAGCTTTGAGAGGTTCATGAACAAAGTAAAAGAACATTTGAAAATCCCTTTTGCATCCACACATGTTTATATTACTCCTATATCCATTTTGAAGGGTTTTTTCTCATGCATCTGAACGGCTGGCATCTCCCACCGCAACAAGGGATCATATTGATTGGTGCTCCAGTTAAAATCAGTTCAGTCAAACTCCTGTATAACATGAGAGGGAACTGAACCTGAATAAGAATAATTGGTTCACGTTAACACTATTATTTTTTATAGGTACTGGGCTAAATGAAAATAATCCCTTTGTAATTAACTTGAAATAGTAATGAACTGGGCTTAGGATCTAATTTATTGATTCCCTTGCACTTAGCAAACGGTTCTGTTGTAGCTAGGCTGGAAGTTATTGATAGATTTATGGTCTCAGGCCATGGAACTGGGCACAGAAGCCAGAGGATGGAAGATGACTGACTTTGATCTGGCTCACAATAGTCAGTTGGAGATGATGGTATGTGAAGATTGGTAGTAGTGAGGGATGCTACGGAGCCCCACAGTTAGCATTCATAACAAAGGCAAACAAAAAGCAATGGGAAAATGTTTGAGTGCAGGAAAATACAGTATCTTCTATCCTATCTGTCGAGATCTAGGGATGTGGTCCATTTGCTGAGGGCTTGGAAAAAGAAATTAAATGTGTTTTTGGACTTGTATCAGAGAAGTTAAACCTCACCCATAGCCAAAAAACACCCTCTCAACCCCAAAAAGCAGCTTTTAGGGGGTATAATCAGCAAAACTGGGGATATATGTATGGTTTCACATACAGGTATTCAAATATTGGGAGTGTGTTTTGTAGTACCTAAAGAAAATTTGTCTGGGAGCTGTGTAAATAATCCAGTCTTTCTGGCATTCCTATTGTGCAGATTTTAACTTGATATGAATATTTAATGCAGCAGATTCCTTTGTCTTCTTAGAAAATGTTGTTTTCTGTTGAAAATCTGTACTTTTTGTTCCCATTTTTCTCTTTTAAAGTTTTTGGTTCATTTAGTTATAAATTCCATAGGATTGGGTGAAATCACTCAGCTGTTTCTGGGAGATTAACTTTCTTGCCAGTATAGATTTCAGAAAACATTCACTATCACATCTCTGAATTCCCAGGGAATGTGTTAATCAGCTTTATAGCTTTTATAATCAAAATAATATTTGAAGTGAGTTCAATGGATCTTTTGCTGATATGCTCCCCATTACTTTTTCTTCACATTTAGTTAATTGATCAATCTCTATAGGCAACTTTGTCTTGCTGGATATTTGAGGATATTGGATATTGGGCTTTAGGCTTTGTGGACGTGTCTAAAGCAGTAGCCTTTATACTGGATCTAAAGACTTCACTTAAAGTAAAATTCAGGTGACTAAGTTAACAGCTATGATGCTGAAAGCTATTGCCTTTGCTGCTGTATGATTAAGTCTCCTTTTCTGTTTGATCTAATGACTCTTTAATGTGTATATTAACGTCTGGAGACAGGCAAGTTGCTGGCAAGTAGAGAGCAGGCAGTCTTTTTTTCTAACCCCCAATTTTTTAATGAGTAGTAATTGTGACAGCTTCAACAGGAAGGCTGGAGAGTGCTGTCTTGCACATAGCAGCCTATAGCTGAGGCGTGGGACATGCCCAGCAAAAGTTAAGAAGCAGGCTTGGATCCCCTCTGAGAGAGCAAGGAAAGGAACCCACTTTTCCTGTTTCCTGAACAAGTGTTCAAGCCATTAGGCTATTGTATAAAAGGGAGCGTGACCCCATTTCCTGGTGTGTTTTAAAAGAGAATAGTGTCCCTCAAAGAAAGGACAGAAATGTCTGTGTTCAGGTAAGGGTTTCAGATGGCATGTCCCAAGGGAGAAGGGTATTTATGCATCCATGAATAAAGACAGACTGCAGTGATCAGCAGTTCTTATGGTTGCTTCATATTGTGTGTGCTACCTTTGAGGCGCTTCCTGCTCAGCATGGCCCTGCTTCTGGAACTCATTGGCACAGGTCTACCTCCTCTTCTATTCAGACATTAAAAAGATTATGACGGTACAATTTTTTTTTTTTTTTATTTAGTCCTCTGATTTTGATTGTTTCATGGTTTTAGATCTAGACAGACATACAAGACAAATTTCTGGAAAAGCATGGCATAGTAAAAGCCATCATTAGGTTTGTTGATTGCATTTCACTGCACCTGGGGTAGGGGAGAGAAAGAAAAAGAATAAATGACTGCGTTATCTACTACTCCACAGAGTAATATGAGATTATTGACAGTTGTTTTCTTCTATGGTTCTAGACATCCAATATTGTAAGAGTTGTCTTATACCACTCAGCCTAATGCTTTATCATATGTGAATCACAGAATGATTTGGGTTGGAAGGGATCTTAAACCTAATCTACTTCCAACCCTCCTGCTATAGGCAGGAACATCTTCCAGTAGACTAGGTTGCTCAGAGCCCCATCCAGTCTGTCCTTGAACACTACCAGGGATTGGGCATCTCTTTGTAGAGCATCTACTGTTTCTCTGGGCAACCTGTTCCAGTCACTCAGTTGTTCTCCTGGTGAAGTATTTCTTCCTAATATCTTATTTAAACCTATCCACTTCCATTTTGATGCTGTCACCCCTTGTTCTGTCACTACATGCTCTTATAAAAAGTTCCTCTTCAGCATTCTTGTGCCCTTTTAGGTACGGAAGCCTGCTATAAATTCTCCCTAGAGCCTTCTCTTCTCCAGGCTGAACAACCTGTCTTCATGTCTCCAGCCTTCTGATCATCTTCATGGCCTCCTCTGGACTCACTCCAGCAGGTCCATGTCTGCCTTATGCTGGGACCCCCAGAGCTGGAGACCCATGCCCAGGTGGACCAGGTGGGGTCTCACAAGAGCAGAATAGAAGGGGAAAACCACCTCCCTTGACCTACTGGTTACATATCTAAGTACATATAATGAACATTAAATAAGTAAATATAATGAATAGGGCTAGCAACTGCTCCCAGATTTCACAGCAACCAAAAGGATTTCTGAATCTCCAGCCAGCAGGCTGCTCAGTGTCTTAGAATGTGATAGAAGTGCCCACACAGAGTCTGTAAAGCTCTTCCTCTTGTGTCCTTTATAAATCCCCAATGAGTTCTATGTGTCTACATGGTGTTATGCCCTGATTAGTATTTAGTGGTCTGGATTTCAATGTATCAAATCTGGCATGTTTTCTCAGGTTAGACATGTGTAACTAGTATAAAGTCTAGTCTAACTAGGATTCAGCTGAATGAGAAACAGTGATTTTATTTGTAGGTTCTGGTTTTTGTCCTCCATGCTTTTATTAGCAGTTAGATTGAATATGAAGCTGTGAAGGTAAGACTTAAAAAAATGTCGGAATTTTTAGGGGTACAGTTGTAATCAGCAGTGCTTTTCATGATAAAGTTTTGGTGATTTTGGCAAAGGGACTCACGGTGATGAAGTGAGAATTACAGACTGGTGGCCTAAACAAGTACAGCACTTTCTGTTTTGTATTATTGGCAAGTCAAACCTTAAAGTTCTTTGTTATCAAGTGGGTTTCCTAGAAGGTGACACAGGTGCATAAGTGGTTGACGTGAGCAAACATGCATATGAATGAATTTCATTTTCCTTGCATGCTTAGAAATGGATCCAAATTTTATATTGTTTGTCTCACTGATTTTGGCTTAAATGTCCTTAATACAGGAATTAGAATTAACAAACTGAACAACTGTTGCTGCATCTTATGTACCCCGATCTTGTTGAGTACATTGTGCCATGCTAGTTTTTGCAGCATATCTTAGAACAGAACTTGCATGAAGGTGGATGTCACACAAGGCTCACTTCATGTCAGCCATGTTGCAGACACCCTGGGCACTTTGCTGTTAAACTGAAAACTATCAAGCTCTCTTTGAGCGTTGCACCTGCACGTGGGCATACCTGCTCATTTTGAATCTTACTTTTGGGTCATTATCAGGCTTGGAGGCTGCCTTGCACACTTGGGAGTGTCACTTCTCAGAAGCACAGGATTCAGTCTTCTCTTTTAAACAACTGACATGAAAAAAAAATGATGGGAGGTAGAGAAATTGGTGGTGGTAAATCACACATATAAAGAAGTCCATAGGCATTTGCTTGGGAGCAACATATATGTATATTTGCTTCTTAATGCATATATAACTGCATATGTGCATATTTACAAATATTATGTGAAAAAGCACATGGAAGAGGTATTTAACTTCTATATTGACAATAGCTGATAGGCAACGATTTGTATGATTATATGCAGTAGAAGTTCTTTATATCACTTCTGTGGAGATATTTGCACGTTTACTCTTCAGAATGATGGGTTGTGATTTACATTGTGTCAGCTGCACTTACACAGTAAGTGCCTGGAAACATTGCCTTGCTCTGTGGCAGAAATAAGCTATTTTAGCTGCCTTGCAGTGAGAAGTAGTCTATACTAATATTAGAATATTCAGATGGACAGTTTGTGGAACAACTGATGTGATATATACTCACAGGCTTCAAAGCGAAGTTGTTTATGTGTTGATATTCCTTACCTTATTGCAGGGATATTTGGTAATGTTTGAAGAACAGCTAATAAAAACAGTTGGTGAGACCAGTAATGTTAGTACTTATACTTAAAGTTATGAGCTGCTAAGATAGTCTACAGAAAGGATGAGAGCTCGAAAAATAAAGTTCCTGGGGAAAAAAGAAACCCACTAGGTTTTCTTCTGGTATAAGTCAGTGCGAGTTTGCCTCTAAGCCTGTAAGGCTGTGTGAGTTTACAGTAGCCAAGGAACTGTCTGGTAATTTAACTGCAGAGAATAGAAGGAATGGTGCTTCTTTAGATACTAGTCTAGTAGCACTAGTTAGCAAATGAAAGTCTTGATTTTCTCTTTCTTTCTTTTGTTGGTTTTGCACATCTGGTCTCCTGACCTTAATTTAAGTTCTGTTATTGTTCTGTCACAGTCTTTGTTTTAAAAATACTTATAAAATTCAAATGACACAAAAACTGTGTTGGGTTCAATGGCAACAGAATAAATCTCAAGAAGAATGCACTTACTTTGAATGAATGTGATCCCATAGCTTGCTTTCTTGTTTTGGTAAGTATGAACAGCCCAGAAAGCCAGGAGTTTGCCCTGAGTTTTTGCTTCACTTGTGCAACATAGATTTATGTACCTATAAATTAATCATAGTAAATAGTTTTAAGAATATACTCTGAAGATTCTGCTAGTTTAAAATGCAGAAAGAGAATGAGAGGGAGTGAATTCTCCACAGGGGAGGTTAGAGAACTGGGTGGTGTTACACAAACTTGCATGAAAGCCAGGAATCTGTTCTGGCCTGCATGACATGAAGAACTTCATAAGTGTGGGATGGTTAAAATGTTCTGGATGCTATATTGCACAAAGCAAATGAATAAACAAGAGCATTAGAAAATATTTTAGGATTAGAAGATTAAGAGTAATTGCAAAGGCAGACTGGATGGCTCAGAAGATTGGTAAGGGATCTGGAGCCTTTCACCTCCTGATTAGCCAAAGCTGTAACCCAGGTAAGAAAAAAAAAAAAATTAACGTTTGATGTTCCAGTGCAGATGGATTCTAATCAGTACTTGCAGAAGAAGCCAGGGGTCAAAGACAGCTTTACTCTGAGCATGTAATCCTTGTGGTTGAATCTCTCATGTGGATATAGTTTCTGCTGGTAGAATTTTCTGCATGAAATACATGAGTGGGCAGATTTTCTCTTCCTTGGTGATTTTTTTCTGATTCTGTAAGAAGTATTTGTAAACTGGTTTGGTGTGATGGAATTTAGGACTGAATTTTGAAAAGCAGGAGAGAGAATAGGGGTAGCATTTGGACCAAAGGGCAAAATAAAAATCAAAGACCCATTAAAAAAAGAAAGAAGAAAGTACTTCTATTTGCTCAAGTCCATCTATTCCATGAAATCATTATCTTGACTAATTAATGTAGGCATATCTGTTGGAAACATATAGTGCAATTACACAGCTTTGTTGACGTACTTGCCGACATACTTTAGAAAGTACATCTTGAAACACTGTCAATTATCGTGCTATCTTTTCTCCTTTTTCTGGCTATTTTTGGAAATGTGTGTGATGTTTGAGGAGATAGCTTAGTTGTATTAACACATGAGCTTCAGATTTTGACAATTTCCCCCACTGATGAATAAACTTAATGATTAAGAGTTTTGAGTTTATGGAAATCTTACTGTGAAACATATTTCAGTCTAATCCCAGAATGAGACAGAGCTTTGAAGAGTAATTTTTAAAGAATATCAGTGCGACCACATCTAGCACAAGAGTGGAAAAACCATTCTAATATCTGTCTTTTTTGTACAGCGTAATAATTAATACCAACTATATTGCCATAGTTGAGATGCTGCAGAAGTAAGTGATTATCCCAAGGTTTCATAAGCAAATGACAGTGAAAGGAAGAATTAAATCATGTTTCCACAGTCTGAACTTGTATGTTAGGTTCTCTTTAAAAAGAGAATTGTGAAGATTAATTTTCTCCTTTGTGTGTTGAGGGAACTGTTGATCTGTAGTTGCTCCTATATTTCCTCTACAAGCTGTACCTCTGTTCGTGACTGTTACTGGCCGTGTCACCAACTTTGGACTCCAGTGCTAGAACAGAGTTGCAGAAGTTTAGCATTGCTTTTATTTAGGTTCTTTTTTATATTGGGAAGAAATGTCTACTTAAGGAAATGTAACTCTGTTAGAGCAGGGCAGGAGATGAAATTTTGTTGGGATTAGAATGAAATAAGGGAGTAAATACAAGAATCTATCACTTCTGATACCGCACAGAAATGTGGATATTGATTGCTATAGTAATGTCTATCTATCTATCTATCTATCTATCTATCTATCTATCTATCTATCTATCTATATCTCTATCTATATCTCTATCTCTCTGTCTCTCTGTCTCTCTGTCTGTATCTATCTATCCATCCATCCATCCATCTAGCCATATTCTGCTTTCTCCTTCTCCTTTACTTTTCCGCTTTGTGGGGCAGATCAGAGAGAGCAGAAGGTGAAGGACAATTGCATCCCCAGTGAAGAAGTTTAATGCCTGTACATAGACATACAACATGTAACTGGAAAATCTGGAAGTCAAGCCAAGATTTGAGCAAAGTGTGGGAATCCAAACAGTTCTGCAAATGTGTGGGTTTCTTTGAAATGTGGCTGGATGAAAGCTGAAACAGATTCAGTTTATACTGTCACTTCAAGTGCTTCTCCCAACCTCTCTGCATGGAAAACAGTTTCTTTAGTTGTCTTTGAATGACGACCTTCATGGAGCTTTCAGTAGGCTTTGCTATGTATGAAAGGAGGCTTTTGAGTGTAATAACATTAAGGTGACCCTGAATTACTTTTCATGTGCATGGTCTAATGCAAAGAATTATTTTGAATTGTGGCAGGTATTGAGGGAAATTCCAAACCAATAACTGGTAATCAATTACATTCGAGTGGTGTAAAGATGTATCTCCCACATTACAAGAACTTCACACAAGCACTGTGGGAATATTTAATTCTACTTTATCCTCTTGTGATGCAGAGAAGGATGTATTAGCATGGAACACAAACTTGCTGTGTAGACCACTAAGCAGGATTAGCACAAGTTACAGAAGTGATGTGATTTAGAGTCCAGTGTAGAAAATAGTAGTACTATATGTTTTACCAATGTTCTGAAATAAAAGTAATTAGCAATGATTGGCAGCTGGGATTATTGTCACTCAGAGTTTGTAACTGGCGTCCTCAGAGTGTCTGCAAAATAGGTTTGTTATCTGTAACTCTGTGGCTGAACATTGAGAGTAATCAGTGTATTTACTCATTAGAGCCATTTAAGGTAAAGCATATTGGTCAGTCTTCTGTGCATGCACAGAACAAACACACATATCTAATTAAATGAACGAAACCAGATCACCTTACAATTTATATAATTATGCAGTGAACTGTTGTTATTTTCTGTTTACTTAATTGCATCAGTGCTTTCTTTAAGTTGTCTTTTGACACCACTAAGACTTTGAACATTGAAATGATGCAGTGGATGAAGACCTTAAGTGCTAGATACTGGAAAGCAGGCCCAGATCCCACTTTTGTCAATGGGATCAGGCTCAGCATGGCTTTGTCTCCAATTCTTGCCTGCCATAAAATAAATAAAGGGAGGTAACTCCTGCACTACAGAAGACCTGTTAAACATCTCTCTTGCAAAGAACCTCTTCAAAACCAAGTTCATAATTTGATAGAGAATGTAGAGTCCCAGTTGAAAGTGAAAATGTTGTTACAGCTAAGTCCTAATGATTTGGCTGCCTGACTCACCATTGCCTAATGAGATATGTTTCCTAAACAAACAGAAAGCCATTTTCAGTTTATTTAAGGAAAAGTTTTAACCAGTGCATGGGGATTTTGCTTCCTTAAGGAAAAAAATAAACAGAAGAAAGATTTGGAGGCTGAATAGAGGCATCTCATTATATCATGGTTTAGTAACTCATTGCCTCACTATACATGCTCAATTCTGATGAGGTATAAAGGATAGCATGTCATTTTCTGAGCTAAATTGCTAAAAGGCATTATTAATATTACATTTAAAAGTGTTTACATTTCATGCTCTCTGTATGTCTGAGTCTTTCCATTTTTTGTGATACTCAATGAGCAGTGATCATGTTATCTTTGTGGCATAGCTGTTGAGGAGGAGAAGAAAAATAATTACACCATTTGCCTAATGCATTAGAACTGAAACCTACAGAAATGTAGTAATACACTTACTGGTTGAGAGAATGCAAATCAAACTCTGCAAGGCTCGATTTTATACTCTCTGTTAGACATTTTCTGGGTGTAAAAATTGAGAATATGTCACAAGGGAGCTTCTACCCATGTCTACACCATGTGATGTAGACTGGATGATGGCAAAGGAGTCGATGTCTGTGGATTTTGGGAATTATCTTCTGGATGCTGTACACTATTTGCTACTCAGAAAAAGAAGCTGTGCAATGGTGACATTTTTGTCAAGAGATTGTTTCTTTGGCCTTCAAACCAGTTGTACAGGAGCAGCAAATCTCCCCCTGATGTCAGGGGCAGGTGTGGTGCACTCCTGGGAAGGGCAGGCCTGCCTTGCTGTGAGAACACGGGCTTTAATAACATCAGCCCTGGAACCCTTCTTCCCTTCCTGCAGAGCATTTTGCTCAGACATCATCAGAACAGTTAAGTAGACCTACCTTATTTTTTGTGTGTGTAATTAGTGATGTCATGGGCTTGGGTGTGGTAGTTTTCTTTGCCACATGCCATTTTTCTACTGTAGTTTTTCCATCCTTGTTTTACTAAATTGAGCTCTGTGCATGAGAGGAACAGAAGATTTCCTTGGAGAATGTCTGCAGTGAGTAATCCTTGAGAAAACTGCCTTTTGTTTGAGACATCAGCCAGTATGGCTCTGTGAAAAGGCATCCTGGTGGATACTGGATACTCATGTAGGAATGATCTTTGTAAGAATTGATCGTACTTCCGACAGAACAAACTGAATTTGTTATTTGAAATTAAATTTTTGCTTGCTTGAATTTAGAAAGCAATTCTCTTTGTAAAGCACAAATATGATTAAAGCATCTAAGTCAATAGACTGAGGGTTGTTTTTTTTCTTCGACACCTGGTATAGTCTCCCAGGAAAGTCTGCTTTCAAAGGGTTCAGAGCTGTGGGAACTGGTTATTGGATCTTCTGTCAGTGATACTATTTAATGATACAGTGAAGGAAGGAACAGTCCTATCAGCACTAAGATAATCTTCTGCACGTTTGCCTCAGTCTCTGCAAATCAATGTATTTGTTATTCATATGGCATATATATTCAGCTATGAGAAACATTTAAAAATATTCATCAACAAATGTTAAATACAAATGTGGGGATATATGTATGATATCTTACATGTTACACATAAAAATGATGGCGGTGATTAATAAAAGAAGCTTATGAATCAATTCCTCTCTATTTCTCTTTCCCCCCACTTCCACTCCTTGCTATTTGAATAAATACACAGTGGAGCTAAAATGACCTTATTCTTTATTCACAGGTTACTTTAGGTGGAACCTTCATTGGAATTGGGCGGAAAACTCCAGATTGCCAAGGCAACACCAAGTACTTCCGCTGCAAATTCTGCAATTTCACCTACATGGGCAACTCCTCCACTGAACTAGAGCAACACTTCTTACAGACTCACCCAAACAAAATGAAAGCAGCCCTTCCCTCCTCTGATACTGGTAAAACTTCAGAGAAAAACTCCAATAAATCCAGTCCTACTCTTCGACCATGTGATTCTGGAGACTTGGGGAAGTGGCAAGACAGAATCACTGTAAAAGCAGGAGATGATACGCCAGTTGGATATTCGGTGCCCATCAAGCCAATAGATTCCTCTAGACAAAATGGTACCGATACTACCAGTTACTACTGGTGTAAATTTTGCAGTTTCAGCTGTGAATCGTCCAGCTCTTTGAAACTATTAGAACATTACAGCAAACAGCATGGGGGAAGCCAGGCAGGAAGCCTCCACCCAGATCTGAATGATAAGCTTTCTAGGGGATCTGTCATTAACCAGAATGATCTAGCCAAAAATGCAGATGGGGAGTTAGTGACAAAGACAGAAAAGGGTGCGAGTGTGGCAAAAAAGAAAGACTTGAGTAGCAAAGGAGCAGAGGACAGCATGGTGACAAGCTACAACTGTCAGTTTTGTGACTTTAGGTACTCAAAGAGCCATGGCCCAGATGTAATAGTGGTGGGCCCACTTCTCCGTCATTATCAGCAGCTACACAACATTCATAAGTGTACCATTAAGCACTGTCAGTTCTGTCCCCGAGGCCTCTGCAGCCCAGAAAAGCACCTTGGAGAAATTACTTACCCATTTGCTTGCAGAAAAAGTAATTGTTCCCACTGTGCTCTCTTGCTTTTGCACCTGTCTCCAGGGGTGACAGGAAGCTCTAGAGTCAAACACCAGTGCCATCAGTGCTCATTCTCCACTCCCGACGTGGACGTTCTCCTGCTCCACTATGAGAATGCACACGAGGGCCAAGCGTCTGATGTCAAACCAGAAACAAACGCCCTGCCAGGGGCAGAGGGGCCGCTGACGCTCAAGGAGAACAAAGAACACTCATGTACCAAATGTGACTTTACCACCCAGGTGGAAGAAGAGATTTCCCGACACTACAGGTATGATGAAGTTTCAAGTGATTAATGATTGGAACCCAAACAGCACCCCCCTCCGCGCCCCCCAGTTTCTTCATTAAATGTCACCATTCCTCAAACATTTGAGGAAGCTGGAAATCAAAATAGGAATGTGTATAGATATAAATCTTTACAGCCAGAGTCCAATCCAACATCCACTTTGTTTTGGAAAACCACCAGCTAAGTTGGTGGATTTAATTATACATTTAAACCTGTGCAGAGGAGAGGGATATTTGGATTTGTGTGCAGATGCTAAAGTTTCAGCATATTTGAGGTTTGGTCAGCTGTTTTCCACCCAGAATCTTTTAGGTACTATAGGTGCTATTTTAGTTTAGGCTTTTTCTGAGGAAGTTGGCATCTTCATTCAGTCAGGGAACACAAATGGCTTTACTTTCCAAGATAACTATGAATCCTTTATGCTCCATAACAGCGCTTCAATGTGCTACCTTTTTGTAGTATTTTCCATTCCCAAGTCCAGCAATGTAATAATTAGTTTAAGAGCATTCCACTGCTGTTTTGGTGTTCGTTTCCCACTGGGCGCAGACACTCTTTTGTCTGTTGATGTCATTCCCCAAGATCCTTTTGCAGATGCTTATTTTCGTGTTGCTGGTTTACAGTGTCATTCTATTTATTTTAAATGCTAATGTTCCTATTTGGAGGTGGATGCAGCCAGTCTCCTGACTCAGTCTGACACAATGTCATAGTAGCAGCCAACTCCCTGCTAAACTTCTTGGGTCAGTTCCTGGGCTGTTGTAAACTGGCAGTCCAGTTTGCATCAGAGGAGGAGCTGGCTCTTAGGGTTTGTAAAGAGCAACAATTATGTGCCACTGCAAAAATGATGTTAAATATTAGAAAATCATGCTGAATATGTTAATAGTTAAGGCTAATGCGTCAACAACAACGGAAAACTTCAGTATCTATCTCATCTAAAAGATCTTTGTGTGGAAGCCAGCTAGAATGAAGACAAAAGAAGATGCATTTTCAAAGCTAAAGCTTTGTTAAAAGCTCAAGAAACTGTGCCACGTTTAATAGATTCCAAGACATCCAAAATTAACAAAGGCAGACTGGGGCATGATACTTTAATAGAGATTAAAGCTGGGGGCATCCAAATGTTGCCCAACAGAGGGCTGCATTGGCAATATATCAGGAGTCTATTTAGAAAAAAAAAAAGGAGCAGATTGCTCATCTTTAATTTGGAGCTAGGGCCCACAGAGGATTCAGGTCCCAGCATGCAGTTCCCCATTTTTGATCCAAGTGGGCCTGAGGGATGTTGTGTGGATTAATTAGTTAATGTTTGTAAACTGCTTTGAAGATGAAAAGTGGTATCTAAGTTCCAAGCATTATTATAACAGCTTTGAGCCATGCTGAAGAACTCCATAGGCAGCACTTTGTCCGCTGCTGGGGCATGGCATGATCTTTTTTTAGTGGTTAAGTAACTGGAAGATTGAAATGGCTCCTTTACTGAAAGAATCCAACCTTTTATTTTGCTGCAACTGGTAATTTAAGTTTTAACAAGCATGCTGAGCTAGGATCCTTTTTCCAAAGAACGGAGAAGCCATGACTTTCAAAATGAAGTGCTAAGTCTGAGATGAGGTACTTGTAGCTGCTCCTTAGGAGGGCTCAGCACCCTGCAGTTCTGGCAGTAGTCACAGGGAACTGAACTTTGGAAAATCAAGAGATACACTTTAAGCATTTTAGTCTCAAATTGTTTGTCTAAGATTAGGCTATTTTGTTTAAAACACTTGAGCAATATACTCTGTAAATCCCGGTCTACGACATTATTGACTACTCTGAGGGCATGTGTAAAGCAAAGTACAATGTCCCCATAACTGCTAACTTCTTTCCCTTTCTCCTGTAATTCCCCCTTGATAACATAAATTTTATTTCTTTTCTACTTGTACTGCTGATGTTTTCCCCCACTGTCCATCTTTTTTTAAATCACATGAGTTAGTTCAGTTTATTTGCTCTGTAATGGCAAACACCAGCAGGTTTTATTGTTTTTCTATGTATAACCTAATTTTCACTCTATCAAACTAAAACTTTTGAGACATTATAACTTTTGTTTCTATTACTACTACCAGGCTTTATTTTTTTTATTTAGTAGAAGTCTGGCATGTATCAGATAAGTGTTTTCTTTCCCTTTTTGTAATTTACAACCTAAAGACAGAGTACAGTTCAGATTTTAAGAAGTAGAACATCTATAAAATAGTAGTGTTGGTTGATAGACAGAAACATGCTAATGTAGTCAGCTCACAGCCAACTGGGCTTCCCTGTTTCTTAATCAGAATTTGTCTCAACAATTTTATGCCACACATAATGGATATCTGATGTATTTAAAATGCTGTACATGCCCATGTCTCTAAAACCTCTTCATTTCTATAATAAGGAGCTGAATGGATTCTAACAGTAAACAGAATACTAAACATTAATGTAGTGGAAAAAAATGTTCTGCTGTTCCCATGTTTAGATTTAGCCTTGATAATCTGGAGTATCAGTGTTGGCTTTAGATGCTGCTTACATATTTTGATTCATAGATTTTTCCTCTGCACTATTTTAATTTTCGAGTCATGTATCTGAACAACATGCTTAATTTATTTTATTATTTATTTTGCTTCCTTTTGGCTCTACATCTACAATTTCACTGTGTATTGCTAGCTAAAAAATTTCTAATATCCCAGTGTTATTCCTTAGCAGCCATGTATTTGCAACAGTATTAGAATTTGCAAAAGCAGTTCTTTCCAATTTTTCTTTCCACAGAAATTTATATTTACACTTAGCAGTCATTCAGTATTTCTTGACATGATTATTTGAGAGCTGTTCATTTTAATCTGAAGTCAATGAATCACATAGCACTTGAGTTTACTTGTATTTAAACTTCACTAAAATTTGCTTATTCAAATAAATCCCTAGAAGATTTATTGGCCTCCATTTTCCACTAATTCTGCTACTACTCATTTTCCATTATACCTCTGAGGAATCAGATACTATTCATTTTCATTGCAAAGCTTAGTTTTTTCTTAAAACTGTCTGGTATTCTGATGAGCCAGAAGATGCCAACACTTTTAATTTAGATAAAAATCAAACCGAGTATTTGGGCAAATTTTGCATGTTGTTTCACTTAGTCTAGAGATTATTTTCCTGCTTGTTCCAAAGTAATTAAATTTGATTGTTTTTGCAAAATCAAAGCAACTTCTTGCAGAAGTGCCTCTTTTTTTAAAACTTTGCTAAAATGTGGGAAAACGGTGAATTTTTTCAATTTAGCAAACAATAGAATTTTTCGTGTAAAACCTTACTTGACTGAAAGCATTTGATCAGTACTAGTTATAATTAGAAGTGCTATGCTGAAAAATCTTTTAAGCTTTTTAAAAACAAGGTAGGATAGTGATTCATTAAATTGCAAAATATGATATGAAAATAAAGACTCAAATGAAATAGAAGTTTTGGCAATGGGGAAGAATAATTTTTCTAATAAATAATTTTGAAAATGTGGATGGCAGCAGTTTTGTAAGGCTCTCTTTGGAAATTAATTTCGAGTTAATGAAATAATTCCTTACCTCTCAAAGATAAAGGAGGCAGAAGGGCAAAAGGCAAAGGGGTGCTTGGGGCTTGTGACTTCCCAGTGCTTGGGCTGCAGCTCAGGGATGGGGTGTTAGGGACAGGGCTGTTGGGACTGGCCCTCAGACTCTCAGGCACAAAAAGCCAGAGCAGGGTATCAGATATGCAGATTATGGAAATGTGGCACCTTTGGGACACTTCCCCCAGAGAAGAAACTTTGGGGAAAAATGTCAATTGAGGCCCACCAGCTCCCAGTTTTAGAGCAAAGCAGAAACCTTCACTCAGTGAACAAAAGCAGCAGCTATGAGGGCCTTTTCCATCCCCCTGACACCTTAATTCACTGCTCTGAACTTGTTTGCTCTTGCCAATGGCTTTTGCTCTCCTTTGATCTCAGTCTTGCTCTCCACTCTGCCCTGTCTCCTCTCCGCTCTAACACCACGCTGCATTTTCTTCCTTGCTTTGCTGGCTGTCTTTTCTTCTGAAAAGCTTGAGTGCAGCAGCCATCTCAAAAGTTAACTTTCTTACAAACCTGTTTCTTCATGAGAAATGATAGTAATTATTATATTTATAATTAAAATAAAATGTGAAAAAATGGAAGTGAGACGACAGCCATACCTTCTTCCAGAATATTTTCTATGCCCTAGAGCCTAGGACTGTCTTCAGGTAATTAAAAAAAAAATAACTTGTTTTGTAGAAGATGGTGTTTTGTAATACTTCAGACTAGTTAGAAGTATGTCAACAAGACTTAATTAACCACTGGCTAATGTAGGGAGTCTTGCAGCCTGTTAGGAAGTTCAAATAAAGAACATTAAATCCATAAAAAACTCCAACCGTGTAATCTCTCTGACGTAAAGACTTTGTGAGGGAAAATCCTTATATCTTACAGTGCTCAATTCAAGTACTTTTCAGTACAAATAATGATAAGATTTTTTATAGTTCTCAGAAGGTTTTTGTGAATTTCTTGACATTTAATCTTGGGATTCGGCCATAAATGTTTTACTGTCCACAAATAATCAGGTCTTTGCTTTATTTTCTAGTAGAAACGATAATGCTAAGTGACCTCAGTGGATGAGATAACATTGCCAGCCCAATGCCATATTGCAGAGAATGCCAGTTTGTGGCTTGAACCTGCTGTTAGTGTTATTGAGGACTATATAAACAATAACAAAGAAGGAAGAGTGCTGTTTTCTTCTTCATTTACATCACTTTCTTCCATCCCAAGATTTTCCTCTTCTTAGAGTGGCTCTGTACCAACACACAGTATTGCATCAGACAAATTCAGAGTTTCAGATGGTATAGCTGTGGTCTAGCTGTAAAGTGTAACTTTGAGGTAGAGCACTTGTGTACTTTGCCGACTGGAATTCTTTAAATTTTGTTTCTTAGCCTTGAAGAGCTTTGTACACAACTCTAGATGTAACTTGGGCTTTTAGAAGTATAGAGTAGACTTAATTTCTAGTAAAAGAGAAATCAAACACTGCAAATTTGTTTCCCTGCTTGCTGTCAGGGTGGAGTGAAAACTGAGAAGAAAACCTTTTCTTTTTATGCCTTGTTCTGGGAAAGAATAAGCTTCCAACTTTCAAAAGTTTTCTAATGGCTGATGATAGTTACTATTTTATTATTTGGGACTGTGACTTATATTGGACAGCTCCAGACTTTAGCTTACATATTGGAGCTTGGGGATTGAATAATACACAGGACAAACCCATATGAAGTATCAAGATTTATAATGTTGATGGCAGATTTTTAATGCATACTGGAAACCATACATTCTGAAAAAAAAAGCCTGTTGGGTTACTATCTACTGAAGTATATCTTCATTTTTTTCACATCACAGTCTCATAGAAGAATGAAGGAATGCTTATATGACTGTCTTTGAATCAGTTAGAAATAATTTAAATTAGCAAACCTTTAATGTAATAAGGGTGATTGTATCTGGGCCTCAGCCATGTAGTTACAACTGCATGTAATATTCAGCATTTATTTGTGTCCTCAGAAGTGTGGTGTATGTGGCTCCTGATCAAAAACATTTAGCCAGTGAGGAATGGAAAAATAAAAAAAGACGAGTTAGGCAGAAAAAGATCAGCTGTTTGGAGGTGTGATATCTGTAGATGAGAGCCAAGTTAGGAAGGGGGTTAGCTATTGAAATGGCCAAGGTAAACAAGAGACACTTAGGGCTAAGTAGTGTCCCAAAGGATTGATAAACTTTCACATGGGGAGTGTATGTGGTTGAGCCATTAGCCCCAAATGGTGTCTTGTTTAACTTGGCTTTTAAGATAACTAGCCCCTGTCTAACTTGGACTTCTCTGATGGTATCCCACCTTTACAGGGCTGACCCTCTTTATAACTTGGCTTTTTGTATTTATAAAATGGTTTTGATCAGATAGCACTCTTTTTTTTTTTTTTTTTTTTTTTTTTTTGTTCAGGAGAGAATTAAGCTTGGTTTAGAAAATAATTGAGTTGCAAGAGAGAATATATTAGTGTCGCATTGAGAGACAAGCTGATTTTAATAAAACATAATTGTAGAATGAAGGAAAAGGAACATGGCCAGAGCAAAATTTTAACCCACAGCTTGCTCTCCCACAAGTAAGTTTTGTTGCCATAAGGCTGTGTGGAGAAGAACTGAATCTATTTTTTGCATAATGGAACAAGACCATCTAGTCCCTTAAAGTGAATATAAATATGGAAAATGACAAAAAGAAAACTGATATTGCACAAGGGCTGAAAAGCATGAATCCGAATGTGTACTCAAGTCTGTGCGCTGACACAACTGCAAGAAAATCAGACAATGTAAATAACATATGGTTTGTTTTTCCTACAAAAGGAGAGAAGGAAGGCAAGGGGGTTTAATAAGTTTGGCAAGCTGTCCCTTCTAAACTATCATAGTCTAAAAGGGACATTTTGTGTATCATTCCAATTCTACAGATGCACTGAGAGCCAAATCCTGCTCTTACTGAAGTCAATGGGAGTTTTGCCATTGACTTCACTGAGACAAAGATTTGGCCTTAAAAGAATTAATTCTAACAATTGGAGTCAAGGCAGTAACAGATCTCTCATACAAGTTTTGTCCTGTGTGGATAGTGAAAGGCTCATTTTTTTAGTTTGGCTAAAGACACTGCTGAGACTCTGAATGCCTGGGGTGTGGATTTGTGAGCGTGTCTGTAGGGAGAAGTTCTCGCAGAGTTCTGTACATTTTGCAGGGCAGGGATGAAATTTTGCTCTGCTTTGGTAGGATGCCGGGTGCAGCGGGGCCCAGAGCCTGATGAAAGGCTCTGACCACTCCTGTGCTATGAACAATTATTCATAATGGCGTTAGAGAGCTCATAAACAGTGTTCTGTTCCTATGATAGATACAGTAAGTGGCTAACATGTTGTTCTCCTGTAGCAACATATGCTTTACATAATTTAGTAATGCAGTACTTTTTATAGGCTTTTAGAGTAAAAACAGGAAGGCGTGCTATTCCACCCTGTTCCATAGCTCCTACCCAAGAATTTCTATATTTGACGGGAAAGGCAGTTTGTAGTGACACAGCCAACTATTGTGCTTTATCTTTAGAGATGCATCTTTTTAAGTTGTGTTAAAATGTCCATAGAGAACCAAGTGTACAATGCTATCTCTTGTGTACAGCCTTCTCTCCTTTGGTGTATTCTTATCCCTGAGTTAATCAGAGCTTGGCTCAAAATCATCTTGTCAAGCAAAAGTATATGGAACAGGTAGAAAGTAAAGGACTTTTTAAAATGTTTTAACTTTCTAACATAAATTTATATTATTTGAAGTCTTTTTTTAATAACAAGAGAACTGTCCTCTTCTATTTGATTTTGGTTGAAAAGTATATTTTTTAGTGCTCCTGCTGTAGCAGAAAGTGAAAAGTATATTGCAGCAAACTGAAGAAGAAAAACACAAAATCCCAGTGAAGTTTAGAATAATACCATGGGATGTGAAGGAACAATAGGAGGCCATTGCAAGGCATGAGGGGAAAAATCAGCAGTACTTTTGCCCTGCTGTATAAGATACCAAAGTAAACCTGCTTGCTTTATTTAGACAGGGTCATACTGTAAGTTTGATTTATTTTCTTAATCTTGGTAGGTAAAACCACTGTGAGAGGGAAGGCCAAGGGGTGACCCTCATGTTAATGTGCTTCTTGTTTTCTTCCAGGCGAGTACACAACTGCTACAAATGCCGTCAGTGCAGCTTCACAGCTGTTGACACTCAGTCACTACTAGAGCACTTCAACACTGTGCACTGTCAGGAGATGGACATCACTACAGCCAACGGGGAGGACACTCACGGCGTTTCGTCCATCAAGGAAGAGCCAAAAATTGACCTTAAGGTCTACAGTCTGATTAATCCAGACCCCAAATTAGGGGAGCCCATATCTGACAGCATAGTAAAGAGAGAAAAGATAGAAGATAAGGAAGTGCTCAAGGAGAAAGGCTGGACTGACAGTCCCAGTGATGATCTTCGCAATGTGACCTGGAGAGGAACAGACATTTTGAGGGGGAGCCCATCCTACACGCAGACCAGTCTAGGCTTACTGACCCCCGTGTCTGTCGGCCAGGAGCAGCCAAAGCCTTTGAGGGATAGTCCAAATGTAGAAGCTGCCCATCTCGCAAGGCCCATTTATGGCTTGGCAGTGGAGGGCAAGGGTTTCCTGCAGGGTGTCCCAGCCGGAGCAGCAGAGAAAGCCGGGCAGCTCAGCCAGCCCTACTCTGGATCCGGGGACGGCAAGGCAAAAGACGAATCCCAGTCCTTATTACGGGTAGGAAACCTTTTTTTTCCCCCCCTTTGCTTTTTATGATTGCATGTATGTTATGTTTGATTGGCCGTGCATATGATTTCCTCAGGTCCGGAGTAATGTGGTTGGGGTTCTTTTAGGGCATGGAAAAAAAAAAATCAAGGAAAGACTCAAATTTGTAGAGCCAAGCTGGTAGGTAAATTTTCCAAAGTGTTCACATAAAGCAATCTATATATTGATGGAGTATTAGTAAGCGTCTGCTTTTGCTCTTTAGCTCTGATTGAATTTTGTTTAATCATTCCTGCTAATTGTGCAGGTTGGTGATGCATGTGAAGAAGGGAGGTTTAGAACCCCAGAAGGCTGCACATCTGTTACACTAAAACACCTAATCGCCTCTTAAATTTTGTGGTGGTGTGACAGTTCACACTTAAGCAGGATTTTATATTACTACATATCTAAGAATATGAAATGTGAGTTAAATATTAATACAAAGTAACCTTTTTTTGTGAAACAACATAATTATATATAAATTTTGACACTTGTCTGGTTGCCTTGGAAGCAAAAAAAAAAAAGAAAAAGAAAAAAAGAAAAGAAAGGATCTCATGTGATAAGAGAAGGTAAATATTTGTCCCACCAAATAATTCCCCTTTTTTTTTAAACAAAAGGATCTATATACAAGGAAATTTCCCTTCCATCAAGGTGTGTTTTTCTCACTGTAGAGAAAATTGAGGTTAGAAGAGATCTCATATTCTGAGGAGCTGAACAGGGAGACAAATGCTTTTCTCCTGAAGTCATCACATGTTTTCAGGAGCTGCTCCCTGTCTGAATTTATAGAAACTTGCCACAGGAGAAGTCAGTCTGCAGACAAAGCTTACTAGAATGGAAGTGATGATCTGCTGGTTTCCTTTTTTGTCTTTTACAACAGCATTTGAATCAGAATCCATAGAATCAATTAGTGTAACAATGTCACATGTAACATGTAAAAAGGAAGATAAATGTTTTATTCCATGGTCTACTAAGATTATACACAGGTATATCTGTCTCTGTACATATAGGAGTCTTAAAAGCTGTTTTAAATTAAGTCAATGTTCTTAAAAATACTGCAGCCGTTCAAATTATAAAATAGAGTGTCTGCAATTTAAACCCTGCACGCAATTTATGGGGACCACAAACTTTTGTACCTTAGTTATCGTTCTCAGATTTTAAGTGTATGAGAAGCAGTTACAGTATGATAGGTTCCTTGTTGCTAACCCGGATGTGTGCTCACTGTGGATGGCAGGATTATATTTCTCTCCTCCAACATGAAATAGGTATTAAAATATGTACATAAACCCATGCAGCAGTGGAATTCCTGCTGTACATATGATGTTAGTTACATCCCACCTCAGTTCTTGTACTGGTTCTTAGCCATGTGCAGACAGATTCGCCAGGGGAGCCATTTAATCTGTGGTTTATCAGAATCCAAATTACTTTCATTTATTTTCAATTTTTCAAATATTTTCATTTATTTTTTTGCTGCAAGAGAATGAAAGAAAGCCAAACAAAAATCTGCAAAGGGACATGGTAGTATGCAGAATCAGCTCTATAAAGGTCTTAATTTGGTTGGTAGATGGACCTAAAACCTTAGTAAACAGTAGAATAAGGCCATTATTACTTGTTTTAGCCACTGCTGAATATAGAATGGGAAACTGTATGCTGGCTGCTTCTTATGTCATTTTAAAAATAACTTCAGATGCTTTTTTAAAGTCTTTATATAAGCCACTTTTATATATGCATATGTTTTCAAATTAATATTTTGTCAATTTTGAAATAGTGTGATCACTTCTGGGCCTAAAAAACCTGTATCTTCCATACTCACCACTTCTGGGACTAAAAAACCTATATCTTCCATACTTCTCTGGAAAAAAGATAAAGGTCTTACTTTTGTGTATTAACAGTGCATATAAATTAATTCCTTACATTTTAAAGTGTGTACAACTTTACTTTTATAATGATTTATTAGCAGATTGTGTTTATAGTGGTTGATAAAACCTTCAGTCCTTCAAACAGGAATTACTTTTGTGTACACCTTTAGCTGCCACACTCTTTGAATTCTATTGTGCCAAGGACTTATTTGTCTGTGTCTTTTCCTTACTGATAATATTTGAATTTTCACTTTTCTTTGAAAATTGGGCAAGTTGCTTTTGTCAGCTTGAAATATTTAAAAAAAAAGTGGGGAAAGGAGATTAACTTTTTTCATCTGCTGAACAGAGTCCCTAATATTACATATTTCATCATGATTGATGGATAGAGAAAACAAAATGAGAATTGAAACTTCTTGAAGGTAAGGGGTGATCTGAAGGATAGGCGATATTGGGAGTGTGATTCTGTGAGTGATACTAGTTCCCTCTTCTTTTCAATCTGTGAAAAAGATCATAGAAACCCAACTCCTTTAATTTGCTCTTGATTTAGCTTTCTGCAGACAGAGTTATGAGATGCAGTACTGGAGTCACGAATAAGAAGACAAAGAGATGGTCAGCTTGACCATTGGGAGCTTAGTGTCAAGGATTATCTGACATACACATATGTATGCCCAGAGAGAAAAAAAAAATGTTCAGAAAAGCTTGAAAAACTAATTTTTGTAATCCTCTGAAATAAAAAAAAGATTGCACTGTGTTGTTAAGCAAATCTCTCATTATTATCTACTCATTATTATCTACTTTTCTCTACATTTATTTTTCTAATATGAAATGGCTAGTAGGAGCAGCTAATGCTGTCTAAAAGTTGGTCCTCTCTGAAAGCAAAGTGTTAACTCAATACATCCTTCTAGTATCATATAATGAATGCTTATGCAAAACACTGTATCCCAGGACAACTGGTGACTAGGAAACAAAACCTATAATAAAATCACTGTGGACACCTTCATTTTTTTCCCCCTGAAGATTGACACAGAGGAAGCCAAAACTTTGGAATTACTCAGTGAATAAACACTGAGAAATGGACACTAAAAAAGAAAGTTTCTAACACATCCCTTTGGTTGTACTGGCTATTCTGTATTTATAAAGTCGTTCTGCTTATTACAAATTATTTGTAATGATTTGACAGTAGCAGCAATTCCATGTGCTTTTAATTTTTTACTTTCTTGATGGTGCGGAGATGGTAAAGAGGAGATAAGATTTTTTCACATTTTTTTCAAGTAGATAGAGGTTGATACTACAGGTTTAAAAGTGATTAGCATTTTGGTAAAATATCAGAGACAATACAAATCAATTGGAGAAGGGGTGAAAATATACCGTAGCCCTCAGAAATTCTTAATGCTTACAGGATAATTAAGTTTTAGAAATTGCTTGGAGTAATTTTCAGCTTTGGATGTTGACTAAGCCATTTATATGCTATTTCTTGTATTCCTTCTGTACATGATGACCATGGTCCTTCCCTAGATTCTGTGCTGCAGTAGATTGTCTGTGGGAGTCATTGGGGTAAGATTTCTCTCATTTTTAGAATCTAAAAGACCAAACTGCTTGTGACCTTTCGGGAGCTGGAGACAATGCAAACACACATGTGCAGTTGATGCACCTTTATCCCTGAGAATGCTTCCAAGCTGTGTGTGTGTAACAGAATCTTTCTCAGGGGCTTGGTACACTTCTGTGAGTAGCTTTAATTTATTTTTCTTATTAAAATATTTCCACCATCTGTACTTACAGTGAATCAGTATGTTTTACAATTGGGAATTACCAAAAATGTACCTCAGCGTGGTACAATGTGGACATTATTTCTGCTCTTCCTTAGAGTAGCTGATTTTCTAGTTGAAAGATTTGTTGATACTGGAAGGTCTATTGAGATGCAAAAATGTTCCTTTTTTTGGGTAGCACATTGGCAGCCAGCAGACTCCAGGCCAGGCAGATTGTTTAATGCTTTGACAGTGCAGATCTTGGACAGCAGGAACTTTTTGCTAAACTGATTTTAAATGAAGTGTCCTGTTTCAGTCTGTATGGACACTGCAGCAGAAAAGTTTCCACAAAACAGCGAATTGTAGCCTGAGCCTTCAGACCTATACACAGGCCTAGTTAGCCCACCTAAAGGTGTTGGTAGAGACATTGTAGTTTAACCAACAAAGATGCAGTGATAACACAGGTCAGTGTGTCTGTCCTGTGGGGTCACATGGACCTGCACACAGCAAGATTATTTCGTGTACTAATCGTAGTTTGTGGAGGGATTTGTGTACCATCAAAGGGAGAGAGATTGTCACATTATTCCAAAAGTACTGTGGATTTTTATCAAAGGCATACTGCAGGATGTTTCATTAAATATATGACTGAGGTTATGTTAACCTTTACTATGAGCTTTTTATATGGTGCAAAGGATAAAATCTACTCTTCTGTTAAACTGAGATTATTTTGCACCATAATGATCAGACTGTTTAGACACTACAGGAAATCGCGGCATTTAAAAAAAGTTTCATTTACTTTGAGAAGAGTTATTTTCTTTTTGTCTGTGATATTTGCACTTGTGCTATTTCATATGGCATTCTGGCTAAAGCTGGTCATACAGCTTTAAATTTGGGAGAGAAAGAAAATTAGAAAAAATTATTTCCCCTTTCTTGTTTTGCATTCTCCTATGTAGGTGAGTGGCAGAGCTAATTTAAAAATATGCAATTGATATGTAAGTATTAAATCTACATATAATTGATTTAGTATCAGTGTAGTAAATATCAGACACAGTCCCTAGTGGCAAATCATCATTTCTCCTATTATGAAGTACTGACTCCTGTTATCCACAAGCTGGATGCCAAATAGCTGCAAAGCATTGGAAATGCTGAACTGTCCTTTATGATTTCCAGAAGACTTATATAAGCACATACAATTCTTGGCCAGAAGAATAACATACATGTGAGGTAAAACCTGCCTCTCTGATGGTGGTAGATGCTGCTGCTGCTGCTTTTATTGTGAGCGCAAGAAGCAGCATGAGCAGGTTCAAGCACACAGAGTGGGATCTTGGTTTAAATATGAATTTTTGGTGGTCCCTCCAGGGTGACAGATGGAAGTTTTTGTATTCTTTGGCATTGTGTCCTACTTCCAATCACCTTCTCATAGCAGCATCTTAATAGTATATATACAGAATTAAATTCAATGCATATAATTGTATCACACTTCTCACATTTATTTGCTGAAAGTCTTGGATACTGCATGTCATCCCTAAGCAACTTAAGGAAAGAAAAAGCAGCCCTTTAAACAAGAAACATCTGAAATAGTTTCTCTGTAGCTGCATCTCATTTTTTTCCCATTTCCTCTGACTCTGTTAGAGATCTTTCAGGAAGTATTTATAGTCAAGGCCATTCATTGCCATGCGGGTCCTCTAATTAGCTGAGGGGAGCTCAGCAGGCACTGTGTGTTACTAATGCACAGAGCTCTGGCAGGTCAGAGAGCTGACAAAGTCTTTCATTTTTTTTAAAGGCACCTGTTTCCACAAGTCTCTGCCTGGGGAGTCAGTGGGCTACTTTTTTACATTTAACTACATCCTGGAAAATGGCAAGAATCCTCCAACAAGGAAAATGAGAAAATAAAGTTAGTACTTGAAGATAAATGGTTTTGAAGCTTTGTGTTTACCGTGCAAAACGGAGGCGGGTAAAATCCCTGTGCTGGTGAAGGGCTCAGGAACTTTCTAAAGTAACTTTCTGAAGGTTTTCAAGTAGTTTAGAAACAAACATGTACTTGGCTGCTTTTAGTAACTACTGGAACCAAACCCACAAGAAATTGAATGTTTTGCATTACTCATCCTGACAGTGATCAGATAGGACTAGAAAGTAACTTTTAGAAAAATGTTAACCTGCCCAATGAAAGGCATGTTTCTGGTTTTTGTGTGGGGTGTGTCTGTCATGTGGTGAGACAACCCCACCTCGTCCATGTTTACCCACCCAGCAGGGCATAGGGGTTTTTTTTTCTTCTTCTTCTTCTTTTTTTTTTTTTTTTTTTTTTTTTTTTTTTTTTTTTTTTTTTTTTTTTTTTTTTTTTTTTTTTTTTTTTTTTTTTGTCTCCCTTTTACGAAATGTGGTCTGGAAGAGAATTAAGTGATAAAATCATTATTTGGGTGGGGCACGGTAATAATGCAAAAGGGCAGCAGCTACGTCAAAATCCTTGATTGAAAAGGTGAATCAGGATGTGGAACAAAGGGCTGGGGAGATGGGTACAGGCCCCCAGGCCGTTGGGTAAGCAGCAGGGTTTATTGAAGTTGCTATGATCAATAACAATGATTCAAGCAGGGAGAGCCGAGATAATTTTTTATTTAAAACAAGCTGCTGCATTTGGATAGATGAGATCGTAATGCAGATGAGAACAAGAGTGCTTTCTTGTATTGAACAGAGGAGCCAAAACAGATTGACAATCAGTGTCACATGAAATTAGCTCAGTTTTATATGCCTCTTCCTAGTTCAAGTAGGAGGATGTCACTTTTGCTCTCTCTGGTCAGGTGTTTGGTGTCCTGCCCTAGGTGAGAGTGAGAAGGGTCCCTGCACTGTTTTGGCCTGGATGCCACATGCCTGCCCCTGGCCTTGGTTTGCTGGGTGAAGATAACCTGGGTGAAGATAACAGTGTGGCAGCTGCTCAGTGCCACCCCTGCCACGGGGAGCAGCAGGAGCGGGCTCGCCACAAGGGTGGGAGCATCCTTGGTTTCTCGGCGTGCTGCTCCTTGGCAGCCCCCACTGCTCTGGCCTGGATGTCTGGGCACAGAGGGGCCCCCTGACACTGTCCCCTGGCTTGAACAGGGGCCTGCAGCGAGTGGCAGCTCAAGCCAGGCCCCCTGGCCCTGGGCTGGGGCTCGCAGCTCTCGGCGGGGCTCAGCCCCTCTGCGCTGGCTCTGAGAGCAGCCCGGGCCCGCAGGCCCAACCTGGCACATGCAGTGAGGCAGTGCCCTTCTTGTAGGTATGACTGATTTGGGTAGCAAATATTGTTTTTACCCTCTTCAAATACATTCCTGACGGTTCTTTTTAATTGCACATTGTGCTGACAGTGGCTGCAGGTTGTGTGTGGGGGCGCAGCTGTGGGCACAGCAAAGGCAAACAGTTCCCTCCAGTCCAAATGATGCAGAGAACTTTCAAATGGGAAGTAGGTAAATGCAGCTTATTGCATGATGGCTAAATTAAAGAATTTGTTGAGCTTTACCTAAGTTTTGAAAAGTTAAGTGTGACTGTAGCCATTATACAGCTCTGTTATTTTTCTGCATTGCCAATAGTACTTAGCAATAGATTGTATACCTGAAGTGAAATGGAAGCTAAAATTGTATTTAGAAACTTTGCCAAACTGGATCCAATAAGAAACACACATTCATGCTTGAGGACAGAACTTGCTGCTAACATGTAGATTTTCAATGGAAAATTAAATTTCACAGATGAATGCAGGCAAGGATTGTACATAATTCTATTTTTGCCTGAAGTACCATGGTGCTGAACAGTGAAAATCTATGTGAAGATACCTCCAGGATCTGGAAGTGCAGAGTTGCTTTCTGTAGTGAATTTCAGATGATCCTCTCCTTGTATTTGGCAATTAAAAGACATAATAAATACACTCTTTTAGAGGAGGGATCTTATGATAGACAGCAAATAAATGTTTAATTTATTGGGCTAAGAAGGGAACATTGTAATTATAACTGATTTGAAGAAATCCAGATGCTATCCACATCTGAACAAATTTAAAATGGTAAGGACTTATAAAGAGATTTATGAATAAACACTACACATACGTGCTTTGATTTTTGTCACGGGGGTATCTAGGGGTGATGATACAGCCAGTTATAAAGAACAACTGAAAAATAATTGTTAGATGAACAGATGTGTGCTGAAATACACATATATACGTGTGTGTGTGTGTGTAAGACATGAAAAAGGTTTTCTGGAATGTCTTTTGTTACCTTGGCACTCCTCAGAAGATGCATATGGTCACCTTGGAACTAGTCTTAATTTTCAGGTCTCTAATGTAGCCCAATTGATTTAGTGAACAATTTCCTGCTTAATATAATTAATTTACTTCTTCCACCAAGTTCTGGTTTTAAAATGAGGCTTTATAGGGGCTAAGTGGTTCTTGCTGATGTTTTTCTAAGCATTTTTTTAGTAGCATATATATATTTTAGAAAATCTTACAGTCTTTGTTATAGGGATATAATCATGGGTATGTAATATAAATCCATAAATATATGTATTCTTGTTGCATATTAACCTTATTTAGAGTGCAGATAGGATATATTTTTTAGCATAAAGACAAGAGGAGGAAATTTTTTTTTTTTGTGTTGTGTACAGCATTAGGTTTCTGAAACAAATGGGGTTGTGGCAGCTGAGGTTGTGCAGCACTGCAGGCAACTTGTGAACAGCCTTGGAAATCTACTGTGTTTGTGTATCCCTGGTCTGCCTGAGATTTCCAAATCTCAGGTTGGTGAATCATGTTTGTCCTAGTTAGAGGGTTAATTTCCTGTGATTTCTTGGCTGCTCGAGACCTTTGTTTCCTAATTCTGTCTGTAAAATGGGAATTTCCCATCTAGAAGGGCAGGAGTGAAGAGAGATGTGTGAAACTCTGTTGTGCAACAGTTCTGTGATAGTGGAAGCAAGAAGAGCCTGATTCATAGGCATCCTGCATCAATATTGGTGGTCATCTTCTCTGAATGTGATGGTGCAAACTTCCTCAAGAATACCAATGAAAGAGGAAAACTGAAAAAACTGATTTTAATATTAACTTTGTTAAAATGTCTATTCTTTCCTTCAGCCTTGCGGAGGGAGAAAAAAAAAAAAGCAAAAGCAGGAATTTTGGAGCGAGACATTTACATATCTTGCTTGACTTTGAGCTCATTTTGGTTTGTGTTCCTCTGATGGGTATGGTAGCAAACTGCACATTTTCACTTATGGGAAGAAGTCTTTTAACGATGGCTTACAGTACAGTCTTTAATCATGTAAGTTGCCTCAAGCTCTTACTGAGAGTAAAATTCCACCCTTTCCATTTTCAAATGGGTTGTACTATCAGCTGTTTCTCCTTGCAAGACTGTCTGTGATTTGAAAATTGTGTTTAAATTAAAAAAGTGAGGAAAAAAGAGAAATAATCAGAACATTTGCCAAGAAATTTGTTATGAATGGGAATGAGGAGCAATGCAAACAAGCTTGAAATGAGTTTTAATTCACATGTTATTCTGGGAGCCTACAATTTCTGGTGAGAAAATGGCATATTTTAGGTCTATTTCCTCCAGTTTTTGGCATGGAGCAATGCCTGTTTTGTTCAGTCAGATGTTCAAATGGGAATTTTGGATGCTTAGAACTAATTTTAGTAGGTGGGGGCAAATTTATTATGATTCTACAAATAGAGTTTGATCACAGCTGCTTCATTGCAATTATAAAAATTGGCTGCAAATCACTTAAACTATATTTACTGGTTGCAAAAAAAAAATCTCATCTATACAAAACTGTCTTGTTGCCCTTAAAGTTCTCAGTAATAACATTTATATACACAGTATTTTGAATTTGACTTGATCACGTTCCAGATTATTTTCATGCCTCTCTACCCCCCTTGCCCTAACAGTGATAATGTGCTCAAATGACTCTCCCATTCTTTCCAAGTTAGGGTGAATTTCTGAGCTTGTTCTGAAATTACAGTAAATCACACACAGACCTCTTAAGACTTATTAAAAAATGTTAGTAACTACACTGGAAGTTGGACACTTCAAAGCTCTCACTTCTCCAGTCTGTACATGACTAAAAGGCTGTAGGGCAAACACCACAAGGTGAAAGCTTACAAATCAAAGCAAAACTTAATATAAGGCTATTATCCCCTTTATAAGACATATGGAGAATAGTATCTTTACATATTTATGAGGGTTTTTTTTTCTTCTGATAGTAACTGCTTTAATGTTCATGGATTTGTGCTTTTGAGGTAGAAAGTACTGGGTTGTATTTTATGTTTTTTCAATGTTTCATGGCAGCTCCTCTTCCAACCCAAAATGGGCGTATTCCAGACCTCTTTAAAAGTTCGCATTATGCAGAATAAATTTAGTCAACCTGTTTCTTGAGAAAAGTGTTTTCTTCACAATTCAATTATGGACTCATCCTGTGGTGATTATTTTGACATTACTCCCTGCAGCTGATGAAGAAGACAAAACATCCATAAAGCGCTTCACTTACGGCATCTGTTAGTATATTACTGAAATCCATTTATGTTTGACTGAGGTGTGCTAGAAACTCAAATATTTTCTTTTGTTTAAGATTCTCATAAACCCTACTTTATGCAGACCTTTAGGGGCGGGGAGAGTTAATGGAAAACGTGATTAAAATCTTGTAGGCTTCAAGGCTTGTAAATATCTTGGCAGCTCTGTATGTTTGTGTGCACACATGTGTATGTTTACTAATTTTAAATTAGGTTAAAAATCAGAATTAAATTTTAAAAATTAGATTCATTTTTAAATTAAGAGTAAAAAAAGGTTTTTGACTGAAAACAAAATTTCTGTAATTATTTAGCATAATGGTTTGTAGGACAAATATTAATAATTTTTAAAGTAGAGAACTGTTACAACTTTACTGATTTTTCCATTACAGAAAATTATGTTCTGCTTAGCATAAGTTTTAAATATATCTTTCATGCCTTTAGAACTGTAGTCTTGATCATATCTTAATTAATTTGCATTTGCCTTCGCCTTCTAATAGTAAGCGAAACGGTGGAAGGGTAGAGGTCTTTGCAGTGGTTATCTATAACAACTATCATATGTGATGCAGGGACTTCAGAAGTTGATGTTTGTTAAACTTGGACCCTCAGTTTCTTGGTATAAATGACTCCTCATATTTTAATTAAATCCTCATGACCAACTTTGTGTATCTCAGGAGAGGTGTTGCATTCAACTTCTCTGCCCCAAGTTGGCATTGTAGACCTCTAGACAAAGCTTTTCCTGAAATGCATTATTTCAGTGAGCAAATAGACAGCTTGGAGTGAAACCGTAGTCACTGCTAACAGTATTTGAGGGCTTTCTTAGTGATACCCTGCTTAAGAGGTGAAGCATAAACTATTTTGGGCACTAGTCCCCCAGGTACGTCACTGTTGGATGTAAAGAACATTTTAAAAGCGCTGAATTGAGAAATATTTTACCTGTGCTGGTGCTGTTAGTCCCTGGCAAACAAATTAAATTTTGTAAGTATTGGTAAGTGAGCTGGAACTTTATCCAGGAATCCACACCAAAGGGCTCCCAAGTGCCTGGAGAGCTGCTGGATGTGCCTGGTGTTCTGCCTGGCTGTGAATGCCTCTAGACCCCTGCTGTCAGCTGTTTTTATCAGTATAGGGCTGCTTCCCTCTTTGCTTGGCCAAGTTGCAAAGAAAGTTCACTGAAACCACTCTTTCCTTGTCTTCTTTAGTTTGGTTTGGCTCTCTCCCCCCTCATTCTTTTATGGAACTCACAGTTTACTATAATACAAGTCATTAAAATTCTCCAGATTTGGAGCTGTCTTTTGAAAGAAATTTACCAAACCGTTCACTTTGTTATAAAATCTGTCTAGGCTTTCTGCTCCGCCTTTCCTAAAATATACATTGTCTGCATTGCAAATAGAGGCTTTCTGATGGGGAGAGATGAAGCAGAAATGTCTCAGTGCTGTTCTCGGCGTGTGTGCTGTGTGTGGCTGGGGCCGGGCGCTGGTCTCAGGCTGTGCTCTGACAGGTTTGCTCTGGAATGCCTGCGCACAAGCGGCCCTCGCCATCTGATACCCTTCCCACCAAAAATATTCTCAGGGCCTCGCTTGCTTTCATCAGCACCACTTAGGAAACCTCAGCTAGTGGAAGGAGACATGTTGGAGCACAGCAGAAGAGCAGAATGGGTGAAACTACAAATTGTTAGTCTGTTAAACACAGATTATGTCTTTGGGTACAATTCCATTAGTGACTGAATGAGTCTGGATGGGTAGTAGCTTGTGGAAGTATTTGTTATGACAAAACCAACTTTTCATTATAGACAAAGTTATCCTGTTTTCCTCTGTAGTCTGGCCAACTTCAAAATGTTTCAAACTAATTTCAGACTTGTAAAACACTGTCTATCAGATACAGACATATGGATTGAACTAGTAATTTGTTTGCCATCTGCTGATAAAGGAAGCAAGGCGTCTAAGTAGAAAATGAAGAATTCCCTCCCTCTCCCCCATTGGAATGTCATATGGTGCCTTTAGGAATTGTTTGTATTGACATTTTTATTGATTACTATGTAAAGTGTTACACTGCATTGACCTGAATCTGCTTTCAGTCTCATAATGATAATATTTTTTTTGTTTCCATAATAATTGTAGTGATTTAAGCCCATAAATAATGTTGTTAAAAAAATCACTTTAAATCTTTAAAAAACCAAATTGATAACCGTTCTTCTTGTGTGAAATGGGAATCAGCATATTCTTTTGCTCGGAAAAAGAAAAAAATCTTTAACATTACCAACAAGGGTTGATTAAAATTATCTTTCCTTTTAGTCAAAATTTCCCCTTTCCACCTGAAACTCCAGGAAAAACAGTGCATTTTCCAACATGAAAACAAAGAAATCTGTCAAAATTTTCTGGGTAGGGAAAAAGGGGTACTTAAACTTTTCTGAATTATTGTCTGTCAGTCTTCTCTCGCCAGTCCTGACACCTTGTGCAGGTCCAGAGTTTGTCCCCCAGACTTATTCCATAGTTATTTCACATAGGCCCTGGTTATATCTGGAAATAATAATAATAATAATAATAATAGTAGTAGTAGTAGTAGTAGTAGTAGTAAGCCCATAATGGAAGTTTAAGTATTTGTTCTTTTAATTAATGCTTCCTATAGGTTTGTCCCTTTTTATGAAGCATTTAGAGCTTCTCTGTTTAAAAGAGAAATAGCAAGTACAAAATGAGGTAACTTTTCAGTAGGTATACTGCTTTCATGGGTAATAAAATACAATCTCAGTCAGTGCTTAAATACATGGAACCTTGATTAGTTGAATTATAATATGTACTCCTTTCAGCCCTAGTTCTCTGTAACTTTTTTCATATTGACAAGTACTTTATTTTTCATTGATTCCATCAATCTATTTTGTACAGATAGTGCTAAATAATATTCACAAGCTATGTTCTTAAACATGAGTTATGTCTTCATAAAAAATGTTACTGAACTGTTGATTTTCTTTAGTAAGATAAACCCATTTTTTTCTGCTGCAGTTGGATTATGAATTGTCAGAATGTACTACAGAGTTTCTATATGTACTTTAAGTGAAAGTAATACACAAAATCACTAATTGTCCTATATACTGTTCTCTCTTACATAAATATCTTTGCTTTTCTTAAAGTTGCTGTTCCTTATAATGACTTGCAAATTCTATGAACAATGCAGAAACCTTCTCTTTTCTCAGTGGTTAGTATGGGTTCATTTGAAAAAAGCTAAACAATTTCATAAATAGCAGATCTTCTACAACCTAGAGTTAATTACCATTTTACATTTGGAATTGACATTGTCAGAAAGTTATTGAAACAGTAGGAATATCTTACCCAGTCGACATTTGTTGCAGATATACACATAGGAACTGGTAGCTGTGACGGCAAAAAGAAAAATCAAAGTTTTGATGAAGGAAGGACTTAGGAAAATGCTTTTCTGTGAGGGCTTATGGAAGGCCTTGAGCCACAACAGGTACAAGCACTTACTGCTATACATCACTGTATGGTTTGCTGCTTGCAAAAAGGCTCCCCACTGTTTTTTATGGCTTGAGATGCATACAATATGTGAATTCTGTTCCTGTGTTGCATTTCTATGGCATGTTCAAATTCTAGATCTGCCCAGCATGTCATGGACCCATTGGTTTTTGTTCTGGATTAATTTCACTGAAAACATTTTCCTGCTTGTAAATGTAAATATTTACAACATACATTGGGAAGTATACATCCAAAGTATTTTTATCCTTTTAAAGTTGTTGTTTTTTTTTAAGAGGACTTACCATACTGTATGGTACCTGACAATTCCAATGGTTGTGAAATGCTTTGAAACATGCAGCGCACTCCATAAAATACAGGCATTTACAATATGTTGACTACAGCAGCAGAGTCACATTTCTGCTAAGGAAATACTGCTTCACAATAATCAGGAGGATGGCAAATATTTAGTCTGGTGTTACCTACCAGAAACTGGTAAACTTGCTGTTGATGAGCATGTTCAGCTCAGGGTATTAAATAGCTGTTCACAGGTGAGTGTTTGTAAATCCATGGTGTAGCTTCTTATACTGCCTCAGCAGGAGGTGAGGGGATGAGTGATGGGGTAGGAAAAGCCAAGACTCTTCTCTTCGGCTGTATGATTTGGGACAAAAATGTATTTTGCACTTCTGCAGGTACACACTTTTATTACATTGTAGCTTCCAAAGAATCTACTGTTGAGATTTATGAATATTGCTTTGGAAATACTGGGTATGAGGTAGTTGGGAAGCAGAAAGGTTTATAAAAATAGCTGAAATTTTGTGTGTCTACTCTAGACATTTCTCTTGTTTCTCAGAGCTGTTATTTTGCAGACCAGTTTGCCTTCCTGTGATGCTATCACACTTCTGACAAGAACAAATGGTTTCAAAACTATTCGTGTCAGGTCAAGATGGTGAGAACAGCAGATAGACATGAGAGCTGTGACTGTATAAACAACATACTCCCATCACCGGATTAACGCAGGTCCAGGGAAGTGGCAGCATCGTTCTCGCTGCTCAGATATTGCCAGAACGCTCCTCCCCGCTTCTAGCACAAGAGAATTGACTGCAACTGTTTATTTTCAACACATGGTTGATATCTTTGTCTGTCTGTCTGTAGATCAGCTGTGCCTTGTTAGGGACTTTACTCATGAGCACTGAGAATCTTGCTCAACCTTTCATCTCCCTGCCATGTAAGTGTGGTTTGTTAGAAATAACTGAGAAAAAAATGTAAACTTGCTGAAATGACTACAAAGTCCATAGTCAGTGTCAAAGGAGAGAGGGGATGGATTGAATTGAGGGTGTATGCAAGAGATTAGTCCGTGCCTTCTCAAATAAATTTATAATATCTGTCTAGATGGAGAAAGAAAAGCTTTACAGTTGTATTTACACTTTGTGAAATATCAGAAAGGATATTTCAGCCTGACCAATTCCTCGTGGTCTTAAGTTTCTCTTTGTACTGTGCTAAAGCATGACAGTGTGGTATAGCCAGCTCTGTATAAGCCTAGAAAATACCCATATGTTACACAAACCCCCTGACTATAGATGTGTAGCATATGCTCTATTATATCAGTGAACCTACGTAGTTCAGATAAAAGGCTGTAGGGACACGTGCAGCTAGTGGAAACATAGCAACAGCAGGAAGGATATTTGGGAGAGTTTGTGCTCTCTTCACTTTAACCTTATCCTCTTGATGATCCTGTTCAGCATTGCTTCAATGAATCCTGGAGAGTAAATACTATTTAGTTTTGCAGTTTTTAAAGGGTGAAGTCATAGCTCTCAGATGAAGCTGCTGTGATCCTTCTGTAGATGTAAAAGCCATTTTTATATGGAGGAAAATCTGCTTGTCTGATATATTTGCAGACTGTAGGTTGCTGTCAGTGGATTCAGGTGACTTTTAGCACTTCTGTCCACTTCACACTTGTTTCTCAATAGAAATTACATTCATGTTTTTTTGAATGTGCTTACCAGTGCCTTCACTGAATCATACTTGTGCTGCCGCTACTGCTCTGTTTTCCTGCTAAACCAGGAAGACTCCATCTGGAGACCAGCTGAGTTTTCAAAGTGGTGATACTGTCCCTAGTCAGGACTGAGTTATAGAAGAGTATGGATTTTTCTGTATGATTTTTTGAAATGGAGCTGCATTTATTAGCTTGCAGTTGTCAAAAGTTCTTCCACTACTCTGTGGTTTCTAAGGTATATCCCAATTGTAAAGTGAGAGCTGTTTTCAACAGCTGTCAATGAGTGATCAAGCATTTCAGCCCCCCTCTGAACCGTTTAAATAATGAACAAAATTATAAATATGCTTTATGTATCTATATAATCAAATTTAATCTGTTTAACCACCCAATACTATTATTTTTTTATATCACCGTTTAGATATGAAAGTGTGATGGAAACATGTTAAAATAAATGGTATTTCCAAGGGAAAGTCAATGTGTGCCTTTTCTCCTCTCTTAGGATTTTCTGGAGAACTTTACCATGACCGGCATAGCTATTTCACTCTCTAGTTGGTATGTGCAGAATGTCATAAGAGAAACTCTTGATATATTTAAGTTACGTTTCATTAATAACACCAAGAGCAAAAATGCCTGAAATATGAGGATAATACTGTGTTAGTGCAAACCCTTAAAAAAAGAAATTGTCCCATTTTTGTTGAAATATTAAATTGTTTAAGAACAAAGTTTGATTTGGCTTTTTAGATGGCAAGGAAAGTGAATTACCTTTTTATTATTTTTCTGTGTGAATGTTGAAATATTTTAACCAACATTACCATCATTTGGTAACTCGAAGGTCTTTGTGCCATTAAGACTACAAAAGGAATAGAAAGGACACATTAAGAGAGTTTATGAAGTTACTGGGAAAACAGTGTAATTATAGGACAGGGGAAAAAAGCATAAGAGCTTCAAAACAGATGGAGTCCTCTAAGGAAGCTGTCTGAACGTGGCCTGGGACTATAAATTGCATTTACAAGACAGGGCTTTCACTGCAGATGGCAGGTTCACTGTTGGAAGGTAGAAGCCAGAACAGGGCTGTGTGTATGAAGAGAACTGCAGTGAGTGTGCCTAACACCTTGTGTTTGACATACACTGAATTTAAGCTGGAATATGAATTTAGAAAGGCTGTACCATTTCAGAACATGAAATATGCTGCAGTGTTCAGAAATCCAGAAACTTGCTTTCAGGCATAGAACATTTTAACTAAATAAAACAGGCATAATAAATTTGTAGTTCTTAAACTGAAACAAGGCATTAGCTTTGAATGTCATTTTCAATCACTCTTATATTTACATGTTACAGAAAAGCCCTCCCTTTTTTCCTGTGTGCCATGCAGGTGTCATTCTGAAGTCTCCAGGTCAAAAAGCAGTGGTTTCTCTCTGGTCTGTTGACCCCATATTATTTTATTACCCCATTTGACCTGGACCTGATTTCAGTGAAATAAATGAGAGTTTTTGCATTGGCTGTGACTCCTGCTCTAGGAAATGATCCCTAGATCTTAGGGAAAAACAACCTTTCTGAAGTTACTCCATCCCATGGACTTTCAGGGCGGGACTTATCTAATTGTGATGGAAGTGTCTGTGGCTGAGTTATCTGTCTAGGATTCTTGGAGCCAATGCAAATTTAAGCAACATAGTTGTGAAGTACAAAAGTGAGTTACCAAATCCAAAAAAAATATTTCTATATAGTCAGAGGACTGTATATTGTTGGCCATTCATTGTATTGGCTTTATCTTCAGTAACTATGAAGGAAGCCCAGACACTTACACCACCACACAGCAATTACAGTAGGTGATAAAAAATAAAAGCAGTGCCTGTTTGTGCTTTGTCCGGATGGCAGCCTTATCATTGGAGGTAGGAAGCAAAATTTTGGTGTATCTGCAGTTAATGACTCTTCTGTCTCCGTAACATAATTTGTTAGTTAATGGGAAATACTAGTATGGGTTTAATCAAGAAGGCAAGGGGGAGGTTTAGCTAAAGCTTACAACATTATTTCATGAAATAATTATTTTTTATTCATAGTTTTATTTTTCTTGTTTTATATGTGTGTCTAAATCTCAAAAGTGACAGTTCTTTAAAAAGGGAATCATGTAAGCCTATTGAAGATGAAAGCTGTATTTTCAGTACTAGTCAGTCCTTGTGTGGAGCAAAATCATAGTCATTCTCTGCAAGTATATGTAAAGACATGCTAGATTGATGGCTTTGTGAGATAAAAGCAATATCAGAGGGAATGAAAAGGCATTTCTGAAGTAGCAAAAGGGAGTATGATAGAAAGGAAAACTTTAAGAGCTTACTTGGATAAAACTGGGGATAATTCCTTCACTATGTGAGGTGTGTGTGTATATGAAAAATTAATATATCCTCCTGCTTGGGCTAACTACTAAAAAGCCAGGAAGACACAGCCTGTAAGAGCCAGGACAGATGAGGGAATAAGAGATTTGAAGAGAAAGCATTTCAAGGAATTAACTAGGTAAAGTGATCCAAGAAGCTTAGTCCTAAGTTGTTCAATAAGATTTTTTTTTGCATCTCAAACAAGCCTTTAGTGCTTTACTTCTCTATACCTCTCATTTGTGGTGTAATGGCCTTTGTTTCTTTCCATTCGGTGAAATCCATCCCAAAGTGCAGTAAACATTCTGCTAACATCCAGTTTAAGTTAAGTGATTATCAGTGGTTTTTCTATCCTTTATACATTTGTCAAATGTTTCAATCCAGAAAGGCAAACTGAGCTAATGTTCTTGGTGGTTCCTGTTAAACATTCAGCAGTGTTTATTTGAAACAGCAACTGAGAAATGAAGACATGGAGCACAGACCTTTCACTGATTTACTAAGTCATGTCGTGATTGCTCTCCTGCTCCTCTACCAGTGTCAGTAATTCAGCATTGTGTGTGGGTTCCTCCATTCATATTCAGGCACACTGTACTTTTTCATCACCTCATTTTGCTGACCTGCACCTTGGAATTGCTGAGATACATAGAATGAATTTCTGCAAACTGTGTGCACAGTATAATGCTCTGAATTTTGTATTTTGAAACCAGGTTTGTGTAGTCTTACTGGTTGGGTTAAGTGATGGGCATGGACAACTGCTGAAAAAAATAGTTCTTGAAAGAGAAAGGGAAAAAAAAATGCTCCATAACTGGGTTCTTATGAGTCAGTAACCTTTCTTATGTACAGAGTGGAGGCAAAAATGCAAAATTTTTCAGCTGAAAGTATGAGAATATAGGAATCTTTCTATCACCTAATAGCATCCTAAATGAGATACCTAAGTAAGAAAGGTAGTTTTCTTAGGCTCTTTCCACAATGAATAAAGAGAGGTACTTCTGGAATGCCAATCAAAACAGGAGCACATCTGCTTTGTCAAATAATTTCTCTGTACCTTCTCTGACAATTTAGAAAGCCTGAACAATGATTACTTTCTTAATTGAGGCCTGTAAATTAGGTGACTGAAAATCCATGGTTTTAATGAACTGCTGTAATTCTCCGTGTGTTATATTTGGGGTAAATCTGGTGTCCTACAGGCAAAAAGCAGGTGAGTAAATTCAAATATGCAAGTCCAAGTGATAATTTCCCACTTGGATATGCTAATACAAAGAACAGTTCTTGAGTGAGTTAGTTGTATAAAATGCCAAAGCTTGCCTGAGATGATCCAAGAAAAATGAGAAGCCAGCCCTTAATGTCCTTTACAGACTCTTCTGAATCCTCTGTTACAAGAACATAACACCTTTCTACACTACTTTCTGTTCAAAGATCTCCTAAGCTTGTCCAGCCCCCAAGCACCCACCATTCAAAGACTAAACAAAAAAAATCCCCTGTATTTTGAGGTGCTTACAAAAGAAGTGTCTTGTGTTCATTCTGCACCAGGCATTAGCAAACAGGCAGGGTTTCTGAAGGGAGAGCTGTCAAAGATACTGTGATGTTGTGTCAGGCAAGCATGGAAAGTAGAGGGGTTAAGGATAGGTTCATGGTCATAGAAAGTCCATGAACTTAAAAAATGCAAGCAAGTAATGGAGCAGAACACTCATAATACTTCAGAGAACCCAGTTACATGGAAAAAATGATCACGATCTACAATGGCACCCCATCATGTTGAGTTTTGCAGATATGAGCAGATGGGAATTTTTGGATGTTTCAAAATTATTTTATTTTTGAAATGCATGATTGACTGCTTTTTAAAAGTTGATCTAACCTCCTCACCACAAAACAATCTGTAATAACTTCACCTTGCAATTTGTTCTTTTATGTTTCCCAATACAACTAGCAAACACTGTTTGACAATTCTTTGGTCATTTGTCACTTTAAAACTTTTTGAGGGTACTAATGTGGTAATGTTGCTGATTATATTTAGGCAGGAAAATGTGTCTTAAGCCCTTCAGGTACACTAATGATGAAAGGCCATCCTAATGGTGATCTCTTTTTTTTCTTTAAGGAACCTGATGTGTCTCTTGTTTATGGGTTTATAGGCATTTTTATTGCAGCAGGGAATTTATCCACCCCGATTTTACTGGGCAACAATAAATGCTCAGCAGCTGCTATTCTTGCAGCAATATGAAGAAAGTCTTTCTTAACATTTCTATCTTTATAACAACAGTTACAGAAACATAATTCAGAATTTCTTAAATAATACATTAATTTGTTTGTTGATTTTTGTGTTGCTGTGGTTTTTTTAACATTGGTGACTACTCTAGTAGTAGTTACTTTTTTCTCCTGTAGTTTGCAGTAAGCTGGAAAGCTGCTGTGCCAGGGTTTGTTGCCTCTGTACTGTGGTATGAGGATAGATTAGGGGGAATGAAGTTACTTGAGCAACTGAATCAATTAAGTTCATATACAATAATAGATACATACATATACAATAATACAATTCTCTGCATAATAGAGAAACACAATTTTACAAAATAATGGCATTTTAAACAATATGTTATAACATTTACAAAACAAATAGTAGGTCTAATTTAGTGCAACAGTGTGTCACAGTGTGGGAAATAAGATTCTCCTTCCCATCCATTGCAGGCCTGCAGAGAGAGCAAAAGGGCTTTTTGCTGGGTCATAAGTCTGGCTGCAATGACCTCCTAGAAGGAACATGGGCCGTATATAGCTTGCAAAAATTGTAATGTTTGAATCTCAGTACAGCTTTACTTGAGGATTTGCAGCATTTAAGATGAAAAGTCCACGTAGTGTTTGGAATATTCCTTCTTACCTTATTTTATTAAGGAGTTCTTAAATGTCTTCTGCTATTCAGATGAGAAAAGGTTTTTCTGTTGAATGTAAAATAACTTTTGGATAAATGGTGACCAAATAGCAACATCTGAGTTCCTCTTGGAATTCATTTCAGCTGAACCAGTTGTGTAATACACTGTTTTAATTGTAAACATTGAACCTAGACTGCAAAGATACAGTGATAGAAAAGGATGGCTGGTTTTTTGAATGCAGTGAGCACAAGGCAACGTGTACTGTCAACTCTCAGTGCATTAGTTTACACTTAGAGCAGCATGGTGTGTCTGTGCTGGAAGGACAGAACAAGTTAGTTAATGTGCTTTAACAAGGCCCTGCCTGGACAAGGTCTATCACTGCTTGTCAGTCACTTTATATGGTTGCTTGTCTAATAGTGTTCACCTCTGGTAGTGGTATACAAATCCATAATTCTTTCTGCAAAAACTAAGATCAGTGTCTGAGTTACAGCATTTAGTCATCCCTTCATTGGAAATATGGAATCCATGTTATTGGAAACATGGAGTAGAAGTGAATATAGAAGCTGATTTTTCGTTTCAGTATAGCTATTTCAGTGTTTTGATAATTAGAGAAAATTTTCAGTTGTATTGTAGAATATTGGAAATTTTATACTAGAAAGAGTATTTTTTATTTGTTTCTTGTTTCCCTCTCCCCAGTTCCTTTCCAGCTAGCCCACTGGTTTAGTGATTAGCAGCAGAGCCTTTCACACAGTATTTTGAGCTCAGTTCCCTGGCTGCAGTTCACTCAACCTTGACGTAAATCTCCAATAAGTACTTTGTGAGAGGTTAGCCTTTTGTGCAGGGTGTGTGAGAAATCCTGCCTGACCAGGTTTGTTACAGAAACCAGTGTCAAATTGCCTTGCCTCAAGAGTTTGAATATGAAAGAGGGGGATGGGGGTGGGGGGAACTCATGCAAAAAAACACCCTCACTTTCCACTTTCAAGAGTGTAATTGTTTGGAAAAAAACCCCAGTGTTTGGACTCATGATGTTTTAGTGCTGCTGTGCCTATGCCTGGCACTGTCAAGTAAGCCTGAGATGATTTACAGTCTGCAGGTAGAGCAGAGGGTATGTCATTCATAGAATCTGCCTTCTGTGTCTTGCTTGTTGAGGCTGGTTGCTTTTAGTTTAATCTATTTGATCATGTTATTTGCCTTAGGTAATCAACAACCTTTCATGTAAATCCTAGCCAATCTTATAAAACTAATGGAGAAGAAAAAAATCCCACACCAAAACACTTGCATGTAGTCATGTTTTGGCTGTTGATGTCAGCGGTGTCATAGGAAGGCAAATAACATAGCAACCCTCCCTCTTTATAAGAACATATTCTCCCTTCTTTACAGTTTTGTTGTTGTTGGTTTTGGTTTTGCTTTGTTTTGTCGTTTTGGGGTATTTTGAAGAAGGTTACATCCTTTGGAAATGGAAACAATACATCATCTTGCCACCTCAGGGCTGGGTGCGTGAAAAGTCCATTGGAATCTCTCTTTCTTCCATACTGTGATACAGTAGGTTGTATTCAAATAGATTTAAAATTCAACATCTCTACTCATCTGTTTTTGTTAACAATATTCACATTAATTGCAGTTGTGCAATTAGGTCTTTTGGATTAACTCAGGAAGTAGATTCACAGAGTTTTCCACGGACACTTCGAGTTTGAGGCTGGGGGCTGCTAGAATACATTTTGACAAGTCCCCCAGCCTGTCAGAGTATGCCAATAAGTGCCAGCAATATTGCTCAAAGGGGGTGGGGACTTTGCCTTCAGAAAACCAAGAAGCAATGCGGCATCTGCAGCAAGGGACGAAAAGCCATCTTTCCAGCTAAGCAAGCAGGGCAAATGAATTTCCTCAGAAGGGAAATGTTGCACAGAGGCTGGCTGTGACTTATTGAATAAGTCCACTCACTTCAGAATCTGGTTTGAAGGTTTTGGAGGGGGAGAAGGGGACCGGAAGAAGGAAAGCTGCTGTAAGGAAGAGGGAGAGTCTGCTGCTTTTGCCAAGTGTCATGTTCGGTTGGAATAAAACAATAATAAACACAGACTTGGAAGGCCATTATTTCCTTAGTGCTAATTATCTGCAAGAACCTTGACAGGGAGGTACAATCTGAAGTTAAGCCAGTGAGTAAATACAAAAATCAGTGGAGACTGTCAGTCATCTTACGTTCCTGAAGAACCTAATGTGAGTTGGTGTTGATCCATGAGGATTGGCTTTGTGTGTGTTTTCATCTTTCTTTTCTGTGCTTTGACTATACATTTAAAAATAAAGTGCTTATCTTGGTGAATTCCAGTAAAAACTTAGCTACAATGCTTTCAAGACCATTTTGCATTTTGTTAAACAACTTCTAAGCATGAAATAATCTTGAAATCTAGTGTGTTGCTCCAGGCTTTTGAGATATAAATTTTCATAATGGTTATCAGTATCATCATCATCAAAAAATATATCCTTGCAGTGAGGGAGAATTTAAGCATTATGATTTGGCAGTCAAAAGCAGATGACAAAGTTAACATTTTCCTGTGCCCCTTCAGACTGTCTGCTTATGACTTGGTTGTCCTTTGCTGTCTGGTAATTTTAAAATGGGAGGTAGAATTGGATGTGAAATGTGGTGGCAGGGTTGTGTGGGCAGACTCCTCCCATGAGGTACAGTTGTCTTGATGATGTTTGCTCTGAATTCCTTGTGAATCTAAGCTGGCTGCAGTGGACAATAACATGGATTTTCTTGCTTGCATAATTGATTAGCTCAGACCCCAACTCTGCTTACCCATAAGATGGAAACGGCCCCACTGAGCTGTATCCCACCACCAGGATCTTGTTGCAGCCTCAATGCCCTGGCTGCTCGAGGGCTGGGAAGCAAGATAACGTATGTTTTTTTAAATTCTCTTCCTTTTGATGTGAGACTTTTGTCTTTAAACTGTTGGCTAATTGACATTGTATTATCTGACGCTGGTATATTTGCCCTTTATACAGCTCTTTCACCACTGCATTTATTAGTTTTACTTCCCTTTTGAAGACCCCTGTTTGTTTTTATTGTTGTGTTTCTGTGTAGGGAGAGGCTTTCATTGTTTTCTGTCCCCCCCCATTTTTTTTTCACCCCCTCCCCCTAATTTCTCCTTTTCCACTTCCCTATCTTTTACAAGTCCCTGATTAATTCTTAATAATACAAAACCACATTAATTCTTAGACCCCCTCCTTACCACTGTTATCCTCATTAGCCCCTACAAAGTTAGAGAATATATAGTTCATGGAACAATAGCATAAATTTTAATGAAAACAAACATGGTTCTGAGAAAAAATAAGTAGATCTTGTCTTCTTGCTTGTGATAGATCAGATAATTGAAAGCTTTTTACTGACCACAGCAGCAAAACTGCAGATGAAAATTGTCTTATTTACTCACTGATCAGCTAATTAATGCAGTATTTGATGTCCAACTTGACTACCTTTGCAAAGCTGAGAGTATTTGTTCCTGAATGCATGCTGCTGCCAGGGTGGACTTTGGAAACTTGGTTAAAATGAGCTGTAATCCCTGGTGGAATTGTGACTATTAGTGCTGTTATGCCAGTGGTTTAGGATGAAGCATGGTTAAGCACCAGAAAAGGGCTTCTTCACTGGGTAAATGGGGCTCTGTTCTTTCCTGTCCTTCAGCAGATAACAGTTGCCATGGATATCAGTTAATTTGTCTAAAAAAGATCTCATATTGTGAAACTGCAGTGTTAAACATCATCATAATACATATCAATACCTTTTTTATAGGTGGGGTGGCTTGCAACATTTTCAGAATGGGTTTTTCAAGGAAGTAAAACTTTCCAACCAGATTGGTTAAAGCAATTTCAGAATTTCAGGTTTTTCCCCCACTATGTTATTGTAAAAAAATAAAATTTTTGCTCTTAATTTTTTTTAGTATTGAAGTGAAACTGTTTCCATAAATCCAGAAATACTATTACTATAAAACACCTTCAAAAACAGGAATTTAAAGTTCATGAAATGTATATGATAAGGCATGCTAATACATAAAAGGTTCTGCTTTATCAAAAAAGGAGAGGAATGAGGAAAGAAAACACTAATGTGCAATTCACCAAAACTTACTCATCACCCTTGCAATGAATCATTTTCTGCTGCCAGCTTGAGATTTCATAGCTGTTAACAAGCCAGTCACGTCTGTTGAGCTTCAATACATCAACAGTCCAAAGAAGAGCTATTAATTAGCAGTGGTGACTGGTGTGAGAGCTTTACTATTGACAACTGTCACCTCAGGACATTGCTGCTGGTTGTTTTCAGCGCACAGCAGAATTAGGATTCACCTGAGGATTGACACAGGAGAAGGAATATGGTTGGAGTGGAAGCTTCAGCTTTACCACGCTGACCCATGATCACGTTGTTGTGCATTAGATGGGAATTCCTTTGATGTACAACACAGCTCATCTGAAGGCTGTGGGACATAGCCTGAAATTAAGAGTGGAGTTAATTCCAGTGCTGCCTAATGTTAGTAGAGAATTTTAAAGCTATTTTCTTTTGCAGTGGCATTTATAAAGTCTCAACCAGGGATTTGTTCCCCTCTGAGCTGGATTTTATAAAGCAATGCCGCAGACCATGGAATTCATCGTGGCATGATGGCATTTAAAACCTCAGTCAGACCTTGTTCAGTATCTGTAATGTTTTCTATTCTGAGCCTAAAGAACAACTCTGCATTGTGACTAAAGATAAATAGTGCAATATTGTCAACATCCTGTAGATGTTACGCTGCAACTGAGAAAATCATTAAGTTGGTCACTTAATGTTGGGTCTGGTGGTGAGCTTTAGGGAATATGTAAGAGACAAGTTTCTTTTATATTCCACTGTGGTTTATGAAGTCTGTGCAGGAAATGCTCTTTTGCCTTCTTATGTCAGCCAAGTTTTTTGGGTAGTTTTTTCCTAAGGAATAAGAGGGGTTATTTTTGTCTTCAAATATTTTTTTTCTTGTTCCATACTGCCATACCAGTCAGAAGACAGTTTATTTTCAGTGTTTCATATGCAGGGTGTGACAGGGTCTGAACTGGCCAGAGCTCCCTGGTGGATCGTCCACAAACTCTGTGGTTCCAGTACGTGCCCTGAAATCACCTGGACTTTCAGACTCAAAAATGTCACCCACCCAAGCCATTCATTCTTTTCTCTAAAAGCAAAGACACTACCAGACCAAACCGAAGAGAGACAGCTCAGCAGATGCTCTCTGGTACACCCAGTCCCTCTTTATTCACAAATGTGTGCAAGTATTAACACTTGCTAATGAAAGTGTTACCTGTCTGTAAGTTCAGTTTAGTGATACTGAATGGGAAGGCAAAGAAAGGACAGCTTGGAGTTCTCAGAATGGCTGTGCTGTGCATATCCAGAGTATTTAAATTGACAACATTCTTCATTCCCTGGTCCTCTCTGTCTCCCCAAAGCTCAGGTTTCAGTGTGTTTTTAGAGTACCCAATATTAACTAAACCCAAGCAAGCACTAAATTTGCATTGCATTTACTGATATTAAAAAAAAAAAAAAAAAACAAAAAACAAACAATACAATTCTAAGAGTAAATCAGTAAGGCTCTGTTATTTATTTTTATCACAGTTTACAGAAATCAATGGACTTGATTAACTTATTTTAATTTTTGATCTGGGTGAGGCAAACCATAACCTCAGTGCTCAAATGTCTTAAATCAGTGCTTTTGGTGGTTTGAAATAGCTGGATTTCATAATTCCTAAGAACTGCTATAAAATGGTGCTCAGGCTTTAGAGACTGACAAACTGAAAGCCAGGATGTGCTCTGCAAGGCAAGTGTCCATCCCAATAAGAATTGAACTGTGATACTGTCTCTGCAAAACCAATCTAGTAAATCCTTTTTTTATCACTTAAACATTCCATTTTTGGGGGCTGGAGGGTGGGGGAGGTGGGTGATATTAATACTAGAAAGAAAGACCCATGCAGTTCCTTCAAGAAGGGAAGAAATCAGAGATGTATCTGAGAACTTTAGCAGCAGCTTGAGGGTAGGAAAGGGAAGGGAGACAATGCTCCCATTTTCATAAAGTAACAGCAAGTAACTACTGTACATACTGATTTAAAAGTCTGCTCTCAAAAAGATTACAGAATTATTAGAAGTTGCTTACTAGTCTAAACAGATATGGGTGTTAATCTCACTGACTGCAGAATGAATGTATTCTTCTGCTTAGTGTCAATGTTGCTTGGATGAAGACATAATGGTGGGAAGCTGGAATTCAGTGCCAGCATCCAATGCATTTAGCATTTAGTAGTTGCTTAAAATGTTGCTCATATAATCTGTGTACATGTAAATATGTATCTTCTCACATACTTTTGCAGTTGCTTTGGATTTGTTTCATTTTATAACCATATTGTATCTATTCTTAAATATTTGGTGCCAGGGTCTCACTGGAATATTGCAATGCTGAGGGTCCACCTGAGTCTTGACACTTCTGTTTGAGTTTGATAGATTCCTCAGCATGTAACACATCCTTAATGTTATGCTGTATTTTGTAGTTTACTGTCTGTGGGTAGTAAATGAAAATGATCACACTTTTCAAAAGGATTTTGGGTGTCTCAGCAGCAGGCAAAGCACCCATCAAAATTGTTACAATTGCATAGTTTGCAACTATATTACACTGCCGCTTTTCTTTTTCTTCAGTTCCATTCATTGCATTAAAAATGAGGGATTGAGGTTGATAAGAACACTGTTTTCTGAAACACTTTATTTTTTATCATTGTGTCAAACTTTATTATCACAAGTAAAAGAAGATGGGATTGTAACATTGTTGTAAGACATAAAGGGAGGGCTGATGAAGCTGCCTGTAAAAACCCCCCAAACAAACTAAAAAAAAACCAAAACACCCCACCAAAAAAACCCCCAAAACAACAACAAATAAAAAAAACAAACAAAGCAAACAAAAGAAAAAACCAAAACCACATCAGAAACCAAAAAAAGCAACAGTAATTTTTATAATCATAATTCACTTTTTAAGGGAAACTTCCAGCCTCATTTTCTAATGAACAGAACACTTTTCTTATTTGCAGTTTGTGAGACTCTCACTAAGTTGGGCTGTGTGTATGTCTATCCATCTGGTTTGTCACAGAAGGTATTCACTGTTTCTAAAGCTGAGTAGGGTGATGAAAATAGATAGCAGCGTACAGGCATAATACCATGTACAGTGCAAGCTCATTGCAGTGCCTTGCCACTAATGTGTATAAATACCTACTGCAATTGAGCATGACATTTGTGGAGGGATCAACTCCAAAAACATATTGTGTGTACACACTCCAATTTCTCTTTACACATCCCTCAAGGTGAAGATAGATGTTGTGGTCTGTCAGCCGATCGTCACGCTGAGCACTTTCCTCATCATATATGCTCTGTTTCCTTTTCCTTTGAATGAATGCTATTTTTAAAATTTCTGTTAGAGGTAAAAGGCATTTAAAGGGAATTATTTTGTATCTCTTAGGGACAAATGCTCAGCTGCATCTCTGCACAGGCACAAATCTCTGCCTGAAGGCCTACGTGCACCATAAGAATAAAACTCATGTATTTATTTATTTATTTTCCTTAAATATGTCTCAGCAATATGGATTTACTGACAGTGACCTATTTTTGAAATACTATTAAAAACTTTGTAGTTGTTCCTTTCAGCTAGTTGCTGAAAGTTCTGACAAAACATTATGTGGTTTTTACCATTTCAACCACCAAAATGGCCTTTACTCAATTCCTTTGATAACTCTCTATCCAGTACTACATGCCTACTACAGAATCTGACCAACCTTATTTTATTTGTATTATTATTTCATATGTATAAGCAAAAGGAAGCATGTGCTAAAGGAAGGTGATACCTTCTCTGTTTGCTTTCCATAGGTAGGCTGCTTAACTCCATACATGCTTGTCATTTTTTTACATCTTGTCAAGTTTTCTCTTTGTATAATTTGATCAGATTAGCTATAAAAAGAGTGGAAGTCTAAGCAGATTTAAATAGTTCCTACAAGACCTGTTGCAGTGTAAGTGTGATGGTCTTCCAATATGAAACTGTTAAGAGGAAAAAATTAGCTGGAAAATAATAAGAAACAGTATTTTTAATGAGGCACTCTCTAGTATTTTTATTCTTGTCTGTTTTAGGAATGTAAAAAAATAGAGTACTTCTGGCTGTTGTGAGAAGATAAATTTGCCATGACTGCTCTTGATTTCCATATGTACTTAACTTTGTTTGTTTTTCTCTTACTACTCTTTGATATAGAATAGTTTCTTCCTGTCTTTCATTAAACTGATGATGCCTTGTACCTCAATGCTCATATATAAAAGAACTGTAGCAAGAAAAGAAGTCATGCCTAACACATCTGATAGTATTTCTATGTTCATATGAAAGCTCTGAAAATCCATGATGGTTTATTGGATAGTTATGTGGGAGTGGAGTCTCTACTTTCACACTGAAGAGCTTATTGTTAATGAAGTAGGTATTAAAGAGATTGACTTGTACATCTGCATTGCATCACTTTAGACATGGATAATTGTGTTACCAAAACCTGCCAGGCTTAGTTGAAAAATTAATTAACTTCTAAATGTCATATTCTGCCAGTTCTATTATGTAGAAAAAGATCAGGGAAAAACACTGGAAAAACACTGGAAAAATTATAAAAAAAGTAGATACTGAAAACTGTTTTTATGTGGAGTAAGACTTTTAATCTACTACTCTTGTATTCCTGAAGCCTTGCTTATTCTCTTAATTATTTGCTCCAAATGAGCAAGTGAAATATTGTACAGGTTAATCAGTAATAGCATGCAAACATCTCTTAGCTATCTAGGCACAGAGCTTGAGTGTACATTGCAGAACAGTTGTCAGGCGACTTTGGAAGCTTCCTTTTCTCAATTTTTTTTTTTTTTAAATTAAAGACCAGGATATCTCTCCATCTGTAAATACAGTGAAAGCTCTTATAGTAAAGGTTGAAAAGAATGATTATTTTCACTTCCTTCCCCCCCTTGCTCATTTTTTCACAGATTTAGATTCTCTAAGTTTTTCAGTAGTATTTGTGGGAGATCAAACTTGGTATTGCTGGATAATTGAGTTTATATTCTGCTACATCTGATCTTGAGTTTGGACATGTACAATAATGGCAAATGTGGTAATCAGCAGAAAACTACAGAAGGGTAACCTGTGGCAATTTATCTAGGTTGGTTTGCTTTTCTTCTAGAAATCACTAAAAGCAGGTCTTGGATTTGTCATTATTTTAGTTATGTAAAGAGAGTGATTATGTCTGTACAAACAGAAAACTGTTTGTTGAGAGCTCCTATCTTCTATCATTTCCTCTCTGGAGGACCTAACACTTCTTCTTACCAATCCTAAGTGTCTTCATATTCATCATCCCCATTTCTAGCAGACTGCAGGTGAACGTGAGTGCCACAAAAACCATGCTGTAGCTTGGGTTGAGAAGCAGAGTTTCAGAGAGGTCAGTTGGTAGGAAATGACACTTGGGATTTCCCTGCAGGCTGAGCTGCACCTGCAGTGAGGTTGCAGCTGTTCTGTGGCATCATTCTGGGCTGCACCTTGGAGTGTCCCTCTCTTCCCTGAGCCAGTTTCCTTTTGCCTGTCTCTGTAACTGGTATGTGATTGACTTTCACATGCTGACACAAAGCATTGTTATGTATCATCAAATCTGCCTTTGCTGTGGAGTATTGGCTGATGAACCAGAAGAACTTGTAGTTCCAGTATGAGAGGTTTGATGCTGCTGGTATGCTTTTCTTGTGGTTTTATGTTCCACTCTGCCCTCCCCCCACGTTAGGGGGTGGAGAATGTTTGTTTCTTTAAGTGGCATATTATGATAATAGAATCAAGAGATAAGATTTAATCAAGGTACATAATATAAATACATAATAAAGCAGTAGAACGTGTAAATAAGATCCTATTGGTACCCTGGCTTCTTTAATTGTACTTCATGGTGTGTTTTCATATGATGTAAGTGCAATGCTCTCGTTCTTGGTAGAACTTCTGAAGGCGAGATTTTAAATTCCTGTTTTCTCAGGGTAAGATTATGTTTCTTGTTCAATAACAAAAGTGAAATAAGATTGCTATCTGCTGAAAGACGAATGAGATTGCATTCACCCATTTTCTTTATGTGTTATCTTATCAGTGTGTGATTTTGCTTATATGCACTGAAATGAGATATATAAATTATAACTCTAATTTATCACTGCTAGCAGTCATACTGCAAATTTCAGAGCCCTCATAGAGACTGTTTCTTCTACAGTCAGCTACCAGCTTGGACTGTTGGGCTGAAAAATGAGGGGTGAAAGGGAGAACAACAAAGCCAATCCAACCAAAGACTTAGTAGCAAGAGCTCTAGACTGGGTCCTGTTCCTCCTAAATTCTGTGTAAAGCTCTTGTCTTGAACAAGCATGTTCCCTGTCCTTTATGACAGAAAGGGATGTGGAAACAATTACTCAACATGAGTCATAAAAGAGATAAACCCTGAAAGATAGACAAAAAACTGTTTATCCTGCACTGAGCCACATTAGCCCAAGGCTGTGAAGTCTTGTTTCCATGTCATGCCCTGGTTCTGAACTGTTTGTCTGAAGCCCTTTTGCAGACAGCTGCTGAAAGTAAAAGGTCACAGTGCAGCGGCTTTGAAGAACCTGCTTCAGCCGTATAAAAGTCACCAAAAGAAATGGGAATTCAGTCTGTCTGATTTGTTGGGAGAATTAACCTTCCTGGTGTAGCATCATTGGTAGGAAGAGATTGTGACAAGCTGATGCTGTGACATATTTCCCTCTAATTTAGTGGATTAAGTGGCTATATTAAGAAAGATTGTTTCTCTTCTGTTGCTATAAATTTAGTGATCTTAGACCAGAGTTGTTTTTTTTTAAACCATTAGTTAGCTTTGTTCTCACTATGGAGAATTAAGAAAAATTGCTAAACCTTAAGGACATGTCAGCCTGTCCTGAAAATTGGAAAGATGTGTTGGTTTTTTGTCCAAGGCTGAAAACATACCAGAAGAGTGATTCTTTTTACTGTTTTCTCTGTGGCATCCTACCTTTAATTTGAAAGTATGACTAAGTCATTGTGGATTAGGCTTCCCACTCTTGACAGTTATTTGGAGAAGTTTTCTTTTTGATGGTTAAGAAAATGTCCTGAGAGTCTCCTTTGTAGTGTGTCAGTACCTAAGCAACCTATTTGCTGTGTGCTTTCTGCTCTGCTCTTGTGTATTCTGCAATCACCAGGCTGGTAAAAGAACCTTTTTTCTTACCTGAAAAAACAAATAGAGACAAGAAAAATAAAGAAAAAAAGTTACTGTGCCTAATCTAAGGGGTTGGATTAATTTTATCCAAGTTTCCAAAATGTTAGTTAGCTGGGAACATGCCTCATTGCTCGATGAGAAAAGATCTCCTTGCCAAAGGGCAGTACCAAACGTGTTCTGTCATTTGCTAGGGTGTCCTCATTTTCAACCACCTAGCACCAAAGCACATGAGTAATCAAGAGAGAGCTTGGTTCTAGGAGATGTCAGAATATTTAGGTTTTGAAATGCCTCATCCCACTGGCAGTGAAGGGAGCCTAAGGTTAGATTTCTGAAGCTCGGGAACAGAAGAATAATTTCTGTGATGCTGGGAAGATCTTTTCATCTAAACCCCGGGCAATTAGAGAGCTTTAGGTTAAATAACAGATTTCTGTTCCTCCATATGGTGTTTGTTTGCAGAACTCTCACAGTCTGTTGTTAGACACTGATATAACTGTGCTATGGCTTTGTTGGGCATGTTATGGATCCTGCAGAAGCTTTTATCTCTGCTGTTTACCAAGGGCCCTTTGGGCTTGCTAAGAATTACTACTCACAGTAAAGTTTTTATTTCTAGAGGCTATAATTTTCTGTCCTATTTTTTTTAGTTTTATCTGTGAAGAAATTCTTGAAATGAGATCTGATTATATGTATTTATATTGTGCTGTTGTGTGTGTTTGTCATAGTGTATATTCATCATTTGCCCAGAACCACTCTATTGCCTGGAACTTACTATGAGCTCCTGGAACTGAGCCTAACATCTGTCTTTTTCTACTGATACACCTCCACAAAAAGTCAGCTATTACAGTTAATAACTTTGCTAAGGAAAATAGCAATACTGATCATAAGCAGAAACTAAATTTTGGATTTATTAAGAAGGATGTTGCTAAACATAAAAATGAAGCTGTACTCAAATGTGATTTTGTTGTATAAGAGCAGTGGGACAAGCTTGGAAGAAGATCAAAAGGTTGGAAGAGGTTGAATGTGTAGTTGTGAAATAGTAAGAGATACAAGGTGTGGTCTTGCTTCCACCCAAACCAAGGTTTGTGTGTGAAGTTTCCATTTTGCAAGTCCTTTGTCCATGGTATTTTTTTTCCATTCCCAACTCAATTCTGAGTTTTGGTCCAAAGTGCTTACATAAATATTTACTATAAAATGAGTGCTTGCTTTATTGTCATATGCATTAAGCTTTAGTATATGTTTGGTGAATAGCACAGTAGGTCAGTCAAGATGGTTATTGCTGTAATGAGGAAATGTGAGACTTTTGCATCAATGTTCCAGTACTGCATTCAGATTTTATTTTTTGTGAAATATGTTGATAAAGGAAACAATACAAAATTATACTGACTATTTTTAAGTATTTTCATCCTTTGGAAGTATTCTGTAAAGCAATACCAAAAATTCAGCCTTTTCCACTTAAATACTGGAACAAAGCTAAGATGAAAAACTTGCTCATATTTTTATCTGTAAATGTTTAGGAGATGTTCAGAATGACACTATAGTCAATTGACAAGACTATTGCTATATTTTTGTATTTAACAATATAGTTTTTGGCAGGAGAATACCATTCTGCTGCCTAAATGGATGACAATAAACCTGTTAGGTCACCAGAAATGCAGTACTTGAGGCCAACACTGTTGGACAAGGTTCTAAGTCCTTTGTTATCTGTTGAGGTCAAATTAAATAATAATTTACTTTCTAAAAGTGGAATATAATTTCTGTTTCTTTTTTACTAATTTTGAATTAAATCCAGTGAAATTAATTAGTCTTAAAATATTTTTACAGAGACTGTCTTTTTTTACCTCCAAAATGCCATTTCATTTCTCAATAATGAGCTTGCTAAATAAAAGGCTTTCTACTTTAATTTCTAACACTGATATTTCTGGTTACAGAAAATAGCTGTTTGTATTTGCCAAAAATAAAAATTAACCAATTCTACTACTTTATTTTTTTGCAGTACATATGAATGAATAAATACTGCCACTTTTGTATTTTGTAAAACTAGAAAACCAAACAGCTTTATAAATACAATCATGCATCAACAAACACTTGTCAAAATGTCAGTGTCTCTCCTCATAAAACATAGCTTGATGTAAATCACTTTACAGGTAGTAATTAATGTTATTTAAAAGTAAAAGCAGAGTAGTAACTTTGAAGTATTTAATCTTCTGCTCCATTCCAGGAGGAGGTATCTTGCTAGATTTGGTGACATAAGGGTCAAAAGATAAACGGTAACCAATACCTCTGTTTATTTTTTTGACAATGTTAAATTAGCAACCCCTCAGACCTCTTGCAGAGAAGTACAACCTGAGTAATTGAACATGTCACTGGGGAGTATGCTTGGTTAAGCTGATTCCTATTATGTTGACTTGTCAGGGACCAATAATTAAAGCTGAAGAGGGATGCTCATTAGTGTCTACAGAATGATTCAAAGAGCAGAAGGGAAGAGTCCTTCAGGCACACCTGCTAAAAACTGACACTGCCTGGTGGGATGTAGCCAACGATCAGCTTGTTTATCTGATGAGTTAGTGGAACAGCTCTAACCAACAGTAAATAAATTAAGAGGTGAATGTACATGCTCATTGAATCAAGCTACAAAACTGTATTTGATGTCTACCTTTTAAGATGTTTGCATTATACCCTGTCTCTACAAAATTTTATTTTTAGTATTTATTGGATAAGATGTACAGTAGTATCCATTCAAATGACTTTCTCCTCAATACTTAAATAATAATTTCAATCATTTTAGCTGGAAACATCAAAATATTAATAATCTCTCTGTTTCTTTGAACTTTCAAGGGCCTGCTTGGATAACTTCTAGGAGTTATAGAGCTTTTTGATGATAAATGCCCTTATTAGCATACATTTTTCACAGTTGCCCTTTAAAAAATGACTAGCTTGGGGAAGGGGGGTGTGGTTTGGTTTTTTGGTTTTTTGTTGGTTTTATTTAATTCCCACCACTTACGCTATTGACTGTAAAATATTGACTGAGTGAAAAACCAGACAGGAAAATGCTCTGAATGAGACACCCTGAACAGATAGTGCTTATCAGAGCTGGGAAATAGTATTTGCACAGTAATGCTGTGTTTTACCTAGAATTAATAACCTCAGCTTTATATGGAATTGGGAGCTTCTGGGGCTTAAATTGAGATAGTCCTGTAGATTCTTCCATATTATGAATAACATGAGAAACTCCAGTTTTCTCTGACACTCACAGTAATAAAATAAACCCACACAACTTAGAAACTTAGAAATAAATGTAGACAAAACCAATTTAACTATGACAAACCCTGTGAAACTAGTTATGAAAGTGTAGAGTGTAACGGAACACTGAGGATGTGGCAAGTTTCTTGATGAATAGTTTGGTTTTGTTCTTTCAGGTTATCTTTAAATGGTTTTTATCACACATTTTAACATATGTCATTTTGATAAATTCAACTATTCAGCTAGAAACCTATCTGCTGGGTGAGCCCTTCTATTTTCCCCTGTATTTTCCCACTGGATTAGGACAATACTTCCCTGCTCTAGAATGATCTTCTTCAATGTAGCCATCTCTAAAACCTTCATTCTGTGACATTTCAGTAGGGTCCGTTAGCAGAGAAGGGACTCCTAGAGAGTTGAGCAATATCTGTGTGACAGCCTTCAGTCGTTGAAACTATTAATGTGGTCCCCCAGATCTCCTTTACAGTGGCTCACAGCACAGCCTCAGAAGAACAGTAGTAACAGCCTCCTCTCTCATGGAAAGCTGATACAGATCACAGACATTGGGGGACGACAGAAAACCAGTGAAAAACCCAGATACTTTTATCAAAAAGCTTCCAGTCTTTATGTGTCCTTGAGACCTACTGGAGTTTGGAGAACTCTGCTTCTGCAGAGTTGATATTTTCTGAGATCACTTTGGCTTAAGGCTGTGTGGACAATACAGCTTACTTACCTTTGAGAGCAGGTCTGTTGGAAGGAGCAAAACTTACATTCTGCCTTTTTCTATGTTCCTCATCATCTCTCACTGTATTTGATTGGAGTACTATTAAATCGATTGTTTCAAATCATGTAATCAGCATGATCTGCATTAATAGAACGCTTTTGTAGCCCAATGCCATTTGTCAGCAACTTAACAGTGAGTTTTTCATCAAAACCAAAGAAGTTGTGACACCTACTAAAAATGGATATGAGCTCTCACATAATCAGCTTTCAACGGTTGCTTAAAAGGATCAGACTCCTAAACATAAATTTCTACACTTATTTCAGACTCAGGTCCCCAGACCAGAGGGAGGCCTTTGACTTTTGGACCACTTTCTTTCAGACTGAGCATTTTGTTGATAATAATATAGTCTGTTTTATGAAAGAAATCATAACTTATGGGTTGCTCACTTTGCAGCTGAGTGTAGTGAGCTGAGCCCATTGTCAGTGCAAGAAAAAAACAGTCTTCTGTCAACACAAAGAAAAAGTCTTTCTTTCCAAAGACTTTGTGGTAGTTTACTTGCAGAACTTTATTCTGCATTAAGAATGTAAGCCAGAATGCCCATGTAAGAATAAAGACATTCCTTAAGTAGTGTTTTTCAAATTGCCTTACTGAGGCAAATGATAATGAAAAGCTTGTAAGTAATCCTTAAGCTCAAATGCTGTAAAACTCTTGTGATTAAATTTGCCAAGGGTTGGTACAGAGCTAGCAGTGAACTGTTTTAAAGTGCAGGGAATACCTAAAAAACCTGGGAAATGTGGCCAGGGGGGATGGAACAGGTATCCTGCATCTGAGACAGGCACTGAGATACTAGGACTTATTCCATGATGCAGACATCTAGCAGCAACTTTGCCAAATTCTGCTAAAAGCACAAAAATCTGTCATAGAAAATTGAAAAAAGATACTATGAATTCTTCTTAAAGCTCTGTGAAGAATAAGCATAAAAGGTTTCTCCCCATTCTTATTTTCTCACTCAGATAGTACCATATCTAGTGAGAGGGCTTTCAAAGTCAGAGCAAAGCCATAGCTGTTTAAAACAAAATTCTACATGAAAAAACCTTTGAGGGTTCACTTTTTTTTTTTTTTTCTTATGCTGGAATATGCCCTAAATGTTTAACTTTATTTCAATATTGTGAAAAATAGTTCTCTGGATAATTTTTGGATATTCACCTGGACTATGGAAGTCACAAGGTGGAGCAAGAAAAAGGATTCAAACAGTCCATCGGCTGTGGCTGAGGACACCTCTAGCTCTTCTGGATCTCTAGTGTGGAAGCTGCATCCTGACCCCTCAAATGCTGCATTTTCATGGGAAGTTTTAATTGGCATCTTCAGATTATGAAATTTGGAAAATTTCAGTCTTCCTCAGTTTGTAAAGGTCCAGTGGAGGGTAGAGATGGTAAGAAAATGAACCCAAAGAGGGATTGTAACTCCCCATTCACTGGAACAGAAGTCCAAGCCTTTTCACCCAGTGAGGTGACCCAATGTAGGCTGGGACAGTCACCTTTCTGCATTGTCACAGGTGGATTAATCCCCACAAAAACAATAAAATACAAGCTGTCATCTTTATCTGTTTCTGTCTAAGGGCAGTCAGAATCGCAGTGGCTTCCAGCACATGCAATTCAGTTTATCAGCTTGTTACAGTGCAATGCATCATAAGGCACTTTACTTTCTCAGAGGAGGCTTCATTCTCATTTAAGACTTTGCAACATAAGAAACTATGTGATCAGCACAGAGGTGTTCAATTCCGGTCTTTGAAACGAAATTGATTTTCCTTCTCAAAAAAAAAAAAATTATTCAGATTTGTATATTAAAGGAGTAGGTGGGAAGTACTCAGAGAAGGAAACTTGAGTTGGTCAGAATGATGAACGAGACAGTATTCTTTGGCACATGTGTTTTGAGTAGATAAGATGGGGAGTGTGTGACATTGTTCTTACAAAGCAAAAGACATTGATACGTATCTGAATGAATTTAAAATAATATAAATGAAGAGAAAGAATTGAAATTTAACAAATGGAGATGCTATGGTGGAATAGCTGAAAGCATCTGAGCAGTATCTCAATAATGGTGGTAAAATACAGAGTCCAGTTCACTTCCCAGCAAGGGGCTCAGTGACAGGGAGAAGAGGGCACTTCCAGCAGTGAGGGCTGGGAGGTGGGGGCTGATGTAGCCCCACTGAAGTTAACTGAATTAAATTGATTTAAAGCAGCTGATGAACTAGACTACTTACACAGAATGGAAGCAAAGGCCTAAAAAAGAGAAATAATACAAGAGAGAAAAAAGTATGATATGAGATGCATTTGTACTAGATGAGCCTAAGTAAGAGGTAAATTTGTCAAGATGGGAAAAGTGAATTTGAGTTGCAGCTGAATGAGTTTTTCATTCATTAGCTTGTTCTATCCTATTGCATTCCTAATGCACAAGGCAATCACAATGGAAGGGATTAAAGTCACTGACTTTAATTTGCCTTATGTCTGAAAAAAAGTCCTGAACATGTTTTCCTAAGGCAAAGTTCACTTGCCTGAAAAATATCCTTGTTATTGGGGACGGAGATAATGATAATTTATGAACAACTACTTATAAATATTTAACTTGTCTGTCTTGTCTACAGAGAAGCAGCACTAGCTTTTGCAGTTGCTTTGTTTATCAGCAGTGTCTCACAGTCTTTGCCCTGGAGACTGTGACAAGCCTGTGTAGAGATAGTATCCTTGTTCTTTTCTCTACTGCTCAGTCCATTTAAAGATAATAGGTCTTGGCCAGCATGACCAATGAAAAAGGGAGATGGCATTTATCTTGCTGGCATCTTCTGATAGCTTAGGACCATGCCTTGCTTGATCCGTGTGCTCAACTCCGTGAAGAGTCTATAGGGAGTGAAATATTCAGCAACACCTTTGAAACACAAAGCTCTATTGTCATTTGTGCTCTGAGGCCTCAGCTTTTCTCTGCAAACTGTTTCCACTTGTCTTAACAGTGTAAAAATAATCCAGCTTTCTCTGCAGCCCTTTTAGAGGACAAAATTACTGTAATGGAAATAAATGGAAATGCAATTAGCCAGCTCTACAATGTGTCTTCATATGTTTGATCACAAATAGCTTGAAATCCAAATCCAGATGGCTCTGCTCCATTGCATTATGTTTTGTTAGCAAGAGAATTATGAACATTTCTAATAAATAAATTTTAAAAATAAATAAAAATGAAGGGACAAGCAGGAAAGAGACACATAATTGTTCAGTGAACCAAGTGTCTTACAGAGTGGAACAGACATTTAGAAAATTATCTGCTTTCCTTAACAACAAGAAACCTGAGAGTTGAATTGATTAATGGCACTAAATATCTTCATAGGGAAAAATTACTGAGTACTAATAGCCACCACTCTCTGCTGCTTGTTCTGAAAGTAAAGCAAAAAGCCAGTAGTGTTGAAAGTCAAAATTAAATGCATTCAAATGAGAAGTACGGACTGTGTTTCAGTAGTGATGACTGGTGGCAATTGAAAAAAGTACTGTTAGAATGGGAAGGTGGGTGTCCATTTTTTGATACATAAGATGAAGACTAAATGCCTTTCTGCAAGAATTCTGACAAATACAAGGTGTTGGACTCACTGCAGAGATCATTATGTGAAATGTAATCCCTCACTTTATACAAAGATCTATCCGAAATGATCTGATATTTTCAGGGATTTAGCTTCATGGAGTTAAGCCTACTTTGTTCTTTGCACTGGTAGTATGGATGTCAGAATCAGAACAAATTAGATTTACACTCACCTGCAGCAGAGCTGAATCTGGCCCCTAGAGTTCAGATTACTATGAATACAGTACACATTATACTTGTAGGAAGTAAACCTCAGAAGTCCATATGTGTATAAACAAAAGACTCTAATTGAAACCATAATTGAAGTCCAAGATTATAAACAAAAGAAACATTGTCTTGGGTTTGCATAAAATTAGTTATAAGGTAAGAGCAATAATTAATTCATTCTATTTTGTCACTGCTGAAGAAGGACCCGTTACTTTGTATTTTTAAGTAGTGATTTTTGATCAGAAATAGGCAAACTATGTTTTAATGGAAAAGAAATCTGACATTGAATACCGTTAACCCTTTTTTAAAAGTCTTAAAAATATAAATTCTGGTAATGATGAGCATTTTCTAGGTGCTGTAAAGCCCTAAAAGAAAGCTGTGTCCTGCCCATTTAGTGTCTGATTTACTTCCGTTTTATTGCCCATTGCTGGCATAATATCAAACATTTCCTTAGTAGGCCTCAGCACTTATATGAAGCTGTGCCAAGGTTATTCTGTATGTAATCCAGAAAGCCTTTTTCTGCTGCGGGGAAATCACTGAGTTAAGGGAATGATTATTCCATTGTGTTCTGTTGTTGTTAGTTTTTCTTCAACAGACTTGAATTACCCTATCTTAGCTTTATTAGTGTTGTTGTCTGTTGTACTTCATAATCAGAGCAGCACAGCAAACAGTTCATTCAGCCCACGGGAAAATTTCAACCCCAGCATGTAAATAGATAGAGTTGATAAGAAAGGAAGCAGAAGAGAAGTGTACTGAGGAAGGATGAGGGAAATGGTGGAACAGGAATAAGGAGAATAGGTGAAAACTGTGGAGTCAGAAAGGAGAGTAAAATACTAAGAGGCATTAGCAGGAAGGAACAGAATGGTTATGACACATTCAGACTGCATCCTGGAGGGCCCAACTGGGATCTGCCAAGAGAGGAAGAAAGAAGAACAGAGCAGCAAAGTGAGCGACCAAATACATTAAATATAAAACCTCATTTAAACAACAGATAACTTGAAAGTAAGTTAATACAGGTCACATTTATACTGCACATTGCAATAGATTTATTTGGAGACTTGTTTGGAACATACACCAACAAATGTTTTCTTCTCCTTCTCTGTGGATTTTCAGGTTTCTTACATTTGTCTGGTTTTTGCACTGAGTAATCAAATTAGTCTTTCAGTCAATAGCTACACCTTTAACTGGGCTTGGCTACCTTTCAATATGTCACCATTTAAAAACACAGCTCATGAAAACATTCCTCAAATTGCCCAAGTGAGAAGTGCAAATGGCACAGTTAGTCCTCTTCTGTGAATGAACTGCATGACATCTTCCTCTGTGATGTCCTGTCAACTTGCATCAGAACCAAACTTCTGGTAAGTTGCTGGAGGAACTGAGTCTACATCTGAAAAAAAGGTACTGGCTTTTACTTTCATACTGATGTATCAGTTATGATAGAAAACAATGCAAAAGAAAACCTCACCACTGTTTTACTGAGTGCAGTGGTGTTGGATGACATATTGGCTCTACTGAACTGAAGTTGAGGTTTCCTTACGTGCAAAGCATCAAAAATTCCAGCTGTAGACTGTGTTGGTGCAATGGGCTGCAGATCTAGGTCTAGTTTGTTTAGAAGACTTACATTTGTAACAAAGAGCTAAAAATTTTAAAATTGTAATTTAGAGATGGTGTTTCTAAAACCTGATAGAGAAGGGCACCAAAAAGAAACCATCATGTGTTTTCCCTGTAGTGATAGCATTAAATTAGAGGTCTTGAAGAATCAGAACTGTACCTAGTTACAGAAGCAGCACAAATCTCACCTTGATTCTGACTTGGCTCTATTAAAGGAGTGATTTTCAGATCAGGTAGCAAGGCTGCTGTCATTTACAAGCCTGAGTGCCAGTTTCTCCTTGACCATCTCACTGCCTCAAGGAAACTTTTGAGTAAAAGCATTGCAGAAAACAGCATTTGGATCAGTAAATAAGCTGACCTTCATGTTTCACTGGATAGTGATAAACTCTGTAACCCTGAAATACTAACTGTGCACTGCATCTGCTATGTTAGTGTACTTGAAAAACTGTACATTTCCAGGTGGTATGCACTGGAGGTATTACAAGCCTAATTTTAGGATTAAGAACTCCACCCTCTTTCAGTCTCCACTTGAATGTCACCTCAGGGAGTTGCAGTTCTCATATTCTTGTACTCACTTTGCTTTTAACATTTTAAAATTAAAAGGAAGACAATTTTCTTCTGCACTGGAGAGCATAAAGGCATTACAATAAGGAATTGGCAAAGGCTGTGAGTTTTGCCTCAGTTTGCAGAAGTACCCCAAAGTTGAGATGCTTAGCTAAGCTACCCAAAGCTCCCTTGAGCCTGTAGGATGTGCCAGACAGAACTGCAAGAAGAAGGAAAGGTATCGGAGCTGCTCCTGACTGCAAGTTACAACTAGAAATTAGAGAGAAAGACACAGCTAATAGAACAACCCTTTAAAATAACTGCTTCTTTTTGAACCTCCACTGAAAATCCATTTTAGGTTTAGTTCCAGTTTTGGCTGAAATGTAAGTAGATTTTTGTTTATCCAAAAGACTTTGACTATCATAGGCTATAACTGAATTAAATCCCAGGTCGAATTACATGGTGCCATTTACTCTGCATGTGTTTTTGATGGATTTTATTTAGAAAAGCACTGTATGTCCTTTTCCTAGCTTTAACTAATCCTCACAACATTGCTGTGAGGCTGATAAGTAATATCCTTATTTTACAATAAGAGATAGAGAGGTTATGGGACCTGCCAATGTATACAGAATATAATCAGTATCAGGACTGGCAGTAATACTTCAGAGTTCCTAGTTACTAATCCTATCTTGGAAAATATATAGGATATGCTACATTTTGATTCAATAAAACTTACCCCTGTGTGTAAATCTTCTCTGTTTCTATTCAGGAATTGCATAAGACACACTTGGAGGTTTTTCCTACTATAAACTGTACATAAGTGTATATCAAGACTTAAAAAAAGAGGAAACTTATTTCCAAAGAAGTATCAAAGTTGTGGGAGATTTGATTTGGAGCAAAAAAACTCTGAGTTAAATAGGCTAATGAATTGCTACATGTCGTTTCTCTTACTGCCAGTTGATTCTTTTGGTTTTTAATGCCTTGCTATGCTCCTTTGTAAGTAGCCTTGCCTAAAGACACTGAAAAAATGAACATTTTTACTATAAATAGCATGCGTGACTTAGGGTATCACACACAAATAAGTGAAATGAGCCATGTTGCCAGGTGAAACCTTTTGCAGTGAAACCTCTGAGAAAGTACTATATTCCTACATGAAGTAGGAGTACATGGAGTTGGTCTAAACAGGATACAATCTGCTTCTGCTTTTACTAGCAGATGCTATAAGTGAACCCAATGATTGTTTAACTTGTGGTGGAACTGCCCACTTGCTGTCTTGTTGTCTTCAATGACACTGAAGCCACTGACTTCTCATAGGTAAAACTAGGTGGGTGTTCAGGTACTGAAAGAATTTTTTGGCTCTGTGGCTTTTTCCTTTATTTTTCAGAAACTCAGAGTAAATTTTGAAACAATTGTTTAAATACTATTTTTTACCACTGGCTTTTGTGGCAAGTCTAATTTTAGGCCTTGACCATTTAACTACCATCTTAGCTTTCCTTTTAATAGAACATAGGAACAGCATGGGCTTTATTTTCTGCATCATCAAAGCTCTGCACCTTCTGACAGAACCAGTGTCTAGTCTGTAGCAGGCCAAATGCATCCCCCTGATAGTCCATCTGCTGAATTTCACAGCCAGGAGGAATTTCGTCACCTATAGGTAAACAGTGTTTTACAAAAAGAAACATTTTCTTTTTTTTTTTTTCCTAATGCTTGCCTGATCAATAGGCCTTTGAAGCAAATGAAAAAAAATAGTTATTGCCTAAATAGATCCTATATAAAGTCCAAAACAAATGTGCTCCATTTGCACATTTTGCACAACCTATTGAGGTTTTTTATGTGGTAAAAAATAAAATTAAAAGATTTAAAATAATTGCCCTTTAACCAGCTAGGGTGAAATCAAAATATTGTAAATTAGGGAAAAAAAGAGAATTCCGTCGTGTTTACAGAAACAAGTCCCATTCCAGTTGGGGTTCAGGAGTTGCATTTTATTTATAAATTATAATTATAGGGATTAGTTAACAGTCACAAATAAAAAGTGTATTTAAAATTAACCTGACAGGGCATTTTTTTGTCATACTGACTGATGTGTACAGTCCATTCTTTTAAAAATTCAAGGAAGCTTATTTGAATTGTAAATTGGCAACACATTCATACTGAAATCTTATTGTGTGATGGTGTGACAAATTACAAATGGAATATTGGCCAGGCTTCCATTTCTTGCATTTTGTTCCTAGTTTCTGCCGCTATTATCATTAATCTGTTTTACAGAAGCTCTATAGCGGATGGTTCTGGACATGGAAAGTACATTAAGTTTCATTGTTGGCTGTAGCAGGGCTCTGTGTGGCTTCGGTGACCTGTGACTTCTCCTATTGGTTGTAATTCAGTACAGTTGCTACTAGGTTTGCGTCCTGCTGTGTGTGGACTTAAGAGATTCTGGCATACTTTATGCCTGACAGCTCATGTCATAAGTATTGGATTACAGAGCTTTTGCTAAATTGTGTTAAGAATATCTTTAGAAATGGTGCTGGAATGTGATCCTTTAAAAAAACCAAATGTATACAAGTAAATCTTTAGGAACCCGTTATCGGAAGTGAAGTGAAATGAATTCTCCCTTTTTAAGTTGTAAGTGTAAAAATGTTGGAGATGATTAAATGTGGTGATGTCATATACTACAAGGCATTGTTTAATTCCTTTGCATTTTAAGATTTCATGTTTCATCCAATGGGAAAGAAATGGGGAATTACTCCAGTGAATCTTTGTTCCCTGCAGCCCCGGGCTGAGCGCTGGGGGTGTTCCTCCCTTCCCTGGGGCTGATTGTGCTGGAGCAAAGGTTACACAAACAAGGAATGGTGCTCAGGATGCAATTTAAGGAGGGACTTGGAGGGGACATTATGGTGTAGTGAAAGAGAGAGAAAGAGAGGGAGAGAAAGGGAGGAAGGGAGGAAGGAGAAGGAGAAGGAGAAGGAGAAGGAGAAGGAGAAGGAGAAGGAGAAGGAGGAGGAGGAGGAGAAGGAGAAGGAGGAGAGAAATCAAACCAATTACTGGCAGCAGCCCTTTCTGCTGCCACTCACCACCTGCCTTTCATATTAGTTAATTTTGCCTCTACCATCTTAAGGGTGATCTCCCACTATCAGACATTTCCTACCAGAGCTTAAATTGACAAATTCATGCCAACTCACTGCAGTTTTGCAATATGTTCTGTGAAACACAAAGGAAATAAGCTTCTGGGTATTTCTGGCTTGAATTTCTTTTGTTGTATGTGCTTTTAATGGTATCTCTGATTTCTTTGCATTTGTCTTGAACTCTGCAAGCTGTTCGACCCCTATGGTCTCTGACTTTTTTTATGTATTCACAGAGGCTTCTGATTGTAGAACTGGTGAACTAGGAAACTCATGCCACAGTTTTACATATAAGTAAATATGCAAGGGGTTTTTTTGTCATTTTGCATAATGTTGTGTTCACTTCTGGCACCAAATAGAGTAAAAGACATAGGTTTGAATTGCTCCTTCAGTAACAGGCATCTAACCAGTGCAGCTGGTCTGGGTTTTTCTTGCCATGAAGGAAAGAAGGGTGATGGTGATGATGATGATGAGTGGTGCTCTTAGGAAGGCTGTTCTCCTGGTGTCTGAATTGGGCTCTGAAATTGCTTCTCATTCTCTGTGACCAAAGTACCTGGAAAGGGTGTATCAGTGATTCCCTAGAACTAGGTGGAGCAAATGCAGACCAAAAGACATCCATGCCTAGTACCTGAGCTGTTGTTTAACAAATGGTATTTCATCTTCAGGTGCCAGGTAGACTGCTCTGTAAGACTAATGGTGGGAACAGAAGAACAGAAAGAATGATAAATTTATGGCTTTTTCTGTCTTCAAACAGTTGTGTGATTCTGAGTAATTTAATTTGCCTCTGCATCACTTTATCCAGCTAGAAATTGAATGTTTTCCGTGCAGTTCTCCCAGAGTTTTCATTCTAGCATGAAAGCATCAAAGTAATAAAAAATATTTTTTCATATTCTTGCAAATGGAAATTGCAGAGCCTTGGAAGCCTGTTAATTTATAAAAGCTGAGGATCTGGCCTACAACAGCCCAGTGTAGTTTAATTTGCAGACAGTCAGTATTAAGTATCCTTTGACTAGGCTGTTGAAATTTCTGCATATTTACTTGTCACTCTTCCAAGATTTCTACTATTTTGTTTTTTTCCTACCATTCTTATTGAACAAAGACAAGGAAGTATCTAATAGATTAAGGTGAAGTCTAGTAACATGGTTCAGTGGACTAATACTTTAATCTGTGAGACCCTAAGATCAAGTGGACTCAATTTCAAGCCCTGCCACTATTAATTTAATCATTAGTAATGTTGCAGGTATTGAGAGCCTGGAGTCTGCAGGTGTTTGCTGTTGGGGAAACAAGCAGCACCTTCAGCCTCCTGTGATGCAGTCTTTAATGGAAAAAGACATCTTCCTGATTTAAGGCATGTCCTTTGGAATGATCCTGCCACAGTAGATCATGAGGTTGACCTTTTCTAGGGTTTCAGGAGTTGTAATTTTGCAGCCAGTATAAGAATGACTGGTACAGATCTTTATGATGATTTTATGTATAATTCTAATACTGCATGGGAAACACTTGTGTTTATGGCTTTTGCTTAGTTTCACTTTAATAGAGTCTCCTGGGTCAGCTTTAATAAACTTATGTCAGAGTTGCTTCAAAATGAACTGACTGATCAGTTTCATAGATGCCAGATGGGCAAAAAGCAGGCTCCTGAAAGATGACAGAAAGCTGCCCTGAAGGTTAAAACTGGCAACAACTTAAGAAAAACTAAGGTTATAGGGTGCTCCTGAATTTTTGCTTGCTAGACCCCATTTTTACCTTCTTTGAATAACTTTTGTCGGGTTAGTGACAAAAATGTGTAAGCATGAGGGCTTGCATATATATTTTGAACATACATTTAAACAGTGCTTCAGTCTGTTGCTTTTCTATATGTCATGTCTCTGTTAACACATGCACACTATGTGAATTTTGCATGTGAATAGCAAAATACTGTGTGTACAGGAAGATAACTTCAGAAAGTCGAGATAATGGAAAACATTAGCTTTTGATAGACTTTTTTTTTTCTGTGTAGTTTCTGAGCCTTCCCAAGTAATTATACAGCTTTTCACAATTCTTCTTCATGAGCAGTTGCAATAATACTTACCTGTTTAATAATATACAATATTATTTCCTTTGGGAAAAAGATATATTTGAAATACTTTGAAAAGGAATAAACAACAACATTTGTAATTAAGTGTTGCTATTTTTAGTGAAATGGGTTTCAAACATCAGCAGCATGTCCTTCTTCTCAGCCTTTAGGAGACTGCTGCACATGATGAAAAGTTTCACTTGTCAAGTATATATTTAGATGTAGAAATCGGAAAATCAAGCTCCATGAGTGATAATTATCAGCACCTGGAAATAATTTGTACCAGAGAGTTAAACAAGTTTTTCCTCTCTACAGATCAGGAGTTTTTAACCTCCCAGTCACTGGAATACTCCCCTCAGTTCACAGTGACATGGCTTGTGGTTCATTCCCACTAGTAAACATGGCACCAAGCAATTAGATTGTCGTTAGAAGATGAACATTAGCTTTGTAAAACAGGATTAAGAATAAGCTGAGAACAAGTGATCGGCTAATGTGTGCAGCTCGTAAGTAACATTGTACACGCAGGAGACCATCGAGGGCGATGGAATTCCCTTGCACTGGCTTTCAATAGCCACTGGCTCAGGCTCAGGTTCTGGTTTTCTTTTAATTTTATAGCATTTATTCTCTAGAGCTACAGAAACTTTCTAATGGCATAAAGGTTGCTCCTCCTTCAAAGTATAAAATAGTAGGATGTTGTTGAGCTGGAAGCTCTACAAAGACAAGAATGAATTTACTCTTCTGACCTGTAGGAAGGCTGCCCCTGAAACAGGCTCTTCCCAGATCCCTCTTCTGTTTCCTCCTTATCTGTGTGCAGATACCATCTAAGCAATTTCTCTTGTATCTTCAAGGCTGCATTCTTATTGTTGAATATAGGCTGCCTAGTTGAATATAATGTTTTCCTAGTGTTTTAAAATCAATACAGGCAAGAGAAGGCACTATCATAATAAAGCGTGTGTATTTACATTTTCTTGGTGAGGGCAGCAACATTGCAATGCATACAGACAAGAAATACCTTTCACAGGTGTTTGATTTTGAAATTGCAGAAAACAGTTATCACCACTTTTACTGGGAAAAGGAGCAGAAATGTAATAAAAATTCATGTAAACAAAGTTTATTTAAGTTAAATATTTTGTAGATATTGTAGTAAGTATTGCATCATTTTTATATGAAGTTTTAATGAAATTTCTATGAAGTACAAGAAGTAACATGCTAATAATATTTTAAATTATTTCATATCCCTTTATATGCTGTTTATGAAATTATTCTAATGTGGTCAACAAGGCTCAACAACAAGATAGGAATTTTAGGTAAGATTTTTTTTTAATGGAAGTAGATGGGGAGCGAAACAAAGAAGGTAAAATACAGTCTACCCCTAGAAGAGGGGTTGCAACTGCTTGATTGAAAGTAAATGAGTTAATCCAATATTTCATTCTCTGAGAATGATGACTTACGTGGAATAACTAAATTATGTGCTTTTAATTGTTACTTTCTTTAGTCTATTATATGAACATTTCATATAATTATGTTTATTGGATAGTATAGATTTAGTTTAACCTAGGAAGTATATAATGGAAATATAATAAAGCAAGAAAAAATTATATTAATCTTAGGTAATTTTCTTTTATCATACTGAATGCTTCTGCTGCTAAACTCTACTGAAATTTTTTAAGTTTAGAATTTCATCAGTTTTAATGGGTCTCAGTTGTTGAACATCTGCTGGATTAGGACCATCATATATAGTTTCAGAATCAGAGACATAAAATCCAATAAACTATTAATTTGAATACAGTTATGCTAAAAGACTGTATATGAATACATATGCTAAAGTATTTGGATGAACTGGCAGTACAGAAAGCTGGTGAATTTGGATACCTGAGTTTCAGAAGTGTTGAGTACTACAGTCATGCAATGGTGGATATGCACTGTATTCTACATCTCTCATTAAATTGTTACTGAGAAGTAATTGGAAAAATATGGCATGTAGAAATGACTTTTCTTCAGAAGATGTCTCTTTTCATGTGATTCAGTCTGAATTAAGTTTAGGATTGTATGGCTTGGACATTTTCTGAAATATTTCTGTTGTTGATTTGCCAAACACTTCTTTCTTGCTTTCTCTCTTGCTTTCTTGCTTTCTTGTTTTTCTTTAAGAGAAGAAGAAACAGGGAGAAAAAAGGGGGATGGGAAGACATGAATGAGAGACTGAATTTGGGAGTGATCTTTCTCTTGTTACATGATGTGAAGCATGTGTGGGAACTGTTTTCATCTTCAGAAGTCATTTGCCCCATGCAGAGAATGCTTGAAATGAAAATAACTTCCCAAATTAAAATAGAATGTGTAGTTTTTTATTTACAGACACACAGAGACATAGTCACTCTTATACACACAGACAGGACAAAGTAGGGAATACATTTTATTTGATGCTTGATTCTTGACAAATGTCACTTTTATAAGATGCTATTTGGTAAATTTTAATGCAGAATTACTTTATTTAATCAAAAGCATTGAGATTGAGACTTTTATTCCACTTTATGAATCGATACTTGCTCACTATATGTGGATTGTATTTCATGAACATTCACATTCAATCACACCTCCTCCACTTTTAGTGTCATGTTAAAATGTCCTAAGAAACTGACTGGGTTACCCTCCTCCTTCATGGAGTCACAAATACCGACTTTTTCAATCAGTGTTAATAATGCTATCTTGAATTTACCTTTTACTCTCATTTTAACTAGCATTTTTTGCATCTGGTTGAAAGTTTTCTTTTCTTACTATTATTTGTAAAATTTGAGAACCAAATAGTTCCAGCCAAAGCTTTTGCCATCCGGTCAGTGGGACTGGGAGCTTGGATGCCTCATGTGCCACATCTCCAGGCTGGGCTAGGTATTTCCTCCCAGAATCACTGAGATGTGTCATGGGACCAGTAGTCCTGCTATTTTTGGAAGCCATTTAATGCCTGTTGTAGTCCAGTGACAAATGGCCTTCTTGGCTGTTTTCAGCTGGCCCAGCTTCTTTAATTAATCTTGCTGTAATGTCACACTTCAACTTCTGCAATTGTTCTCTGGCTTTCCATGCTGAGAAAAGTTTGTGTTTGTGTGACAGTCTGGCTGCTGACATTCACTGGGTGCCATTTGAACTACTTTAAATGCACAGGATTCCTATCTTTGCCTGTCCAGGCTCTTGTTGACTTTGAAAGAAAAGGAAAAGGAAAAAAATCTCACATTACTTTGATAAATACTGAGTGTAAAAGATAGTGAATATTGAAATGGAACGCTCCTTGATTTACTGAGCAAACTTAGGTATCCAACTTTACATAGAAATTTCTCTCTGGTGTACAGTTATTGCATTTAAGATTTTTCTGAAAAAGCTTCAGATTTTTTGCAAAGCAAAGTTTAATAGGTAAAAAGTAAATGCAATAGTATATGGTTATTATCTTGTAACCCTATCAAATCTGGCTGAAGGCTCAGGTTTTCTGTACAGAGCAAGAAGATAACTTCAAAAGCTCAAATAGTTTGTAGTTTGGAGAAGCAGTCAACTGAGAGAACTTAAAGATCAAAGTGAGAATATCTGATTTTAATGATGCAGAACATATGCTTCACCAAAAACCTTTTGGATTAAAAAAGTTAATGTAATCAAAGAGAGCTGAACTCTCTGTTTGGATCTAAGAGCTCTATGTCGAAGCACTCTGCACAATATCCTGTTGTGTGCTGCTACAGTAGTTGTGTATAAGGAGTGGGTTAAGGAAACTTAGGAGAAACTGAAGCTGGTGCTCAGCAACTTTTGTTCTAAAGATCAAAAATATTTTTGTTGAAGAGCCCTGAAGAGTGTTGAATCTGCAGATAGGCATAAAAAGCAAGATTTTTCTCGGGGAACCTGATTAGCCTTATTCAAAACTGAGAATCCAGGAAGTTCCTCTGGAGATCCTTTTATTTACAGCAAATGAAAAAAGAGCAAAACTAAAGAAAAAAACCCAGATAAACCCAAACATAGCTGCAAGAGGGAAAAAATGCCCGAGGGCTTCCTTTCATTTCAGTTTAGTAAAGGGAGATAATGTAGTCCTGATGCCTGGACAGAACAGCATTGATAAGATCAATTTAATGCATAAAAAGATATTAATTGAATGGTAATTATAAAGAAAAAAAATACTGCACAAGGGAGATAGGTAACAATTCTTTTTTGCAATAGCTTCTCAGAGTCTCTCCCAAAGTCCCTCCAAAGTAATGGAAATTTTCCCATTAATTGCAGTGAGTTTTGATGAGAAATTGCAGGAAAATACAAGATGTATTTGGAAATAAATATCAACAATAATGTATAGAGTGTTGTTGGTTTCATGTGTATGTAACTGTAAATATCTATCTATATATGTGGAATTTGATGATCCTTGTAAGTCTCAACTCAGGATGATTCTATGAAGAATTGTAGGCATATACCATATATACCATTATTTGGATTTCTTCTTTTAAACATATCCTGGAAGCATCAACTCAGTCACAGTTGCCACTTGCCAGAAAAAAAACAACTCCTACTAACATAAAAGTATACTTTTTTTCCCCTTGCCATCACTAACATCTGTTCTACTGATAGCTCTCATTTCTTATTCTGACATTGCTTTTTTTTCTTTTTATCTATGTATTTGAATCTTTCTGACATGTTTCTTGGAGCGCCTTAGGGGAAGAAAGGGCTGTCCCCCCTTTCCTAAAGTTAATAAAGGTAACTGTTTAGGTTGGTTTTTTCCTACCACGCTGTCGTTAATTTTGATTTAGACCAGTGCCAGAATAGTGTAAATAGCTGGAGCTCCTTTAGCCCTGACAAAACTAGACAGAAGTATAACATCCAGCTCTGAACCTGCCTACTCATGTGAGTGGAATCTGTGCTTGTTATGCCACCACTGGTTTCTTTTTCTGTGATACTAAACTCATTCTACAGCCACAGAAGCTCACTGAGGCCAGTCAGGTAGAAAGCCAAAGTTAGTAGAAATGTCCAGTAGTTTTTTTATTGAAGCACTGTTTTTTGCTCTGTGATATGACTTTCAAGGTTAAGGAGTAGCAAATCACCACAAGCTCCATTTTACATTTACTGGATCATTCTGCATCTGATCTTTTGAGCTGTCCTTGCCTTGAATAAACATGCTTTGCAAACAAGCTAAAGCAAGACAAAAAGATCCCTTTGATATTTAATAGCTGAGCATCCCTGCATGTGTGACTGGGCTCATCATGAGATAGAGGTGAGCTGGTTTTCAGGCACAAGGCTTATTTCAGAGGGAGGCCAGGTTTGCAAGCTGTTGTGTGTAACAGAAAACCACTGTTTGAGAGCATAACTCTGCTGTGGAGGACTTGGTGAACCCTGTTCTAATCCTGGAAGAATTTTTAAACTTCAGATCAATGGCACTCTTAATGTAACAGGGCAGGTCAGGCTCTGATGGTATTTGTGTTGAGATTATTTTGTCTCGTGTTCTGAACGTCTGAAAAAAGTCCAGTTGCAAGAATCCCATCAATCAATAATTTCAGATAATTGTTAACCTTCATTGTGACAAATTTTCAGTGGCTGCTGTGTCAGGCTGACAAGGTATGTTCTTGTCACACAGAGGAGCTGAACACATTGGCTTGTCTACCTTTGCCTCATGAGACCTTCTACAGTCATAGTGGAGTCTGTTCCAGAGTCTCAGTAACATTTACATCTTTGTACTCACTTTTTGGTGATGTATAAAAATGCTTTGCTTGTAGGAGGCTGGATGCCTAGATTGCTAGGAATTTTCTGATGTCCATTTCCCTTGGAATTAGAAGTCAGGGTCTTCCTTTCTAAGATGCCCAACAGCTGTTTTTTCAGGTGCTCACTGACTACTGACCAGTGAACGTATCTAATACATCATTCTTAATTGAAAGCAAGTATCAAGTTTTTTGACCGATGGTATGGGATTTAAAGGTAGATTTTCAGAAGCAAAAATAAGAGCTGCATGTGTTTGCCCTGAAGTAACACACTTTCTAAACTGTGAGTTAATTCAGCACACATAAAATCTGATTGCATCTCAGGTGTTCATGTGCAAAACTAGCAATGTTGCTCTTGTTTCTGTGGCCTGGGATGGCAGTGCCAGGTTGGCACCCTGGGCTGTGGGCAGGCTCACTCCTTGGTGAAGCCTGTTGTGCTGTGCCTTGATTCTCCAGGTTGCATATCTACTTATGAGTGTATGTCTGATTGCTTTTACTCCAGTAGATCCTTCTAGATCCTATTCATCATCCCCTTATTTAGCCACCTGCATACATTAAAATGAGATTTAAGTGCAGCAAAAGAAAAATAGCAAGATCTTACTTGATGAAAAGTAAAGAGGAAATAATTGAATTTGTAATACTTGTGTACTTGGATGTTGGGTAGTTCATCAGATAAGGTAGTGAGTCCAAAATATGATTGTGAGAAGGAATCAATAAATTGTTGCACTGCTAAGGCAGTATTTTTCCCGTTCATTAGTTACTTCATCTAATTTACAAAATATATAGACATGGGGGTACATTTACTGCAATTGCCAATGAAACCACTCAGGGACTCCCATAAGAATGTAAGAGGAGCACAGTTCCTTACAAGAATGAAATAGCAAAAGCCCAATTAATCAGTGGTTCTTTGCAGATTTTAGACCAGAACTGGCATGCTTCCAAATGGCCCTCAGAAGAGGCCTAAAACAGCTCAGGAAATGATTTAATGGGCACCTGGTCACAGATGTGTTCCTGCCAGACATACTGTCTGCAATGGTGCATCCCAAAATGGCCCTACAGGGTCTGAAATGCAAGAAATGTACACAGAAGTTCTCTTCAGATTTGGGGAGGCAATAAAAGAAACAACAACAAAAACCCCAAACCCAGAAGAAAAAATCTGCTACATATTCTTCCTAATGTCTTAACTTTCCTGTTAGTCATGCTGGCAATTACCCATGTTCTTGCTGACATTTTGGTCAGTATTTCATAATTTCTGTGATCTTTTGTCAAATTAGCCTTTATTTTGTTTATCTTGATGTCCACTTAATTCTCATTGTTGCAAAATAGCAGGAAGTAAAGTTCTTTCTCCTGGCCCGGGGTGGTTGCAAATGTTCACCAAAAGCCATCACACCAGCCAGTGGTGGCTGATCCTGGGATACAGACTGCTAACAAGTTGCTCGATTTTGCTCTGCCCTTTTTTTTGAGTGCTCATGGTTCTGCTGAACAATGATTTCATTCTCTTCTTCAGGCTGTTTGATGTAAAGTTGTTGCTCATAAATTCAGCACCAAGTTACTCATGTTGCCCAGGTGATGGAAACCTACAGTTCGGAATGTGTTATTGGTGTTTCTGGCCAGGTTTTCAGTTGGAACAGGAGTTGACGAAGTAGCTCTGATTTTCTTGCATAATTTCTTTTTGCCATAATTAGATCTGATTGTTCTGATCTTTGGGCATAGTTTAGGAGCATATGTAAGGTCACTGGCATTTCAGAAGCCCTGGCTAATTTGAGTTCTAAGGAAAATATTTAGAAATGTAAATTTGTATAATCATCTAAGTTAAAAATGTTTCCATTCAGTCTGAAGTTTCTGCTGTGATGAGACTTTAGTGAGTTTGATTTCACATTTCTGGTAGGAGCTTATAGATAATAAACTAGAAAGAATCCTCAAGAAATATGAGACATATTTTTAGATAACAGACTGAAGGAAGTGTTTCTCAAATGCTTAAAAATGTAAATAATCCTTCTTTAAATATACTAGAATTGCCATAATTCTGCCTTTACTGATAATTTTGGAAATACCTAAATAAGAGTTAATTTGCAGGCCTGATTATGATTTCATTACTGTTTATTTCTGACACATCAGCACATTTCAGGTGTGCCACATATTACATGCCTTCCTTTATAACATATCTTTTTTTTCCCTAATCCATCTTCTTCGTGACAAGAACAGATGCATGTGAGTCCTGTTTTTCCTACCTCCACATCAACAGTGCTTACAGGAAAGACTGCAGCTAGGTGCAATGAGGAGCTGCCTTGCATGATGTTTTTCCTTGACAAATATTTAAAGAGGACCTTTGAGTTTGGTGGAAACGATTGCAGTTAAATTTTTTGTGACACATATGGAACACTTTAGGGTGAAATTTATCTTGCCCAATAATAATGTTCTGATTTTAGGGGTAGAAGTCTAATTTCAGTGAATTCAATGGGTGCACTTGATGATGAACTGATGAGGGTAGGCATCTATAGAAGATTGTGTGTCTGATTCTCTCCAGTACGTGTCAGACACCTACAGTCTACAGAAGATGGAGACGTAAAAGGAGGCAATACATGGAGGACAAAAAGAAGAAATGTGCTATGCTTTATCATAGATATTTGTGATTTATCCCATTTTTTACATCTTCTACTCATCCATTTCCATGAGACCTATCTGAACCTATTTACTCCTCAACTGTCTTCTAGGGCTTGAGGAGAAGGGTCTCTTCAGTCTGTCCTTCCTCCAAATTGCAAGATAGAGGCACAGACAAAATGTTGCTTTTCATTTCCATCTTTTGTGTTTATAGGGTGATACAAATGTTTTTGTCTGTTACAACAAGCTGTAGGATGCAATGACTATTGCATCATTCAGGTGGAAAAACCTAATTTTGTGTTAGAAGCATACAGCATTTCCTCTAATCTGTACAATATTTCACATAAAACCCAGGGTAAGCTGTATGCGCGGAAAAGCTCACATAACTCTATTTTTTTGTGAACGGCAGGTTGGCAAGTGTGAGACACAGAGGAAAGGGATATTATAATTTCTTCTCCCTCAGAATCCTTCTAAATGATTTCCTGGTAACACTAACCCTTGGTGTGGCAGATGGGTTTTATGAGAATTAATTGTAATAGTACTATATGCAATTGTCCCAAACGTTTTCAAAACACATTTCCTTCTCTTTATTTTTTCTGATGTCTACTACAAGAGCATGTCATAAATAAATACAGCAGGAGTATTTCTACATGTAAGTAACAGAACTGATTTAGCTTTCACTTTCACAGAGGAATAAGTAGGGGTATTTAAAAGTGGGCTTGGCTGCACATACCATTAAGAGATTGCTGTAAAGGAAAATGCTGCACTGCTGCAATAGGAAGGGCTGCATGACCAGACTGCACGTTTTGGCCTGCCATCTGTGATTCCATGGGACACTGAGAAATGACACTGGGGACAGGGCTGGAAGAAATCACTCACCACAATTTGATATGATCACATTAAGACAATGAATACGGAGTTCCTTTGCTGTTTCCCAGCTGCTGCTCACATGGTGCTGGGAGCTGAATGCTTCCCTGCACCATCTCTAGCACTGACTAATGGGAGGAGAAGTAAACAGAGCACAACCCATTTTGGAGGTCCATGTTTATATTGTATCTTGGTAGGGAATATCTCATTCTGGAGTCTCAGCAACCTAAAAAACGAGGCAGATGTGTGTCTCCATTTCAGAATAAAGGCATAACCTGTGGTTGAGGGTTTTTCCTAACATGTGGCTTCTGCTTTTGGGAGCACTCTTCTCTTACCTTAAGGTGAAAGAGATTAGGTTAATCAGATAGTACAAAAATTTTTTTTTGTAATAAGACTATAAGGATGTTGAGGCACTGGCACAGGCTGCCCAGTGGAGCTGTGGCTGCCCCATCCCCAGAGGGGTAAAAGGCCAGCTTGGATGGGGCTCTGAGCAACCTGGCCTAGTGAAGTGTCCCTGCCTATGGCAGAGGGGGGGTGGTACTGGATGGTCTACAAGGCACATCCAACCCAAACCATTCCTAATTCTATGATCTAGTGGTGGACCAGGCAGTTCTGGACTAATGACTGGACTTCATGATCCTAGAAAGCTTTTCCAACCTGAAGGTTTCTACAATTCTGTGATTTTTACCCCTCTTCTTTTCTAACTTGTGCACATTATTGTCTTTCCTTTCATGTTTATGAAATTGTTTATGTGTGTAATAGCTTCTGTTTCAGAAATAATAAACTGACAGAAACAAATTAGAGCTCTTGTCTTTTCAAAAATTTTCAGTGTTACCTTGTCTGATATATTATTAATAGAAACAAGAGACATTCCTCAGTAAAAAGGCAGTCACTTGGCACCTTCTATGATAATACTGTCTTAGAAATATGAGAGATACATGTGCACCTGAAACTTGGTTATGAGGAATTTTAATATGAATATAGTCACAGTTTCAGTATCAGCTACAGCAGAAGCTACACAGCGAAGGAACTTTTTTTTCTGCCATGCTTTTCTGGCTGGGTTACGTGGGGTGGAGGACACAGCTTCTGGGATTTACAGGTACTCTGGAGCTGTTAAAGCACCTTTTAGAACTGAAAGCCAAGGAAATGTCACCTGTGTGACCCGTGAGTGGCGGATGGTGCCTGGCTGCAGAAGCAGCCCAGCGTGGAGGGCAGGGCACAGACACAAAGGGGGGCTGAGGCCCACAGCAGACCCTGCAGAAATGCTGTCTGAAATGCAGGAGGAGGCTGCTAGCAAAGCCCCGTGGGGCCAGAGAGCACCTCTAGAGCAAGGGATTTGGTAAATTGGAGGCCTCATAGACACACCACTCAAAGGCTAGTATTGCAGAGAGAAATAAATGCTTCTGTGAAATTTGGTTTTGCTTAAATTTGTAGAAGAGATATTCAGAACACCTTTCTTTTCTCTTTCTGCTTTCAAACTTTGCTCTATGAAAGATAATTAAAGATCTTTTCTGAATTTGCTTGAGGAAATATGAAGTTACTGGTGTGATAATATGTGTGCTTTATTGGCTTCTATAAGCAATTAAAAAAATCTAGATTTAGGCATTTTGTTTGTTATTATTTATTAATAGGGTTAATTATAGCTGTGAGTCGTGGAGATTAGTATGTGATTTTCTAAGCTTGCATTGATTGATTATGGTAATATATCTTAAGAAGGACTGCTTAATGGAATTTTTTGATATTTTGTGGGTCGGTATTTTTTTTTTTGGCCTGGAGTTTACAATCTATTTAATTTTATACCTGGAAGAATTTTAACTTCTATGTACTGCTTATATTTTTTGTTCTGACTAGTATAACGTTGTCTGTTTCATCAATTTTTTTTAAACTTTGGTGGTTTACACTTAAATGTAAACTTGTGTATAGGACAGTTCATGAACTCCTCTCTGTATCCATGAAATAAATAAAGGATTATAGATTTTCCTGTATTTCAGCTTGCCTGGTGCATGCTCAGGCATCAGGGCTGACCTGTGTTCATGCCTTCTAGGTGGTATCTAGGCTTGTGCAAGTGCTTGAATGTTCTTGTAAAGAAGAGTAAAATGCAGATATGCTTAATCTCTTTGCTTGCTTCTAAGATTTTTCCACTAGGCTCAAGTGCAGTGAGGCTTTTGTGTGATTTTGGACCTTGGCTTTGCTAAGCTGTGATGTGAGAATGTTTCTTTATTTTGTAGGAAATACTGAAGTGGGAACTGGCCTTCCCCTCTTACTGTGCCCTGATCTGCTGTTCTCAGGAGCAGTGTGGTTGGGTTGTGGAGCAGTTTCTGGGGTCTCCTCTTGCGCATGAGCTTTGCTGTGGGCAGTGGCTTTTGCACCAACAGTGGGAAGAAGTGGGTTTGCCATAATGATGTTCAACTGCTTCCAAAAATACAGAGGGAAAAAAGAGGCAGGTTTTGTTTAACAATATTGCAGCTTATGCTTTACTAGTCTTCTTCCTGGAAAAAACTGCTTTCCCAGAGAAAGCCTATGCATAGGATCCACATAAATATTTTTGCATGTATACATGCACAGGATTCAAATGTTAAAGTGCTGCATCTGTGACTCTCTCTAATTGCTGAGGCCATTTTAACTATTGAGATGTGCAGGTGCACCTGCCTCTGCCATTAGCTTGTTTTCCAGAGTATGCTGTCCATCTGCTTCAAACTGTTTAAATGCATGCTTGGCTTCATTTCTTGCTACTGCAAATCAAATAATAAGGGATAAATGCCTACATGACACACATCCCAGGTACATTTATTTATTTATAGCAGCTAGATGATGCTTCCTAAGTTGGCCTAGTTATTAATTTGGATTTATATTGTTTCTACATGATTATTTTGCAGATGTCTTCTTGTCTTTCTCTCTTCTGTCTTTCTATCTGTCTTTTTCTCTTTCTTTTCTCATACTTTTTTGGAATGGAAATTATTTTCATATTTAATTTCACTTTAAAAAATAAGGCAAATACATGTAATTCAGAGGTTGCACAGGTTAGAAATGGTATATAAGACATTAGTGCTGCTAGGTGAATTCATAGCATTTCTCTGTGTTTCCTGCATGTACTGTATGTGATTTAGTAGTATTTCCCCATCCAATTTGTAGATAGAAGAAACGCCCCCAGGTTTTTATCACCGATTAAATAATGTGTGGACCTTCAAGCACTTTCTTTTTGTTTCAGGGCTTTTGTGTTGACTCTCCATCTCTAACACCACCTAAACTGGTCTTTCAGTTATTGGATCAACTTACTTTTTCACTCTTTTCTGAAAACTTTAACAGAGAGTTGGCATAAATGATATTCTGGAGGCTGAAAAATGCTAACAGACGGCAACATGTAGGTCTCATGCAAGAAGAGGAGAAACCTGTGTATATTTTAGCAATACAAGAGGAGGTTCATTAGAGAACACATACAGCTTTGACCATGATTTGTAAGGATATAATAGCAGAAGGCATCTTGCTGTTCTTGCTCTGCAAGCAGTATGACTGAAACACAATTTTAATTCCAGCTTCTGCATTGAAATGGGATTCGTGTATTGTTTGTATTAGACATCTTGTGATTCTGTAACCTTTAGAGCTTAAGTTGTTTGTTCAAAACTACTGTCACATTTAGGACTGAGAGAGAAGTTTTCTCATATTAAGATATTTTAAGAATAAAATAGCATTCCTTCACCCAGATGCATTTATTCCTGATTTTGACTCTTCAGTATGGCCTTAGCCATCTCTTACTGTAATCCTTAGAAGATCCTCCTTGGCATCTCTAGCAGTTGAGTCAAGTTCTCTGTTGATCTTCCTTATTCACAGTCAGTCAAAGCAAGCGTGATAGTTTTTACTTCTGACTACTAACAATAGTCACTAAATCACTGCAAAACAATGTTTGCTTTTTGACCCAGTTGCCTACACGGGCATTCTTTTGGAACAAAGCAGATATGCTTTTTAGTGTGTTGTGAAGATAACACAGCAGCTGTATTTGGCAGGGTTGCTCTGCTTTAAATATCAGTGTCTACCAGACTGGAGGATGTCAAAAATGGGAAATAAGTATGACCATAATAAATGACTATGTAAACCATGGCTTATCATGAAACATGCAGGGAAAGTACTCTGGATCAACAAAGGTTTGGTTTGCTTATGTCAGGCAGCTGATGTATTTAACTTTCTATATTGCTTTGACCTTGGCTTGCATACAGTATTATTACTGGGTATGACAGCCTCTGTCACTTTTTCAGACATGTATTTTGACTCAGTGTGAGAAACTGAAAGTGGATTCTACCAAAACTTCCTATTTTAGAAATACAGAATATTTTGAAATCAGGTAGTGATTTCAGCAATGGGTTAAATACTGTAATAAGAATACATAGTATGTCATTAGTTGGGAAAAAACTTATCAGTGAAAGTTTTAAATTTTATTCCTGAAATTGATTTCTTTCATTCTGCTCAACTCCAAAAGTCTACATATTTAGTAGCATGGTTGTTTAGTTTTTCCTGCAGTAAGGTTAACTTACACAAGTGCCAGAATATATTTTGGTATTTCACTTCGTCTATTTACATCACCTACCTTTGAGGCATTGATCTTCTTCTGGTTTGAAGTAGTGTGCATTCTCATGCCTGTAGGCATTTCATTTTAGCAGTGCTCAAATAGAGGTGAGGTTATATTTAGGAGAAATAATATATTAATAATAATAGCAATAATAAACAACTGTTAGACTTTTGTGAAGATTTAGCTCTGGTGTGCAGATGGTCCAGTTTCCTCCTTCTACATTGCACCTACAGAAAGAGATAAAAATCCTCAGGGAACAAGAATGCACATTTTATTTACATTTACGTCATGACCACTGAAGGGAAATCTTAAAATTACAGAATCATACAATGAGTTAGGTTGAAAGGGATCTTAGATGTCTTCTGATGATGAAAGGACGTATTAAATGTGAGGATAAATTTAAGCAGCTTGCAGCCTTTTCCACAGAAGAGAGCATTCCTATGACGTTAAGGTGCAGTGCATGTTTTTGGTTTTGTTTTCCTTTTCAGAGAATACATACATTTTTGCTGCATCTGTCCTCAGCATGTATTAACACAGATCTGTTCCAGTGATTTGAATACTTGCTGAGCTAAAACAGCAGCTAGGAATATCTGTCTAAATGGTAATAAGAAATTTAAGGGCTAATTCATGTTTGTGTGCCAAATACTCAAAATCTTTGGCAGTTTGATTTTGTCTATTCTCGTTATTAGAACCAAGTAAATCCATGAGTTTCCAATAGAATTTCTAGAGAAATAGGAAAGGCAGATTTATAACATTGCTATTATCATAGTTTCTGGTGAGTTCAACAGTTATATACAAATATATAACTTTAGCCAGGGCTGTTGAACAATCAAACCCTGATAACAAAATTATCAGGCTGGAAAGTTAATGAGAGCTTTCTGCAGGCACTGGGTCCTTCTTTATGGCCCTCATTTTAGTGGAAGCAAGAAATTTTACCTGGAAACAGTACTAGAGCTGTTGGAAAAAAAGTCTGGTAAAGAAGCTAAAAGAGAAAGAATTTCTTTTTCTTTTTTTTTTTTTTTTTTACCTCCTGAATTGTTTCTGAAACTTAAAAAACATCTTATCAGGAAATTAAATTATAAAAGTAGTATCACTTGAGGCTGTGAATTTATTAAGGTAATTCATGCATGCTACTGGCTTGTGTAAAATGTTAAGTGAGCTTAAACACAACAAATTATTCTCACCTTGTATTCTTGAATTAAAAGATGAGAAATGCATGTTCTATTTTACATAAGACACATTTACCAAGACCTGTACTACTGCATTAGTGTAAAATGTAGAGTGCTGTTTCAGTGCAGTTGGAATATATTAAAATTGCCAATTTCTACAGTTAAAATTATATCAAGAGTAGAAGAAAAAATACTTCTTGCTGTCATATTGCTTACTGCAGACTCAGTTTGAAAAACATCCAAGATCTATGGATTTTGAATACTTTCTTCTCTAAAATTCATCATTTGATCCATGCTTCCCTCCATTACTGGGACAGGCTCTTAGAATAGGATCTGAAGCTTTGACCCAACTTAATGACCTGACTGCTTTGTATTGTATGACATAAGCAAATCAGCCTCTATTTTAAAAATACTCCATTTAGTTCTCCTGTCAGAGAGTGTTGTGTGGTCAGGTAACTGGTCTTGTAAAATGAGTACTTGCATTATTGACCGATTTTAAAATACTTTGAAAGGAATTCTTCAGGAATATTGGAAGCTGCAATAACTGCTGTTTTGCTTTAGATGGTTTCTGTGGTTCTCTCAGCACTGTTATGGGATCCTCATATGGTCTTGTACTCTACAGAGAGATCATCAGTAGTTGACAGGGTTGGTACAGTGTAACTCCAGATGTGAGCAGTGTCAGTGTCACAGGCACTATGGCAGAATGGGTTATTTGTGATAGGAGGCAACTGCTTGACTTGGGAGATTTGATAACACTCCCTTGGCCATTTATTCTGTTGTCTGTTAATCATAGTTAATGTACCTTTCATGGAAAATCTGACCTCACAGGTAAACAGCAGAATGCTGCAAATAGATGAGTATGAATATGCATGCTCAGTGGGATATTAGTCTGTAGTCATTAAAATATCATTTATATAATATGAAAGCTTAGAAAATGCAAATTTTCAAAATATGTTTCTTTGTCTCTTAATGTTTTTGGGCTTATGCAAATTGTATTTACCTTATCAGCATCAGTTTTTCAGGTACCTATAAGTTAGAAAGTGGATTACAACATTGACAGGAAAAGTTTGCTGTCAAAACAGTTGTTCCACTAGTGTATTTGCATCTAGAAAAAGATCTCATTTATTGCAAGAGAACTATTATTGCAGTTTTTCGATTTGTGGGTTTTTTTTTCTGTTGCATAATTCTTCTGCTTTGAAGAGCATTGAATTCAATCTATCAGAGCAGTGGGAAACCGGTACTTCAGTTATGGTACTTCAGTTATTACAAAAGAAAAAAAAAAGAAACAGACTTAGTAAGAATACTCAATTTGATTTTAAATCACAAAATAATATGTCTGTTATTAAAATAAGTGTAGAAATGCCACTGTATCTTTCTATTGCCCTCTGTAGAGTTGTCTAGAGGAAACAGAATCAGAATTCATTCTGAATATTTCTATTGTGGAAAATAGAAAGACACAGACTTAACATCTAAAAGAATGAGTGAACTTAAAATAATAGATCATAAAGATAGTGTATATGAGTTTTATACACATGAAAGCAGTTATGTTTCTGTGCCAGTCTATGTTTTACAGAAGATGCAATGAAATTAAAATGTCTACAGGCCAAATTTTACTCTTAGTTCATAAACTAGCTGAGTTCATCCAGAGCAGTTCAGTTCATGTAAAATAGTAATTTTGCTTTTGAAACTGCAATATGGTTTTTGTCTTTGGTATGTAATTTTCCAAAAGAAACCATTTATAGGTGCTATGATAAATGTATGTTTAAGGGATCATACATATTACAAAGTCATCCAACTTCCTATTTCCAGAGAATTAATTACGTCCCATTTCCATTTTGTCAGTGCTATTTCCCATATGAAAAAGAAAATAGGAAAAAAACCTTTTTTGGATTAATATACCCTGCTCCTATTGGCTACTTATGGCAATTACTGAATGAAATCATTATTTCTTAATATAGAAAAGGATTAAATAATGTAGTCTGAGAAAAGCGTCCTTCTGTTATTGCTATAATGATTCCTTCAGAGATAGCTGATCATCTGCTATGTGCAAGAGGCAATAAACTGATGGCAAGGAAATTCCAATAAATGTTGGCTCTCACAGAAGAGATTTGCTTTAGAAATTATATATAAATTTTCTTTTCATTAACATTGGAGATAGGACTTTGATTTGTAATGAGGTCAAAGGCATGAGAAGTGATTTACAGTATGAATAAGGAGTTAAGGGACTTTTGGATGAAGTAAATGAGAAAAAAATCCCATATTAAAAAATTAGTGGCTTCACCTTTGGAAAAATAATGATCATGTATTATATGGCTTTCTAAGCAAACTGTAAGTTAATATGTCTTTTATTTGCAGTGAAAGCTAATTAAACTTTGACATTGTAGCAGACACTTTTTAAATCTGCTAGCGTAGGTGTCACTTACATTAAGTGCTTTTACATAACAATCTAATTAAAAATTAGTTAGTTATCAAAGCTAAGAATGTCATATTAATTGAGATATGTATTAATATTACACTTAATTTACCACAGAGAGGGAGAAAAACTCAGCAAAAGGGGGCAGCTAATCCAGTGAAATGTGGCTCTGCATTTAGCCCAAGGAGAATCAGTTTGGGGTTTAGAAAAACAGGTTTGCATCCACTTGGTTGTTGTGTAGTTGCAGAATCAGAAGTCAAGAATTTAACTCTGCTGTATAATAAAGCATCGTAACTTCGATGTCTGAAATGGCATTTCTGATAACTAAAGTTCAAAAAAGGAGTCAGGATAGAAAGATTCATGAAAAATCTTTGGCTCAGGAGGAAAAAGAAGATCTAAAACTGAGAAGTTGAACAAGTGATTGGCAGTAGAGCAGGTCCAGTTGAGTGAATGACTGGCAGGAGAAGCCCAAAGAAGTGGATGTGGAATTAACAAAGTACAGCCAAGGTCAGACTTTAGTGTATGACTTAATGGAAGGAGATTTCAAGCCTAATAAAAACCCTTCTTCACAGGAAGAAGTTGACAGCTGGGAATGCTGTCATCTGAAGAAATTGGAAGTACTTTGTTGAACCCAGGAGACTAACTCCCAGGAAAGAGTTTCTTTGCAATCTAAGGGTTAGAAGCAGCAGATTACTCAGTGCTGGAGAAAAGGCTGAGCTGCCAAATGACTGAAGAAAGTGACTGAGCATTCTGGTAATGCTCTTTTTCTCCATTAAAAAGAGGACAAGATCCCTTCATGTAATGACCAGATAATGCCAATGTGGAAAGAACCCCCTGTCCTCTGTTATTTATTTCTATATTTTAGGTTTTCTTAGAAGGTTTGCTTATTAAGAATCTCACTCTTTGAGATCCTGAACATTTGCTGCTTGGCAAATGCAGTTTTAAACTTCAATTAAGATGACCGAATTCCATCTTCATGTAGTACAAACTCCAGCAGAGCTGGAAGGAAAATGTGATAGAATTTATATCAAACATCTCACTGTTCTTTTAGTTAAGTGAGCTTCACCCACCAGCTTCACTCTCTTCTATTGAAAGTTATGGCTGCAAAAGCAACCTAAAACACAAAGGATTTTTTCAATAGGTTTGTTGGTGCACTGACAGTGTCCTGTACCATTCTTGCAGCAAAGTACTTTCTCTTCCTGTAATGGATGGGCCCTGATTCAAGCTTTGCTTGTAATCCACCCATGGTTGTCAGTGCAAGTAGAGACCTTCGAGGTTATATTTGCTTAACTCTAGTCTTGCATGTCAAGATAAGAACCTGCAGAGTGACGTTAAAACACAGAAGGGAAAAAAAGGGAGGAAGACATACAACATGCACAGATAAATCTTAATTTCTTTTTCTTCAATAATTTTTTTGTGAAGATGTATTTTTGTATATGTTTTACTTCTTTATAAATAGCTGTAGATGTTTATTTTATCCTCAGAATAATAAAACTAATGGAAGCTTATGCATTTAGTAATACAGTAATTCAGTCTACACACACTCTTGCTGATGTAAGAACTTGGAATTCAGAGCTTCTCAGCTCCTGCTTTTTCAGTAGTAGAAACTTTGCAGATTGTAGAGGAAAGTATTTTCAAATTGGAGGTTAAGAAGTGGTCTTGAGCTCTTGGCATGTACAGATCAGTCATGACCAAGTCAAAGGTAATCAAGTGAACTTAAATTGGTAGCACTTCTGTGTCATTTGAGATACTGAGTTCTTATCAAAATCAGGAGCATGTGAAGAGGAGGAATCTCCACAGTAGCATGCAAACAAAGGTTTCTGAAGTACAGCAACAGCTATGGACAGACAGAAATCTTGGGGTTTTTCTTCATTTGGTAATAAAATGGTGGGAGAGGGGGAGTTGGGAGGGAGAAAAGCCTCTGCCTGGCAGTGTCAGTGCCATGCTCCCACTGGCAGCTGGAACCTGCCCTTGCCCTGAGGAAGGTGTGCAGACCTGTGGGAGGATTTGAAGAGTGCAGCTCAAGTGAAATATTGTTTAGGGGATTTAAACTTGATTGTTAAGCATGGTAAAGTGATGTAACTTCAGTAGTAATGGAAAATTATGTCCAATTAACAGAGTCCATGTTCTTGAATTTTCTGTGTTGACCAAGTCCATTATTATGACCTGTACTTCCCAGAGATTTTAGTTCATTGTCCAAATATAACAGAAAATAAATTATTGTCATCCTTTGTAGTAAAAGTTGGGATTTATATTTTGCTCTTATGCAAATTAGCTGCATATCAAGCACTGAGTAATATTACCTTAAAAAAACCCCAAACCCTTTGATCTTCATGTTTATGGTGTTATTTCTCTCTATCATTGTAGCATGATTTATTTATGTATATATATATATATATATATATATATATATATATATATATATATACATCCACAGGGGTAAATTGCAGATAGTGAGACTGCATTTACTAAGATGTGTTCTGCTGTTATGTTTCCTTTTTAGCTGTTACTGGATCACATAAACTCACCATAGCAGGACTTTAGCCTAGAACTGAAAGCCAATAAATGTTACTTGAGTTACAGAGTCTTTTGAGGTTGACTTTGTAGGGCCCAAAGGAGGACCTGTGTGGTACCAAAAGCTGTGCTCCTACATTCCTGTAAGTGATGTAGGGAGCAGCTACAGGTGCAAATCCTGGGAAATGATCTGGAGCTCTGAATGAAGTATGACAATGGCAGAGGCAAGATCAATAGTTACAAACAACAAACTGTGAGGAGTGAGAAGCAGGGTTCTCTGGTGTGAAGGCCATCTCTGTGCCTTTAGGTGAAACAACCTGCAGCGGAAGCTCAGAGAAAATTGTGATTTCCAAAACAATAGGATACACAAGAAAAGACATAGGGCTTCTGTTTCTTATGCCATTCAACAAAATTCAGAAGGAAATGCAGCCAGAATTAATGGTCATTACCTGATGAAAACCAGACATCCTTGGGAATGGGCTTGTACAATCCAGGATAAGTCTAAATGCAATTAAAAGGATTCCACTGAGGCCAAAATGGCAGAAAAGCCAGAGGAAACAGATGGAATCATCATTGTGAGGAAAGACCTTTTCTCTTTTAAATTAAAAAAAAAAATCCAAGTATAGGAGCTGAAACATAAATGTATTTCCCTAGAAAGCGTAAACAACTAAAAGAGGAGACAGTGGCAATCACTTTATTGATTACTTGTAAAGAAGGAATTGGTGTTTCTTTCCAATATAGAATTTGGGTTTTAAATTAAAGAGTGGTTGAGCAATTTTAAAGAATGATTCCCTGTTTACAGTAGTGTTTCAGATCATTTGTAAGGCGAGAATTTTAAACTACCCCACTTTAGATTGCACTTACAAAAGTACTTAAATGTTACTTCTTTGCTTGCTAATCCCATAATCATTGCAAAGATAAAGCACCAGATTCTCCTTTACCAGTTTCATTTAGACACTTGAAGGATCTTTTGCAATGGATCTCGTAATATGAAAGGGCCCTCATCTGTCTGAAAATCAGATTAGAAGAGTTCTCTCTAAGTTCATCTCCCTTCTATTGCTGTGACATGTGGGTTCATATGCCCTTCTACATAAGCTTAAGTTAGAAGCAAGAACAGTTGTGGAAATTAGTACAGTGGGCTTCAGTAAATACTGATGCAATGAAATGCAATTAGCCTAATATTTATGTGGAATTAATAGGTGCTTTCACTTAACACAGGAGAAAACACTATAAAAGTATTATTTTAAGCCCTGGAACTTAAAAAATTATTATGTAAGCCCTGGAAAAATGTTGCTATTACATATTTATAAAGGCTGCACGTGGTAAAAAAAAGGTTGTCAAATCACTTTTGAAAAGCTTTATGAATTTGCTTTTGATAAGCAAATGGCAGAGTGACAATACAATTTAGTAATTTATCCAGTATATTGGAATTCATGGGCTATTCGGAAGTTTTGCCCTGAGGCAAGACCTATCGTAGTTGCAGGGAAGTGATTTATGCATTGTAATAAATGTTACTGCTCAATCTGTTTGCTTGTTCAATGGTTAAAGTCCCAAAAGAAAAGTTTATCTCAAATTAGGACTGGCATGCATTATCTGTCAGCTTTATAGAGTACTGTAAAAGTCATTCAGCTGACAGAAATATTAGCAGAATGTTTTATAGATTTTTGTGCTGGATGAATCCCTGCACTGGTGAGGAGAAGCAGTGGGGCTGTGGTGCTGTGCTGCAGGATTAAAGTTGCGTGTAGATGAGTAGTTTCACTCAGTGGTTCGCTGCAAATGAACATCTGGACTGCATATTGGTTCCATGTGTGCAAATGAGATCAGCCCAAATAATGACCAGAATCAATCAGGCTTCAGCCTAGATGTACACTGGTAGTGATTTGTTAGACAACCAGAATTGGCAGCACCTTGCATAATTTGGCACCAATTGACAAAGATTAGACTGTTTTGGGCCCTGAACAGTTATTAATTTGAACCCCCCCTCCAAAAATATTTTGCAAAGTAAAGTCAGCTGCAGTTTATTTTTCCCTGCCCCCTCCTTTTCATACCAACTCTAATTGTTTTAGACAAACAAGTGAGCTTGCGGCCTGTTCACTTTACACAGGAAGACATGAATTCTTTGATCCATACAATATTCTCTAGTTCAACCTTGGAGCTATTTACTGAGGAGATTTATTTGCAGACAGACAGTAAAGCAGCTCTTTACAAATGGAAATGAGTTCAGCTTCTTTGATTTTCTGGCTTGAGCTTTTCCCCTCCCATAGGATCCGTATCACAAACCAGTTAATAGGTATCTGCACTGTTTCTTGTTTATTGAAGAGGAGCACAAACAACAGAGTCAAAATCACCCAGATTCTGTGGAGTTTTTTTGAGCAGTGTGTAACACATGTGGATGAGAGCTGGGACAAACACCACTTTAGGATTCAGACTAGTTTGCAGTTCAGGCAGGGCTTGCTGTCTCACCAGCCTTTTGACCAAGCTGCTCTCACTTTGAAATCACTTTAGACAAAAAAAGGAAGGGGAAATAAAAGAAGATATTACATTAAAATGAAATAAATTTCATCTTGTGTTTCTGGGAATTCCAGTTTCATGGTGAAAAAATGGGTTGGATCAAACCTCATACAGATATGTGCACAGAGTACTACAACATTTACTTTCACTCAGTTGCAAGGGGACTGTCATTGCCTGTACTGTAATTTTGTAGGAAGTGTTTTCTTTGTTTTTTGGCTTAAGAACAGGGAGACGGTCAGGCTGATGAGACCTGAAAGTTTCTAGTTTGCCCTTTATGAAATGAATATAAATCATCTGAAGGCACTGAAACTGCAGTGATGCTGAATTGTTGAGTTTGAGAGGAGAGTCTGGCATTCCTTCACTGTTGATCCATTTGACGTATTGCATGGTGCTTCCTTTGTCCATTTATACATTCAGAATTGGCTTTATGGACCCTGGAAATAATCAGGGTTTTACAGCATGTACTCCCAAGAATAATTTTTCATATTCTTCTATGAGTCACTTTTAATTGTTCAGTAATTCTGTACATTCCACTCCCAAAGGATCTATTGCTTTCTTCAGGGATCACTTCCAAAAATGTGACTTAGAGCACCCTTTAGAAGCACAGACTAATTTGTGCTAGAAAGTAAGGAAAGTGAAACTCCAGATGGAAATTAAATAGGCAAAAAGTAATCACCTGGCCAGGTCAGGAGGGTTAACTCTCCCCTGACAGAAGCATGAGGGAATCTTTAATGATCACAGGTGGTGGAAAATTCTCCTGACTTAAACTTGGAGCAAGACTTCCAGCGGACGAGCGGCCCCTGGTACCATGCTGAGGCACTGGTTCAGTGCTGGCCCGGGATATCATCCATTCCTGCTGAACTGGCTGTGATTTCGGTCATGGGAGATCAGAAAGCAGGCAGAGAAATGTAGTGTACCTCTAGTGCCGTACCCTGCTGGGTGTCCCAGCATTGCACAGCAATCCTTCTCTCCAGCTCTTGCCCCTGCCTGACCTTGCATCGCTTTTATGTTCCAGTGAGATCAAACAGGATGGCACAGAGTGACAGGAATGTTTGTTTTGCTTCTGGGAATGGGCACTGCTTGTGATTCATGTGGTTCACAGTCCTGTGCTGTAGGAATAACTGTTTGGTATGGAGAAGGGTGGTAGGTGTTGGTGATTTGACTTGCCTTGCTAATCTCTAGCATCTATGATTCATGTGCTTTGAGAAAAGTGATCACAACATTATCAGGGATCTTTGAATGCAAAGCTTATCATAAAGGAGATTGTGTCAAATACACTTACTACATTCCTAATGATGTTTTTCCCAAAATAAACATCTTCTGTATGTGCATAAAAATATGCATATCTGCCTCAAAATGTTTTATATGCTGCCTAAATTAAATTCCAGGTGTTAAACCATGGCACTTGTGGTTCTGTTGGAGAAATTCAGGAAATTCTATCTGCTATTTTCCCTTCAACTGCTGTTATTTGCTTCGAGAGCATTATTAATGGCATCCAACTGGCATGTATTTAAGTCAGTGGTAGAGTACAACATTTCCATGAGTGCCTGTGCTATGTGATTAGCATCAACCTGCCTAGAAAAGAACAAACCAAGGCACCTTATTGTGCTATCCATATTAGAAGAAAATCAACCCTTAAAACTTTGTTACCTTGAGGTAATGTAAGAAGCAGGTTTTCTGTCTTATGATGGCATTTTACAATGAATCACTAACTCCTCCTTTCCTGTGTCATCTCAATATTCAGTTCATTATGCTGTATGACAAAGAATAAAAGGATTTATTCTTCATAATGTTTATGTTGCTAAAGTGTTTTTTGTAATCAGCAATTCGTTTCTTTGAAGGGGTGTGTTTCAAACTATGGACATGCCTTACTGTGGTTGATATGTTCCTTGGCTTGTTTGTTTTTCATAATGAAAATCTCCCTTCATGTGGGATTTTCTTGCCTTTGTTTCTTTTTTTAATTTAATGAACATTTCACTAATGCTGGCAAATGGCATAAATGAGATTTAAAAAAAACAAAAAAACCCAAAACAATGCTAAAAAGGATTAAAAGAGGTATCACATTTTAGAACATTTAGAAGTGTTTTTATAGTTGTTACTTTAACATGTTTTGGAGAGGAAAAGTGCTTCTTGGGTGTCTTTTTCCAAAGGCGCTGCTGTGATCACTTAGACTAGTTTGATGGCTGCAGGTTTTCCATACAGCAAACCCTGAATCAAGCCACCACAGTCTGATTGCACTGGAACATATCTTTTTAATGATAACAGGTTCAGATATCAAAGACAGGAGATTATATGAATTCCTGATAGTTGAGGTGTTTAGCTGTAAGCCTGGATTTGGTTACAGGGGAGTTTGAGTGAGCTCAGTTGCACAGTCAGAGCCATTAACACTACGGTGATGCTTCTCTGTGGCAAGGGGACGTATTTGTTTCCATCATATTCCCCAGGGGCTCTCCAGGATCCTGGCTGCTGTGACATTGTAAACCCTCTGCAGCAGCTTCTTGCAGTAAGGTTCCCCAGGAACAGTAAGACAGCGATGCCATCACCAGCAGAATCGCTGTGCAGCATGTCCCACTGCAGCTCCTCCTAGGGAGTGCTTGTTGCCCAACTCTGGGCTCATGTGTGCAGTTCAAAACAGTAGGAATTGCTTCATCCTCAGAGATTCTTGAATGCTTTCCCTTTGTTGTTGTCTTCTGTCTTGCCTGTGCCAGATACACATTTCTGTAGCATTTTCTTCAAAAGCACCCATAAAGAAATTTTTGTTTGGCTTTGCTTTTCATTCTGTAAAACAATCTTTCAGCAAGTGAGGATCCGAAGAAAAGAGATTGACTTAATTAATACATGATGGGAAATGATGCATGTATATATGTATCTAGAAACAGAAAACAGAAAAAACAGAAGTCTACAGTTGTGTTTCTAAATGTATTCAAAGTCTGCAGGGTGTGGGGAGGAAGGGGCAGCAGTGACTTTCTGCAAAGTAACTTTAAAAGGAATTTCCCTTCTGGGGCCTGACATTGCTTGGACCCATGTCCTGGAAAATTCACTTAGCCCTCTATTTTAATTTTCCATTCAGAAAAGGGTATTAAAAATACCTCCTTCTTCAAGTTGCATGGAGAAACTGGTGTCTGCAAAGTTGCTGTTTAAGGGGACGGGAATGAACCAAAACATTAACTTCACTTCGTGATCAGTTTTTGTATCAACATTTTCATGCCTCTTGTGCAAACGCTACTGCTGTGAGAGCGTGTGTCAGAGCTCTTCAGCTCCAGAACAAGTCCTGACAGGAAGGCTCTTGCCAGCTGCTCCTGACAAGATGGTGGGTGGCTGCTGAGCAGTGTTAGGAATAGAGCCATGCTGACTGCTTGTGTCCAGCCAAAGGTTGTCCACAGAGAATGGCAAGGCCAGCTCTGGTAGCAGCCTTTTACCAGGTGGTGTCTCCTCTTTATAGCACAGCTTAAGCCTTACTTCCCTCCCCCTCACTCTGTGTTGCTACTGGAAACAAGTGAAAATTAGAATTCTAAAGAGATTTTTAAAAATGCCCCAGCGTGCAGAGATCAGATGCCAATGGCAGAAGTCAGAGGGAGGATCATCTCCCTGCTAGGGTGTGGGCTGGACCTTGAGAGACTTTCCTTCCTGGCACTGCTCTCACCAGGAGTTTCCAAATGAGCTGATGTTCAAGCCATCATCAGCTGCAGCGGCGGCACCGGCTCCCAGCTGCTGGCACGTGCAGGAGGAAGCACTCAGCAGCCCAGACATTCTTCTTTACCAGTCCCCCCATGTTTGCATGTCCCACATGGAACTGCCTTGGGTTCTGGTGCAGCAATTAGGGATCTCTTTAGGAGGTGTGGCTGAAAATTTTTTTAAGGAGGAAAATACTTCATCCTTTTATTTTTGCTGTTAAGAGTTTTAGCCACTAAATGTTTGCTCTTCACACTAAATGATTTCTTCTTATGCTGTATCTGAGAATTTGCAGTCCAATTTGCAAAGAGCAAGAGCTGTTGCAATGCTCTGGAGGGAGGCTGATGCTGCTGCAGCACCTGGGCAGGACAGGCAGCTGTTTTGCTTCCAGACAAGAAGATTGGTACAGCGCTGCTCAGAGATGCCAAACCTCAGTTTCCTGCTCTTGTTCAGAACTGAACACTTCTGATAAAATTTCTGAGCTTTAAGTTCACCAATTCTGGCACGCATGGTATTTAGTTGCCTCCAAACAGCTTTTAGGAGGACAGTTTGGTACTGAGATAGCTAAAATCTGCCTTATTCTCCTTTTTTTTAGCATTTCTTCATGCAGCTGTTGAGCTGCCCTACAGCTCTATTCTATATTCTGGAAAAGCTGGCATGGCCCTTCCCTTCTTCACTTCATTGCCATCTCTGCAGCCCCATTGCAACTTTGTGACCTTCAGTGTTCCAGTGAAGGAAACATTTCTTCTCCTGCCTTAGGCTTTAAAATAGTTACCCATGCATTGACTGTTTATTTTGATGTGTTATGAGCTGCCTAAAAAACTGGAAAAAGCAGGTGCTGGCTTTCAGGATGTCAGCAGCAAGGTGGGCAGCTGAACCCTGAGCTCTTCTGAATGCTGTGTGCAGGTCCCTCCATCCTTTCTTTCACCATTTCTCTCTACACTTGCAGAGTTTCAGATGCTCTGCAGCCGTATGTATGTCTGAGTTTTGTTTTCTATCCTGCTCAGATGAGGTGGAGAGTCAGCTTTTGTAGGCAGGTCCTATTGTGGTGGTTGCACACAGTTGGCATTGGGAAGTATGTACTTTTTCCTTTCCAGATGTTCTCTGCTACCAAATAAGGGGAAAACATGTGTTTCCCAATGCTGTGATAAGTCAGAGGTATAAGTTACAGCTTTACCATATTGAGAAAGGAATGCAAAGTGCAACCATCTCTATCAGCACTGAATGTTTAGACTTGAGCCAAAAGACATGGCAGTATTCACTAAAACAGGCTACATCACTATACAGACGGAGCAATGTCTTTTTTTGGCCTTTTAAATTTGTCTTTTGCATTAAAGTATTTTTGTTAGTTAGATTTCTCATTAGATACAATTCTGTATTTTGTTCTTGTTCTCCTTGGCTAAAGTCCCTCAACTGAATCCAACAAAAAAAAAAAAATTGTATCAGCTCATTTTAGTTAACTTGCTTTCTCATATCATTTTTCTAATTTCTGTGAACAGCTGAATTTACTTTAGTTAATAATAAACTATCTAAAAAGGGGGCACAGGACAATTAAAATAAATAGAACTAATCTGTTCATCAGCTTGCTATTAGTTTCATTTTTTTCCCTTTCAGCATTTGTTTTTTCTTGTTTGGCTTAATGTACTATCTGCTCTTAATAGAGTAAATCAAGCTCTTTTTGTTACTATGCTATCCTAAAGCAGGAAACGACCTTTAAAAAAGACATTATCAGCCAAATCAACTACAAAATATATTGCTAAGTTTCTAGTTTTTAGATAGCTATTAAATAAATAAAATCAGAAACTGCGACTGGCACTGAGAAACCTAAATCACCACGAAATCTGAAGCATTTCCTTCTGCCAGGATGTGGTAGATGTAGGGGAACTCTGTTAGCTGCTTTTTATCTTTTCTGAAAGAAAAGCACAAAGAGCCAGGAGTTTGGAGGTGTAACATAGCCCCTGGTACCACATGTTTTTTACATGAACAAAGGAGCCAGGCCAGGGCTCTCAGAAGTGTTCTGGGTGAGCACCAGTCACCTGTGGAGCTCCTGGGTACCTTCAGTGGTGTCCAGCATTGTGTCTCCAGGGCTGAGGGAAGCCTCAAACAGCTGTGGACAATTCTGAAAGCAGGAGTAAATTTCTTAAGGGTCCTTGCATCTGTTCTGGTTACAGCGCACAAGCAGAATGGGGATCAGACATTCCTTGCTGGGCTGGGGCCACAGGCTTTATGGTGCTGATGTCCCACTGGGTAGACCAGTGCCAAAGAGCCTCTCATTCCCATGGGAGGTGGCACTCCAAAGAGGACCCCATCTTTGGAGCAGCTACAGGGCTGCTCTTGCTGCTGACCCAGCTGGGGCATTGAGCTCCAGCTCTTGCTGGAGCTCTCCAGAAAGCCACTGGTTGCAACTGCAATGGCCCCTGCCCGCACATCACCTCCCTAGGCAAGGCCACTGTGCTTCCATCTCCAGCAGGACTTTCAGTGGCAGATATTGCCATTGGCCTGTCTCATTGGTCTGTCCATCTGCTCAGCAGTTTGGTTTGGAAAAGCAGAAGATTGGCAATTCTGAACAGTCCAGAGAGTACAGATGTGCTGATGGGTGCTGCAAAGAAAGCATTTTCTTTTTGAACTGTCAGCACTGTCTGTGGCTTGACACAATATTTTATCTTCATTTTAAACTTTTTACTCATTATTAAAATATTTAAATTGGCTGGCATGAAATCCTGTAGGAATAGTATGAGTTTATTTCGGGGCAGCGGTGCTTAAAAGAGCCCCATAAGTAATAAGCATAACCATGTATGGAGGCGGCAGGGATCAGTCCAGAGGAAAACTCACTGTCAGTTCAAATGTAATCCATATGTTAAAACTATAGGAAGTGTTTCTTAGTCAGATGGTTGGGCTAATATCAAGGAATGTTCCCTCATGGGAGACCTAACTTTCAAGCTCACATAATGATAAGTGCTTTACTGAAGTAATCGTCAGTGTGATGTGGGGCTTAAGAATATTGGTTTGGAAATTATGTGACATTTTGCCAGGTAATGGCCTTAGTTAATTTTGTGGGGCGGTGGGAAATAGTACTGGCCCCTTATCACACACACACAAGCATGCACACATTAAATATGAGCCCCTCTGGCGCTGGTCTAGGGAACAGGGACATGTACCTGCCATCCAAGTGGATGTGCTACATGCTTACAGCTCAGGAACAGGGATTGACAAGGTGTGAATGTGATGCAGTATTTACTGGGAAATCAGACATGGAGGCAGCTTGACCATTCCCTTGCCTTTCCTGCAGTAATGTCACATAAGCAGCGCTGAAGTGCCAGAATTGAGGTTGGATGAAAAAATAGGTGGTTGAAAACTAATGGCTGAAAAAACTTTTCCCCCCTCCACCCTCCACTTTTTCAGATAAAATTTTGCTCTCAATCTGTGTTCAATTTTGCCTAGTTCTAGATCAGCCTGAAATGAGGTGCAAATTTGCAAAAGGAACAGCAAATGGCCATTGAGACAAGCGCGGGAGGTGGAGGTTGTGCAAGCGTCAAGCAGGTTTTGGGCACAGTTTGTGGTATCATTTCTCTGAGAATCAGAATACAGTTCAACACGCTGGGATCAAGGCCAAGTTTTCAAAACAGCTCAGGGACACCTAGGTAAGGGGCTGAATTTTGGGCTTTCAGGCATAATGCAGGCAGATTTTTAGGACGCTGGTGGGAGCTGAGTTTCATCTCAAATACAAGCCCATACCAAGATCTACATTCAGGCAATTGTCAGTGAGAAGTGAGAAACTCCTCTGGTAAAAGTGAGCACAAATATGCAGAGATATTTTTTTTATTCCTCCAACAAAGAAGTGCTGTATTGCCAGTATGTCCAGTCTGGCAAAACAATGATTATGGCATTCAGGATACTGTACTTGGGGGTTTTGTCCATCCTTGTTTGTTTGTCCATCCTGAAATATTCTTTCAGGATGGAGAACTTCAGTACATTGCTTTTTGGACATGGAAATAACTTAACACAAGGATCCAGCAACATGCAGTTTTTGATGTGAGGTGGTGATTGCTCTTAAAATCTCAGTAGTTATGCAGCTTGACACTCAGCTTTTGGGATAATAGATAAATTATTCAAGCAACTTCAGCCAAACCTTTTTCTTTCTTTTAATATGTCATGGATTCTGCATACTTGCTTCTGCTGCAAATTCCAGGGGATAGAAAAACATGCTAATATTTACTAGTCAACTTGATTGCATTTGACACAGTAGGCTTATAAAATAATTTCTTTAAGAGACTTTCAGTTTAAAAAGAAGGAAATCCTTAATCAGGTCAGCAGCATCTGTCTTTATCTCTTAAAAAAATTCAGTGGGAAACTGCTGGAAGATTGATGATGATGATTAATATGTATTTATTTATTTATTTATATTACCATAGTTCCCCTAAAGCTCATGTTCCTCTTTTTGCTATGAGTGTGTGTTAACAAAAAGCATTTGCACTTCCAAGTGTTTACAGTCTATGCAATACTGCCTCAGAAAACTGCCAGTCTCAGTAAATGCTGTCAGAATGTTTGCTACAAGTTCTAGCTGCTTCAGACTTCTTGCCTTAAAAACAAAGAAAACTGACTCAAGATACTCTCTCTACTGATATGTTAGTTCTATATTGTACCTTCTTTCTTAGCTACCATCTTAAATTGCAGCTATAACAGCATGAGTGAAATGGAGTCTGAAAAAATATATAAGAGAACCAAAGGCAAATCATCTCTGAGCACAACATGGCAAGCTTCTTGCAAAAGTGATGTCACATTTTAATACCATACAGGGAAGAACTTTGGATGAGTTGTGTGTATGCACAACTTTTAATACTGTATGTATTAAAAGACTTTTAATATGCTACACCTCTCACATCTTCTACACACAGTTAAAAACCCCTAAGATATTTTAACTTGCACAGGATAGGTGTTAACTTTGGGTATTTTAAAATATTTTTCATCAGCTCTAAAAATGGTATTCATCATATTAGGTTTACATTCAGAAGTATCAAGTACAATACCAGCACTATAAGAAAATAGAAATTTTTTTGGGGTCTGCATTCTTATTCAGAATATGGGAAGACTGGTGCTTCTTTTTGTAATGTTGCTATTCTTACTCCTTTCTTGAATCATGACTCATATTTATGACATGGCATGGATACTTCTAAAAGACACCTCAATTTAAGGAAAGTTGTGGATCCATTACTGTAAACAAACCAAATTTGACAGGAGAGAAAATTAATGTATGCATTTCCAAAGAATGGTAGTCTATGGTAATGTCATTTTTAAATCCTTGATATTTCAGTGATATTAATGTCTAAATTATGTGCTAAATTTCTGTTATGTTTTGCTTTAAAATGTGCGAAGTACCTTTTTAGATTTAAATGGCACTTAAGCATATTCTTAGAATTAATCTGAGTAAAGATAAAGTTTGTTAACTGAAAGACTATTTTATGACATTTCCCTGAGATCTGTGTTTACTTTATGTTAAAGTAAATATTTTTGTCAAAATGAACTAAATAAGAAAGAGTCTGAGGATAGAAGATAGGGAAGGTTATTTTCCCAGCTAACAGTCTCTGAAAGGATGAGAGCTGAAGAGGTGGCTGATAATACCTCTCACCTCTTCATCAGTGGATCCCTTGGCCACATTCTTCTGCAGCATCTCTCTTTATGCAGTACAGATTTTCTTGTGCTTAATCTGTGTTTCACTGTTGCTTTTTCTACATCCTCATCATCATCATCTTGCTGCCCACAAGTTTCTCTGTATATTGTGCAACTCCCTGTTAAATGCCGTCAACAGGAAACAGATCCATCACACAAGGGAGATGGAAATCAGACATGGGTGTCCCAATTTATTATGCATCACTACTCAAGTTTCTCTGGTCTGGTTTATTTCTTGAGAGCTGAGTTTAAGAAAAATCTCCCTTTTCTCTAAGTGGTTAAAAACATTTTAGGAAAAAGAGAATTTGGTATTCACCATTAAAGCAGTCTGAGGTTGACAACACACCATTACTGAAACTGCATATTGATATTCTGAAAACACAATGTCTGAAAACACAACCAGGTCATACCAATTTCTATGGTACTAATAAACTGTCATCACACAACTTGTCCTCTCCACTCTTTGTCCTGGTTCCATGGGCCATGTTAAATGATGATTTATCACCCATGCTGTGGCAAACTAGTTCAAATTACCATGTGGATGGTGCCTGTGAGTGTATCTACTTTCTACATGTCAGGGTCAAAATACAAGTTCCCAGCGTATAGGTTTCTGACCCGAGTCACTGTTATGCCACGTGGAAACCTGATGATTTTCCGAAGTTCCCACTTTCTCTTGCTGCTCTGCTGTGAATTTTGCCTCCTCTCCACCTCCTGGCAGTATCTAGGCTGATGATTTGAAACAATTCTTCATATAATATATGGTGCTTTTTGAAGAGTGTAGAGCAGAAAGTGTTGTGCTTTTGTTCACCTGTCAGGAGAAGAAAGTCAAGATAATCCCGACTGCAAGCCTGTATGACAACAAGCACAAGCAGATTTTGACTGATAGACATAAACAGAAGTATGTTTATAGGCAACTTTTGTGAAACAACATCCCCAACTGCTTTAGCTTTTGGCAATCTTGCTTTGCTAATGAGGTACCAATGGAAACAAAGGCTATATCTGTTCCTGTCAACAGGAACTCATAATAAGTAGAGACATATAAAGATGTGGAATGGGAACTGTGTGGGATTTTGGAGGTGGAAGTGGATCTTGGTTTGTTTGGTTTTTTATTTGTTTGGGGTTTTTTAATGAAGAGCTGATGTATAATTCACTTCTTTTCTGGTTTAGGTTGTACTGAAATCAATAGAAAGATTACATTATGTAAAAATGGGAACTGGGTGAGATCTTCAGTATGGGACTAATTATTAGGTCCTCCATGCTTTGTTTCTCCTAGTGAACTCATGTCTTCTAGGCAGGTTGCAAATTAAGTCTTGAACTCTTTCAAAAAAGAAAGCAAAGCACTGAAACCTCCAGTTTAGCTTACCTTTATCTGAGCCTGACATGGGTAAATAGTAGTTACTACACCACTGAATAGGGTGGTGAAAGTGCATGAAATCTTTTAAATGAATGTAAAATATCAATCATGAGAAGGTACTTCTTTTTTCTCCTATAGAATGATTCACTTTCTTTTATTAGATATTGATGCTGTGAAACAGATTTACCTTTGCTGCCAAAAATACTGATCTATATATCTGTCAAGTATATATATGTACAAACACACACTCATATATATATCTTTAGTATTTTGTTATAGATGCGTGTTGCTACACACAGAGCAATTTCTCAACTGTTGTAACCCAAAAGTACTACAGCTTCTTTGCTCCAGCACTGTCTTTTGTTTAAGGAAGCAATCATTGATATTCCAAACACATCATCAGTTGTGTCAGGCTGAAAGTCTCCCTGGTTCCTCACTGCCCCTCTGTCTGTGTCCAGGCTCTGATGGTTCTGCTGAGGGTGGAGGGATGGGACAGCAGCAGCTGTGGGGTCACCCCCTCAGGCTGGCCCAAAGTGTTCCCCTTCATGGAGAGAGCAACTTCCCAGGGTTAAATTGGGTCTTGTAGTAAGTTCTGTCTAAATGCATCACTGTGCTTTAACAAAGCCTCCATCACACCCATGTGAAGTGAGCTTTACTGTAATGTGTTTTGGTATCAACTGCTTTGAGCTTTTTCATGCTTCTCAAAAAAAAAGGGTGCTAGGAGAACAATGGCTGTGTTTATCCCTGTTTGGAAAATGATGCTAAAGATTATCCCATGCCACTGAGGCCAGTTGATGTATTTTAGTAGTTTTAAACTGCCATAGTTTCCAAAACAAGATGACTGCATCCATGCTGCCTTTTTGGAAGTGGTCCTTGGTCCATGCTGGCTCCTGCGAATTATTTTTGCTAAACAGAGTAGATATCATCCCGCTGATTGGTTTTCCCCCCACAACTGCATAATATAGATAACTAAGCCCTAGTGTCTGGAAACATTTCTTGGCTCCATCTAGAAGAGTGTTAGCCAGTGGATTTATCATCCCCATAGAATTTAGACACAAGTCTCACATAAATTGATGGGATTTACAAATAAATTGCTCCACTGGAGTTAGCTTGTGGTTGCACAGAGGTTTCATTTATTTCAGTTTGTTTTGTAGTATCCAAATGCACACAACCAAGCATAAAAACATCAACTAAAACTGCTGCTAAGAAAACAGGCCCTTTTTGAGTCAATTATGCTGCTGTGATTAATCAGTTCTGGTCAGGTTATGGAGAAAGTCAGTGAATTCATAGATGGAAATGAGCAGAGTTATGGTGGTGAATTGGGATAAGACACTGGAAAAAAAATGTGTGCTTTTTATGGAGTAATTATGTACACAAAAACACATTTTCCATCCCTGTTTCCCCCATTCTATGCTTTAATTTTTCTTGACATTGGATCCATTATGGTATCGTATGAGTTTCGTCACAGAAGTAAATAACAGCTTGTTTCCTTGGGAGCGATTGAAAAACAGAGTAAAAACAGCACTTACTGTTTTTGAAAGTTGTCACATTGTCATGGCAGTGAAGTGTTGCATCATGTTGTCATGACAACTCAAATTATAAAAACTGATTTAAAGAAAAATAGAAGCAGTGCTCAATGATGAAAATCATTTAACATTAAAGATTTCAGCTTTTCTTTTCTATTCCTTACTCTGCCTCTCTCCTTTTTTTTCTAAGAAATGGGCAACATTCAAGACTCTCAGCAAGTAAAGACTTGGAATACACAGTGACTCAGACAGCCTATTTTTTTCTTTCTCACTGAGACAGAGAAGGTGCAAGAATTGAAATGTGGAGGCAAGCACATTACTGGACCAAACCATCACTCTCCAGTACTGGGGGAAAGACAAAATGTGATAAAAAGGTGGTGTTTGTGCCTATTTGCACAATCTCCTCCCAAGCAACTGTATATCAAGATAAACAGATACCACACAGTCTGGATTTGTCAGGGATAAACAGCAGTGACACTGCAGCATTTTCGTCCTGTTTAGAGATTCTGGTGGTATTTCAAGAGCCCGCAGCAATGACCTGTTTCTGTTTCTCCCATCAAAATCAAGGAGCATTTACTTATTGTGCCAATGGTTGGAGAGGAGAAGTAGGTTAGTGCTGACCACTATTGAAATCCCATTCTCTTTTCAGAGTGTGCTTAGAATGAGTCAGACTGTTTTGAGGATAAGATTGAACCTCAGTTTCAGGATAAAATAAACAAACAAAAAAAGGTAGATTGTGCAGTTGGTCAGTTTGTGTAAAATAGCTGTCACCAAACTCTAAATGCTCATGTATAAACAGCAGACCAGCAGTGAAACTACTTGTTCTGAACAAGGTCAAGCAAAATTTGATTTATCACTGTGCATTGGGCTTGTATACATTGTAACATGGCTTTATGCAATCCTTTTCTTGCATTTATGAAGGGAAGGATGTTTATATATGTCTGTAAAGTAATTTCTGCTCCTCCTGCTCTTACCCAGACTTGTCAGCATTTCAGCCTGTTTCAGACAAATTTACAGATGTGCAGAGATAATGTTCCTGGATGTTTCAGGGAAACAGACTGCCTTGTGAAGAGAGAGATCCTGTCCTGGGAGCTTTCTGCCCCAGGGCACGCAGCAGGAGCTCCTGACTTCAAAAAGAACTCATACAGGAAACAGCTCTCATAAATGCCCCAAATACAGGAGGAGCTCCCTGTCAGTCATTGGAAAGATGGGTGGGTGACCAATTTTCACTCATTCTTACAAACCACCTAGTATACCTGGGGCATGACACACAGAGTAGAAATGGATTGCATGATATGAAATCTTGAGATAGTTGGAGACTACAGCAATTCACTATAATGTATACAGGCATAGTTGTGGAGAAAGTCTTCAACCATTAGCCATGCTCTGAACATTTCTTAAACTGTATCTCTCATATCTGTGAACAGGGAGAGCTGCTGTTCTTAAAGGCCTTTGGCTTGAATACTTGCACAATATTCCTGAATTGGAACATTTGAAGTGTTTTTGCTGCTAAAATCGTTTGGCTGTTACATTGAGCTGCCTTCCTTTTCACATTTCAATACTTAAGCTGTTTTCAATAAAGTAAAAATAAGGTCATAGTGGAAAGACACAATTTTTGTTCTCTTCATTTAGAATAAATCAGCTTTTATATTTATTGTAGACATAGAATTTTTATATGTTAGACCTTAAAATTACAGTGAAGAGTAGTCATCTTAGGAACAAGAGAAAAATCTATGAAATGTCACCCTGATTAATGGAAGTTTCAGAAGTTTACAAGAGGGTCTAGAAATGAAACATTTTGCTATCCCAAATGAGAGGTGCCTCTACAATTGTAGCAGATAGTTGTAGACAATCTGTTGCACTGCACTGCCCAATGTGTTAGTCACTTCTGTCTCTCTCAGTCCTTGCCAGAATCTGCAATCCATCTTTTAATTCTGTTTGATGCCTGTGCAGTGGCCTGACATGACCAGGTGTCCTTGGCTTTACCCATGGAGGGGAATGAGAAAGAAAAGTGTAAATATACCTGAGCACTGAGAGACTTTTAGTTTCACTTGAACTTTGCTGGTGGTGCAGAGATGGTTTGGGTTGGATGTGGTGAACGTACATGGTTGTAAAGCTGGGAGAGTTATTTCCTGTGACAACCATCTCCACTGGCAGCATTTGGACTTGCTAGGAATGGAGGTGTAATTCTCTCCTTAATCCAACAGTACTGCTGCAACTCTGAATTACACATGTAAGATGGCAATGTCTGAGTTCCTGAAGCTCACCCTGCCTTTGTGCCTGCACCTGGAACACAACACAGTGGAGCCAATATTCTCCAGCTTTCAGAAGTGCAGTCCTACCCTTGGTGAATTGGAGCAAAGGCATGTTGTGCAGATTTACTGACGTGACTAATGCAAAATTGGTGATTCACTGTTAATTTTTCAGCACTGCTTTCTCACCCACCATCCATTTGCTGTTTACTCCTGTGTTTAAGCTAGGTGGGAGAATGTATGGCTAAACTCCCATCACACACAGATAAGTATGCTCTAAGTGAATTTTTATTAGTATCTGTTTTCATGTATTCATCTACGATTGTTTTTTACTGATGCACGTTCCTGTCAACTCAGTGCTTTTCTTCACTAGATGCTTTAAATGAAAAGAGAGCAATGTGGAAATCATTTCAAGGCTGATTTTTCACATGAACTAGCTGCTAACTAATACTGTATGTAACTTTTTTTTGATCTAATTGCATTGAGCTCAGTCTATCTAGTGCTGTCACTCCAAATCACCATTTTAAGAGCCATGCAAGTTGTAGCACGTTTCAGGCACTAATAGTGGCCAGGTAGTATTATGCTGTTTTTAATGAATGTCTGTTTTCTATTCTTTGCTCTGCTTTCTTTGGAAAGAGGCCCATGTAACAAAGTATTAAGAAAACACACTGCTGCCCTGGAATGTGTATATTAGCTGCAGATTATTTCCTATTAGCAGATTAACTGCAAGGCTATTGGCTCTGAAAGGTCTTTGAGAGTATTTTGTTTTGTAACTGATTCAAGCCATGGGAGAGAATTGCCACCCTGATTGGGAAGAAGAATTAGCTACTGTTGCCATGGCCACTGGAGCTCACAGTCTCATTGTTAACTCCAGTGCCCTCCGATGAGATGCCACAGCGTGAGCTCCTTGGCTTTGTTAATGCACTGATGGAATAAGGGGGTTTGGGCAGGCGAGGAGTAGGCTGGGAAAATCTCCTGGGGAAGATGTGAAATGTTTGAGCATTTTCTTTTCTTTTTTTTTTTTCCCCCCTCAAATTCGGTGTTTAATTTCAGACATGTTGCTGTTTAACACTACCCCAGTGCTGTTAGGCTGTGAAATTTCTCCCTTTTTAGCAAAATGCTGCTCTGTGCCTTCTGGGAGGGAAGGGGCGAATCCCACTCCCTGCAGAGCGCGGTGCCGGCCGCGGCTCCAGAGCAGGGAGCAGGGACACAGCTCCTTCCTGCACCCCAAAACCTCTCTGCGTGCAGGGTTAGAAAGCACAACAGGGCCTGGAGAAACCAGAGAAAGGACCCCTTAGGGCTCTTTTAAATACACTGGCTCTGCTGCTGGCTGACTTGCAGGCAAGGAGAGAGACAGCAGAGGTTTACTGCCCATATCTTCATTGGAAACTATTTCCTTGCTTGGGTTTTAGGATTTGACACTTCAGGTCCATCCTTTAGAAATAAATATTTTTAATACAGTCAGAAAAAAAAAAAAAGAGAATAGAAAAAAGACAAGTTTTTAAGAGACTTAATAAGAGCATAAAAAATGTACGAAAATATTTCCATGTATTTACAAGATGAATAAATATATTTGACTAATTAGTAATAGACAGGACTCACGTATTTTGTACATCTCTAACTCTGTTTAACTTCCAAGAAACGGTGAAAAATGCAGTATTAAAACTATCGAAGTGAATCATTAACAAAAAGAAACTATATTGACATCTGCATTTGAAACATAGCTTCTGAAATACACATAAGTGATTTTAAGCAAAATGATTAATTTTTTTGAAGTTTACTCTTCTTTTCTCATCTTTGGTGTTAGTGGATTCAATCACTTTCTTTAAATAGACAACTCTCCTGAACTCTTCATTTAAACCACATGTGGAAATGAGCCAAAAAATGTATTTCCACTGGCATGGTAAAATGTTGGCATTGGGCATTTTTCAGCTGAGCAGCGGGGTGTGGATGACAGGCCAGTGCAGGGACACAATGTGTGTCACACTGCACGGTGGCACGGAGCAGCCTCAGCATGGGTGGTAATGGGGCTGTCTCACTGCGCCTCGCAGGTTTTTATAAAGTATATTTTTAAATGATTGCAGACTTATCCTGAGAAATTCATGGGAAGGATTATTTTAAAGACTCTTAGAAGCATGCACATTGTTCCTCACAGTCTCTCAGCAAGCTGTAGGTTCACAGTCAGGATATTAGCTGAGTATCTCCCACTGCTGTAGAGTCTTTTCGAGTCTCAAGCAGCAGGCAAGGCTGCAGAGCCTCCTCCTGCCCAGCAGACTCCCTCTTCTATTTTATCCTTTCTTAGGTGTGTTATTCCTCTTCTCCTTCCAGATGTACTGCTTGTAGGTTCTCAGAGGCAATGAAAGAGCATATTAGGGTGTATGAATATGCACAAAAGCACAAGGGGCATCAGAGGAGGGCAGTTTTGCTTAGCTTAGATCAGCATCTTGTGTGAATGAATGGAAGAGTTGGCAAGTAAACATCAGTATTCAGGAGGGACCTGGTTTAGATTGGCACCTGGGCAAGGTGACAGACAGTGTGAGTTGCAGGTTGAGAATAAAGAAGCTTCAGAATTTAAGTGAAGCCTTGACCTCTGTACTTTCTTATTCAGCTTTACTTACTAGACTTCTGCCCACTTGGCATTTGTTACTGCTAAGTAATCATCTGTCACATCAAAATAAATGGTTAATACATGCAGGTATAATAATAAGCTGCTGTAAAGTATATGCTGGTTCTGTAGCAGGGCAAAAGCTCAACAGTTATGCAACTGATTCTTCCTACGTGAAAAAAGGTAATTTTGCCATGTCATACAAATTAGGGAAAACAGGCTGAAAGTAGAAAATGTGTATATATATTTCTCTTCTTAATTTCTCTGTAAAGTTTATATGAGGCTTTTCTGGACTTTATGCTTCTGAACTTCTGGAAGACCTAAAACCCTTTTGTAGAATGCATTTTAACCCAAGATTCACTTCTAGATAGACCACTTGTTGATATAACTGAAATCTTGATCAATGTAGAAGAAACTCTTTATCCTGAAAACAGAGATAGTACTGGTCATACTAGTGTGGAAATGGCAGATGTCATTTAATGCCAAGGAAGAAGATTGGGTTTTTGCTTTGATCTCCAGATAGTGGTCAGCAGTACTTTTCAGATTACATACTAAGACTTTCATAGGATGGAAAACCAATCTAGAAAAAAAAAAAAGTAATAGTCAATGTCCTATTTAATCAGTCTGATTTCAACAAATCCAGTTTCAATTAATGCAATTTTACCTAATTTTTAAGGCATTTAAGAACAAATTTACAATGCAAACCCATCTCACGGTCCACTGGGGAAAATGGTGTATAATCCTGTAGTCATCCTTTGAAATACCAAAGTTTAATTTTGCTTATTGCCTGAGCGACATGAAAGTCTTCATCTGTAGAAAAATCATGAATTCAGATAGCATAAGGTCTTTGCAATGAATGCTTCATAATCTCTGCTTTTTTATGTGTTCATGTAGAAAAGTATGCTTACAATGCAATCTAAAGCACAGATTTCCTCCCAATGGCTACCCTGACTGAAATAATACCGTATCTCCCTATCTCTGATGTCATCTTAATGGTGTATTTAACCCAGGCTGCTTGTGATGGTGGAAGTGACAGTCCATGTTGCAGGAGGACCAGCTCTCCTGTCTGTCTCATTCTGGAACAGTTCCAGGAGTGGAAGGGGATGTTCCAAAAGCGATGCTTTTGTCCAGGGTCTGGTCATGAACCCTTGAGCCTTTCTATGTACACATTTGGATAGGTTAATATGTTCTTCACAGGATTCTTGTATTTGAAGGGATGGAGGTGTATTTGAATTCAGCAAGGTTTACTCAGTTTGATTCTTGCTCACTAATTGAGCAAAAGATTTTAATTTTTATTCAGCAAAATAGCATTGTATGTTCCTTGCTCTTGCTAAAGCTTCAAGTATTCTGAAACTGCAGATAGCTTTATTTTCTAGAAGTTTTTTCCTGCTTCTTAGAACATGAACAAGCCCTTCCTTTGTCTTGTCTATGCATCCTATCCCTCCAAGAAGAGGAATGAAGTTATATAACTTCTCCCATCATTTAGAAAAAAAGTCTCCTGTAATTTATTATCCAGAACCCTTAATAGTTTGATTTTCAGCTTCTGTGCCGATACAAACACGTGTTCTTTTAAATAAAATTATCCATGCTAAAAAGAAAAATTGTGAAGACCTTCTTGTCTTCTGTAATGAAATTGGGCTCCCTCTTGGTGAACTTTTTCATGGAATATTTTTGTTTGCACATAGATATTGATTTAGCATCTTCAGCAAATGTTTGTTTATAATAAAAACTGTGGTGAGCTGGTTTTGTTTTACTAACTCTGTACACTTGACAGTACTGGATTTACTTAGTAAGAGTTTTCAGAGACCTTTTGTGATAGGGCAGACATACCACAGTCCTGGATTTAAATTTCAGAGCTGTGAATGTGATTACCAGTTTAATTATTCTTATTTTCTTTAGGGATAGAACTGAGCCATTCATCAACAAATGGCTGAGGCATTCATCAACAAATTCAGCCAACAAATAATGTAGTAGATGTGCCCAGGAAAGTTTTAGCTGCTGTTTATTTTTTGTAAATTACATGAGTAGTGAAATACAATTGGAGGCTTGCTCCCAATTTTCCTTTAGTACAGACTGCTGAGTTATTTCTAGAGCTTTCCTGACTAGATGGGAGTGGGGCACTGACACCTGGTAAGTACTAAAGGCCCTGTAAACTTCATTCGCTCTTGCACATGGAGGGAAAACCTCCCAAGCTGTGATTTAGCACAGTGAATAGTGAGTAGAAGAATTGAGCTGCTGAAAAAGCTGATACAGAAGCTTTCTTGTGGTTATTCAGGTATCAGATGGGTAAAGAGCATTTCAAAAGCTCAGATGGCTTTGTAGATATATTCAACATAGCCAATATCTCAACATCACATAGCTTCACTTTGGCTGACTTGTAGGTATATTTGCCTAAGTTGAATAACAGGTTAATAACATTTGCACTGCAGTTGGAAATACTCAGAAGTGCAACAGTATTTATATTTTATATTCATCTAAAAGAAAAATGTGTACAGATGTGAGAAGGTGAGTATAATAAATAATTGAGGAGGACATTAGAATAAGAAATCAAAGCCACTTATATGCTTATGATCTTTTAATTAAAGATGCCTGGGTGCAGATCAGTGGAATTAATTCTAGTTTCCTTCGTGGGCAGGGGAGGTGATTTTGTTCTTTTTGTAGTGTAGCCTTGTTATCTGACTGCAAGTGCAGGTGGGAGTATGTGTAAGTGATGGATAAGGCTGGTGGTTTATTCTATACTGAAATGTTAAATGGGAAAAAGTTTTAAGAAGGGTTGCTTAAATGTAAGTACAGTTAGACATGTGAATAATGTCATATTCAAAAAATATATCGTAACATGCATAGTAACAATCCCAAATTAATAGTAATAATTACAAACTTGTTGGAACATGTATTCAGATATGAAACTTTCACCACCTTTGCTGTGATGCAGTCCCAAATGTCTAAATACCTGGTCATAAAAGATTGGTTGCTCCTCATTGACTTGAGTATGACAGCTTTTTCTGTGCATTGGCTTCTCATCCTGTACCCGCTGTGCTTCTTTCTTTATTAGTCAGATCATTTTTCTTAAATTCCTGCACTCATCTTTGAATTCTGCCCAGTGGATAATGAATGGATAGTGGATGTGACAGTAACTGAAAATTACTTTGATTTCAATATTTAACAGCGATGCTCTATGCCAGCAGCATGATGTGACTAAACAGTGTAAGTAATGGATTTAAAAATAGGAGGAGTTATTGGATTTTCATACTAAAATATAAGTAGTTCTTAAAAACTGAGAAACAGTTGGATTGGTTTGTGATGATGAAAAATAATATCCTTACTGCCTTGAGGATGTTCAGATTAAGTTAATTTTACTTTATTAAAAAATAAAAGTAGCACTTTCATGTTATTGCTTTGGAATTCTGGAAGCACTGTGTGATAAAACCCACTTTTTTCCCTTTTTAAGGTTATGAAATTTATTATAGAAAATAATTAATTTTCTATAAAGAAAAAGAAAGTGGGTTGGAGAGATGATGCCTCAGCTTGTGGTAATTGCTATATACTTTTCAGATACAAGAAAAATCTTTCATAATATTTATGGAGCAATCCACTGTTTATATTTTGTTTCTTTTTTACACAGAAAATTTATCCTTTGATGTTCACTCAGAAATGAAGTAATTCCTTTGTTATATGATTATTTGTGGACTATGGGCTGAAAACCTCTTAGGTTTAGGTGACAAAAAATTCTAAACTAGATCTCCTTCATGTGGAACAACTCTTTTTCATGTAAATGGAAATATAGGACTTGTAAGGTGGGTCACAGATGATGTTTCTTTTTCATTAAAGGTGCATACATTTTTCTCAGAGTCTGTCAGAAAACAAATAAAAAGAAAACAACATGTGTTGTAAGCTACCTTTCATACAACTCTCAGCTTTTTTTTTTCTAGTTCTAGGTGGTTCTGTGTGAAATTTCTAATTATGGTCAAAAGATTAGAAAATTTGATGTTTAATAGGAAGATCACCACAATTGGCAGCTCCACAGACTAGAAGGACTTGAATGTTTATGAGTTGTCTTGGAAAGAAATAAGTCATGAAAATTTACCTTGTGAGCAATAATTCACTGCATGGAACTCATTTTTACAGGGTTTACTGTTTTTCTGAAAGCAGCAAGACCTCTTTCATCTGACAAAATCTAAGTTCTCTACTACAAAGGCTTGTAGAAGATGTCTGATCTTAGCTCTGCACATAGCAAGCCTGTCATGTTCTCCATGATATATAAGCAAGGCAAAAGCTAAACATCTGTGACATGAAATAAACTGCTTTCTGTCTTGTTACATTTCTCTAGCTTACCTCTCATATCCAGAAAAGGCTCATTTTGAGAAATAATACAATTTTGCAATTAATATTATATAACTGCTGCCAGTACCCCATTTGCAAATGGGGTTTGTCTTAAGGGCCTGAGGCAAGTCTGGAACATTCTGTATTGAGAGGACGTCCAGGCATCAGCAAAGTCATTAGAAATGTAAGTGAAAGTGAGTGAAACAGTTTCCAGATTCTATAAAGTGACTGACTCAAAGCATTGAGTGTGAATCCTGCTGTAAAGTTCTGAGAAAACAATGTGGTTTTCAGGCCCACTGATGGAGCCAGCAAGTTACTCTGTGTATAACTCCTGATGCAAGGCTCCTCTGCCATTGTACAGAATGATGTAGGTCTGCTCAAGTCAGTGAAGCTTCTCTGGTGTGCTCTGATGACCCGATGAGTTCCCTCTTCCATGCACAGAGGGAAGTCATTCCTTGTAAAACAGTCTTTTGAAAATTAGTATGGTCTTCTGGTCTTGAGTTTCACTTGAAGTCCCAGACAGCAACCTAGTCCACCCGTTTTCCAAGACTAACCATGCAAACTATTCACTTTAGTCCTCTGTTCAGACTCTTAGCATGGGGTGAGATGGAAATTCAGCTGCTGTGAATTTCCAGAGTTTTGTTATTTGGGCTAGGTAAGAGCTTTGAAATAATCAATTTATTTTATAGTAGTCATTGCTTTTAAAAATACTTGAACTACAGGGACTTTCAAATGAATAAAAATATGGGTGATCAAAAGAGGAAATGGTCCAAATGGTTTTCTTTTCAGCTGCCAGCTGGGGGACCTGCTTGTATAAATAACTGTAAGATGTGTCCAAATGGTTTTCTTTTCAGCTGCCAGCTGGGGGACCTGCTTGTATAAATAACTGTAAGATGGGGATGAGACAGGATAAGCACAAGGATGCCATCAATAGTTTATGTTCTTAAGGAATTTTTCTGCCATTGCACAGATAAGGTGTCCACTCACAAAGATGCTCAGAAGTTACTTCGCAGCAGTCAGGATGAGCTGCTGGGTGTGAGCTCAAGTCTGTGCTGCCTTCTATACTTCCCATAGCATTCACTGTCAATTATCTTCTCACAAATCAGAATTTGATCTAAATCAAACTTTTAAAAATTCATTTTTTATTATCATGGCAATCACATTAAGCAAAAAATCTTTAAACATGCAATAAGACTTAAAAGTAATCTCCTTGGAGAAGGTGTAATGTGCTATTTGCTGCACTGTTTCTTGTCTTCACCAGCTTATTTGCCCTTGCATCATAAGGCTGAAAAAATGCAGAAAGATTTATGCATGTGAAACAGCTAAAGGAAATGTGAGTCATTGGTGACCCCAAAATAGTATTTGAAATAGACAACAGAAAGCTTTGGAAAGAATTTATTTAGAAATAATTCTGCTAATACATCCTTGGTCTCCATTTTTATTACCAGGAGCATTTAAGCTCTAATCTTCAGGTTGTGGCGTAAGAGTCCTCTCTGTGTCAATCACTTATGGCGTAAAATACGGATTATGTCTTTAAGTGGGAATTAGAGAACAATGGAATCTTTCAGGGGCTCATTCATTTTTGGAGGAATCTACAGAGGGAGTCCTAGGAATTGCTGTCAGAAAGCACTGTAATAATATTAACTCACACACACGGAATTGAACTAATCTCTAGATCTGGTGTTAGAGAGGAATTTTTCTGCAGAAGAGATTGGCAAGGCAGCTGGGTGTGGAGAAACTTCATCCTCTTCTAGGACTAATCAATGAAGGGAGAATCTTCAGGCTCTGCCTGGGTGATGCAAGTAAAGTGTGGCAACTCAGCTTCTTTCCAAAACCTCCCCAGTCAGAGCTAGCCAGGTCCTGTAGGGCAACTGCTTCTTCCAACACATCAGTACTCTTTGTAAATAATTTACATTTTCCCACATGAAACTTCCTCCTTCCTCCTTCGACTGAGGAGAGACATGGTAAAGAAGAAGGAGTTTTTAGCTGCCTTCCCACTAAGCTCATTTGTTGTGGAGGGAAATCTCTGTGGTCTGCCAAAAAGCACATCTAAGTGTTCAGTAGTGAGGGACCTTATGATGAGCATTATGTAAGATAGACAGCCACCTTCAATAGTTCCTTGCTACTTTAATTTGTATTTATTATTTTCATGTGTTCTCTCTTCGGTAGAGAAAGTTTCAATTTTACCACTTCTTGCACAAGCCAGAGGTAGGCAAAATTTAAGACTAAGTTAAGTGTAACTTCAGGTGCTTCTGCTGGAATGTTGCCATAGAAGAACTGATGCTGTAACTGCTGCCAGTTTTGTTGTGTTTGTGTTAAAACAACACAAGAGGAGTATGTGGGAAAGGAGGATGTAAACATACATACAGGAGGAAGAACATTCTCACAGTCTCATGGATCTTTAAAGGCCAGTCTTGTGATATACCCAATGTTCTCCTGACTGACTCGTTTTCAAGGAAGAAAGTTCCTTGGGTCTTCTTGAAACAGTCACAGTTGATGAGGCTGCAGAGATGGAAAGTGGCAAACCTTTCAGTTTCTCCCTGACAGATCCTGAGTTACCTATTGGCATACCTGATTCCTCTTTGGAAGGTGTAACTGCTGTCTTGCCCAAAATAATATGCATAAAAATCTGCAAAACAGTCTCATGCCAATTTCTCTTTCACCTTGATGGAGCCTCCCTTGGCTGTAAGGGATTTGAAATAGCTAGTCACTTTTTTTGTGCAATGGTAAATAAAGAACAGCGCCCAAAGGGTTGAGTTGACCAGGCAAAGTCCTTAAATCATGATGTTGAAATCAGAGGGAGTGGTGAAGTAGCAAAGTTTTCTCTTTGGTGTACTAAATGGATCAGGCCCCAAGTTCAAGTAAACCCTTATTGTAGCATCTTGGGTAAAGGTTGAAGTTACTGTCTGCTATTTTGCCAGCATATTTCTACAGATGAGAGCAGCAGCAGCAACCTGTGCTCTGAACAAATGAATAATTGTCTGAAGGGTATCACTGAGGAATCTAAAAAGGAAAATGATAATAGTAGTAGTAAGAATAACAATAATAATTAAGAGTTATTCTATTTTAAGCAGAATATTGCCATCAGATACTTTAGAAATGTTAACAGTGAGATCAAATGTTTAATGAAAACATATAGCTATTATTTTGAGCTTAGCTTATATAAACTATCTTTTTTGATCTGACATATTTCACCTGTAAATGGAACTATGTTCTTTCTTTACATATCAGTTGATTTCTTTTAATTTGAGAGGAGATGGGCTATTTTATTGGTTAATCTATTTTGAATTGGTGGGGTTCTTGATTTCAGGTTTACTCTTGTGGCTTTCTTGTGATCAGGTATTTGTATCCTTAGTGGAAAGCTTAGAATAATAAATGCAGAAAACATGTTCAGTTTTTTTAAATAGCCCAATGAGCTATTATTGGTCTATAAAGGATTTACTGCTTTGTTCTGAGGGTTTTGTGCTTCATGTAAGTGGAAAGTAGCTCTTAATGTTTAACACAACATAACAGGTATGCACATGTATGGCTGAGCAGACAATCTGTCTTTGCCAAGATTATAGTTTGTCAATCATTCAGCACAAAAGAGATCTTTGGTAATTTGATTATTCCTCCAACCCTTTAACACAAAGCACATTTCAGGTTTGTTTCCTGTTAAGACTGTGTCTTTCTCATGTTATTTGTCCATCTATGTAACTTTTTGAAAGTGTGTTACCATTTAGACTTGATGGAAGAATTCTTTTGAGGAAAAATTTTTGTAAGCAAAGAGAAAAAAATTTCAAAATCAAAATAGGGGTCAAGTTTCAAGACTTCAGAAGGGTGAAGCCCTGAGTGTCAACAAGTATTAAAGAAAACTTAATTTCCCTAAGAAGAAGAACAAAGAAAAATTACAGAAATTCTTTGACATATGATAGAAAAAGTTTATCCTCTTAGTTGTCATTTTAATTCCAGATTTCATCTCCATGTCTCACCAGAAGTAAACTAACTGCAAAGTAGATATATTTAGAATAATTTCTTTCATTGTATCCTATGTATGGATGTAATACTTATTTCATGAACCAGAATGTTTTTCCAGTTGACTGTAGGTGATTTAAGGAGAACTGTGATCCAGAGGAAGCCTTGTGAGTGTTGTATGTCTCGTTAAGAAGGCTAGGTCCTACCTGAGTTAGTTTTTTACAGAAGTACACAAATCAGAGAAGAAAACTATTTCAACTCGTGTATTTGACATTTATAAGAAGTATTTTTAGGCTTCTTAGAGGTAACTGATTTGCCATATACTTGCATTAAAATTTAGATTTGTAAAGTACCAGCATCATACAGAGTTGAGAGTGACTTAACTGACAAATCTCAAAAAAAGTTGCTGTTAGTGGGAAATGACATTTGATTAGAAATGTTTAGAGGAAAAATGCACAAATACTAATCAAAAGTCCAAAAGCACTGTGATGGTTTAACCCCAGCCAGCAACTCAACCTCACACAGCCACTTGCTTACTCCCCATATCCCCTGTGTCAGGCTGGGGGAGAGAATCAGAAGGGTAAAAGTGGGAGAACTTGTGAGTTGGGATAAAGAGCAGGTAAAGCAGAAACCATGTGCACAAGCAAAGCAAATCAAGGAATTCATTCACCCCTTCCCATGGGCAGCCAGGTGTTCAGCCATCCTCAGGAAAGAAGGGCTCTGTCAGTCTAACAATGGCTTGGGAAGATGAATCACATCACTCCACATATCCCTAAATGCCTGGGGGATATTTATAGTTAAGCCCCTCTACCTTGTAGGAAAAAGAAAACTTCAGAGATTATTTCATTTCCACAAATAGAATGTTCCCGAGTACAAAATGCAAAGTCCTAATAAACATATTTTTTCAACCATGCGGAAAACTCCTGACTAGAAGCTGAATTCTTATAAATTCAGATTAGAAAAGATCAGCTTTGAGAGACTGCCAGTGGGGTCTCTTGATTTATTCAGATCAGAATGGGATGTCTTTCTATAGGACTGCTTTAGCCCAACGCAAGTTTTAATTAAATACAATTTACTGGGTTACATCCAGTAGCAAGGACTTGAAATTTAGTCCTTTTCAACCAAAAATTTGACATTTCCAAAAATGAATAATGAAATCTTAGTCTCACTATAATCAGCATCAGTATTTCTTAGTTTCTCTTCTCCTTCCAAACTGGTGGAAAGGTAAAACTAACTTTTGATTCTTTTTCCTGTGATTTCTTGTCTCAGGAGGTAGTAGCCCCCCAGTTCTTTGCATAACCTACTATTCCATATTACTAGACTGAATTTTCTTGGCTCCAAGGCAGATAAGTCTTATCTTAATGCATATTAACAGGTTAATGCTGTCATCAGTGCTTTACTGAGCTAATGCTAAAAATAATCCAGGACTGGCAAAAAGAGGTATCCACTTTAGTTCAATTGACTTAATGTCATTATCAAGGTGGCCATCTAACTCTTTCATATTCTGAATCTTTATTCTCCCTTCAGGTACAGCTGCTGCATAATCATAAGGCCAAATATTTGCCAATTCAAATCTATTGATTAGACTGTTAATACTCTCTGCTGGGTTAATGGTTGGGCTTGAGGATCTTACAGGCACTTTCCAACCTAAAAAATTCTGTGATTCTGTAATCCTGAGATATCTTCTGCAGTAGAGATGAGTTCTAAGGAAGAAAGCAGCATGTGAAGCAGAGAGCTGGTAAAGGTACTTGATCATTTCTCTCTTCTTTGAAAACTTAAAGCTGAGGTCTCTCTGATGTCAGGGATGTGAATCTCTCCTGCACACTCTGCACTTGCTCAGAGCACAATCTGCCTGTTGGTGCTGATAGGGTTGCCTCCCTGAAAATGAGGCCGTCTGGGATCAGCCAGAGCTGCAGAGCAGGACTGAAACTGGACAGTCCCAATACACTGGTTTCTTCAAGTTAAAAATCTGTATGCATGTATTAGAATCACAGAATGTTTAGGGTGGGAATGGACCCTAAATGTCATCCAGTCCCAGCCCTGCTGCCATGAGCAGGGACACCTCCCACCAGACCAGGTGGCTCAAAGCCATATCCAACCTGGTGTCTAACTAACATGTGTTCAAGGCCAAGTGACTTGTGCAGGAAAATATATCATTTCCTGGTTACAAGTTTGTACATCAATTTTATTTGTGCTAAGCAAGTTTTAGGATTTTTTTAATCTTTCAGTTTTTCATCTTTCTGCTGCTTTTGTTTTTCCTTTGAGCTATAGTCATGCACTTTGCCCCAGACAGGTCTCTAAAATAAAAGAGTAATGAATCCTTCTTTCTAGTTTCAGCTTGCAGCCAGTTCATTGAGATAGATTATATTTCTAAACTCTGGGTGTGAGGTACATGGTCTCAAATGACACATCATGAGAAATATTTTAGCAAATGACGGTTTATTATCACTCTGTCCTTTGAACTGCAACATCATTAAAAAAAGGGGAAAAACCCACATTAATTTAAATACAAAGAATATGGTAGATGATTCTTCTCCTCTATCCAAGGCTGGTTCAAAGGAGTGGTGTCTTCTTTGATTTCTTCTCCATTATATTTCTGTATCAGTACACAGAATTTTGAACAGAGTTGCCTCAACTGACGTATTTTTTCTGGTTTTATTTTGGTTCCTGGATTGCAGTGTGAAACAAAGTGTATATACAAAGCAGATTTTCTGTCCTATCACACTGTGCGATTTGTACAACCCTGAAAATTGAGCTAAATCCTCTGGGTGTGAAGTAAGAAGAAACAGCTCATTCCCTTCTGCTCCTCGAAACCACATGAACTTAAATATTAATGAAACTTTTATGAATCACACATAACACATACTGCCCCTTTGTGCTGAAAAAGGCCCCAGCTTTTATGGTTGGTACTGTACAGCCAGGAGAATAGAAAGCAGAGTCATAAAATAGTAATTAATACACTTCTGAACTGAGCTGTTTTATTGTGTAGATGCTAATTAAGAATGATAGATCCCAGTGACTGAGTGGCACATAATACATTTGGTCAGCATAAGTGAAAGGTCAGTTATCATTTTGACTCTTTTAAGTGAAAATGTTTTCCCTTATGCCAGTGATTTCAGGAACCACAAATGTCAAAGTGAAATGCCTTATGCCTTCTCTTTCTAGAGTGTGGATTTTTAGTGACATAACAGGAGCACTTGCTTTGTGAAAGCTTTTGATTTGCTGTGGGGTTTCTGACCAAACAATCAGGAGGGAAAAGAAAATTGAAAAAATTAAAAAGTAAATATCAAACCTTGGTGTTGCAAGTGCATTCTCTTCAGGGTGGTTCTCTGAGACGCTGTAAAATGGACTGACTTTCCAAATGGGGCAACCCCTGCTGCCAAAAAATGAATCAATGAGACTGGACACTTCAAAGTTCTCTTTTGGAAGATCTCATCCGCTTGATCAAAACATTCCTTGATTGGTTTAGAATATTTCTAAGTTATTAATTTTCAGAAAAATGGGAAAGGGTAGTTTTAAGTCCAAAACTTGAGATTGATTCAGACATTGCAGCTTTTTGCAGCAAGAGAGAAGTCAGAAAGGGAGCTCATGTTCTGGCAGTAGGAATGTTAGACATCTCACAGATGCTCGTACCAGTGCTACATGTTTAACTTCACTTGTCATCTCGGTATTCTTCATAGCTTAGACACCTTCTATTTTTCTTCAGTACTGTATAACCATGATTAAAGTCAAAAGAAAAAATCCTGTCCTGAGGCTATTAAGACCCTTAGATACTTTAAAGGGTGCATGCTGAGACAAAAGCATGACACGATTTTTTTGTAAAAAAAAGTCAATATTACTTTTAAAATATTGCTTTATTAAATATAATTTGGTATTTTGATCTCATATATATGTCATTTTTTCCTTAAGGTTGATCTACTACAATTAAAAAAGAAAACAAAGGGAAAAGTAGGTAAGAAAGGAAGACTTTTAGTTCAGTTCTGTGATGTGTTTTGGGCAGTACCAAAACCTCTAGAGTTATAACTGGGGACTGCAGTTGATATTGTAGCTCACATAGCAGCGGAGTATTTTAAAAAAAACAAGCACGAATTGACCATGAGGTGCTATTACACCTCCTGCAGATCCTGTTGCAGTGCAAGAAAAGAATGATGCCGTATTAAAAACAAATAAATAGGAACAGGACTGCTAGTAGCAGTTCATGGTTTTACATACTAGTGTTACTCCTATTGAGTGTTTTAAAGAATAACATCTCCTTGCACAGGAAATTGATACTTGATACTGCTTCTGATAATGTCAGAGTGGGTGTTTGAGTAAATGGGTTTAGCATGCTGTAAAGTGAGTGACTAAGTAAAATTTCTTAGGTAAATGGGTATGATCAGTAATGCTGATCACTAGAGCAAAAGAACATGCAGCAAATGGGAAAGTAAGCACAATAACAATGACAGGGATTTCACCTAAAAGTTGGTGATGGACAGAAATACCCAGCACAGATCAGAGAGTGAGTTGCTCAGTGAAAAGGACTAATAACTGATGTAAATGGAATCTAAATAAAGCCTTTGACCTTGCTAAAAATGAAGAATAAAAATGAATGGGCTTTCAGCTCTTGGAAGAAGGCAGGGAGTGGGCAGGCACAGAGCTCAGGGCAGTCTGGGCAGCGCTCCCGCCGCTCGCCGGGATGCGGTGCATGAGAACCAGCGATGGAGCCTGGCTTGTGTGCGCAGCAGGGACATTGCAACGAGCAGCTCATCGTGTGTTAGTGTAATGCTAACTTACTGGGGCAGCTCTGGGCACACTCCTCAGAAGCCACTAATGACATTGCAGTTGTGTAACTTGAACAGTCTCTGTTCTTGCTCAGACTGCCAAGAATACTGCAACCCAAAAAGCCTGTTACGCAACTGCGAGAGAGAAACTTGTGCTGCTGCAGACAGCCACATCTTGACAATTAGATTTTTGTCCAGACTGGCTTTTCGGCTCATTTTTTATTTTAACAGGACTATGGTTTTCCCATATAGACTTCTTCAGTGTGGCAAAGCGATTTATTTTACCAGGAAGCTGAGCACAGTATTACGGTATAACGGCATCTGTAATTCAACTTCTATTTATCTGCACCTTTCTGAGTAATGAAGCTGCTGACAGCTTTCCAGAAGGTCTAAGATCCACTGCAAAATTATAATCAAGCTAGGTGCTCTTTGGAGAAGAGAAGAAAGAAATTTTTCTGTACAGCATGTTTGTGTGGACTTATAACAGGAAGAAGACACTGAAGAGACCTCATGTATCGCTTGCTTCAGTCCTGCGCAATCACAGGACCTCACATTGTCCTTTTAAGAATTAGATCACGTTCTATTTTAAAATGCATAGAACTTTTTTCTCTCCCCCTCTGCTGCTATTCTTGTGGAAAGAGTGTTCCAGAAGTCTGCTTGCTATAAAACCATCTTCTCCTTTCTGCCCTCAATTTATGCCTGACCATAATTGATGAAAGACTAGACAAATTACATCATTAATTGTTTATTCTCGTTTGTGGTATGCCGTTTATGTGACTGTCATCTTAGTAAACTTCAGTTGTTGAATTACTGACTTTAAAAGACTGAGAAGAATATGTGAGATCTTGAAATTTGAGTGGAAATCTGTTGATTTCCAAGGGATATTTTGGGTTGGTTTTTTGGATGCTGGTAATGCTCAGTTTCAGAAATTGAGTAACCTTTCTCTTTCTTGAGATGAAGATGAGGTCCTTGTCAACACAGGAGAGCACTCACTGAACTGCTAACTGTGCTTGATAATTTACCTGCAGGCACCATAAAATCCATTATGTCTTCAAATATTGATCTTACATTTGATTTGGAGTGTAAGATATCACTTGAACTATTGAGGAAAGTTGTAGGTTTTCTCTGGGAATTAACTATGAGTAATTAAAAGAGATTTTCTGGCTCAAAAGGAGACAGCAGAAGACTGCTCAAAGGGAGGTGATTGAAAGGGAGGGAAGTTATTAGTGACATCCACAAAGCATAGTCTAGGGACCAATTTTTTAAACGTCTGCAGCACAAAAAGAAGAGCTCAGCTACACATTTGGGAAATGAGGATGACAATTTCTGCATAACATGGCTGGTTACAGCAGTAGTTAGACAGAAGTAGCTCCTGGAGCAAACCCAAAGAAGTAGCATTCTTGAACCAGATGCTGAGCTCCAGAGTCAGGCTCTTGCTTTCTTCTTCTCTCCCTTGATTTTTGAATTTATTACTGAAAAATGGTCTTTTCTTCAACAAAGCTTGACTCTGGGTAAAGATCTAGAATCTACCTCATTTTTTGTGGAGGTGTTGTACCAGCTAAGCTAGAGGAAAGTATTTCCATGTATGTTTCCAAGTCAATGTGTCCCCAGTTGCTCTGAAATTTTTCTGCGCTCACTGTTCTGATTATTTTCTTAAGAGACATTTCAGTGTATTTTGCCTATTTTCCAGGTTCCTGCTGAGCTTATGTAGGAAACAGACAGAGAGTTCTTGAGGCACAGGGAACTCTACTGACTCTGAGGGAGAACTTCATGTAGCTGAGAAGCTTTCAGGTGAAAGTGAAAGCTGCTTTCAGGGTTAATGGCTGCTAAGCATGGCTAATGTAGCTCACAGGTTTGAGTTCAGGCAACTCAGGACAAACTAAATCCTGGTTTAGATACCTAAAGCCTACTTTGGATCTGGCCCAAATGCTTTATGTTTGGAGAAATGTTGTGGAGAATATAGGTGCTTCTGAGTTCAGCATGCAAATTCTTAAAATTAGAATGAAAAAAGCAAGAATCTTATGTATAAATTAGTGTTAAAACATATTCAGAATGAGATCTAAGCCTAAAAAATCAAGGAAATCCTGGGGTAGGACTATTACATCAATCTTTCTGTCTTCCTCCACCATACTCAAACTCCCTTTCTCCCAACAAATATGAATGTCTCTGTATCTGCCACTGGGGTTTATTATCTTCATGTGGAACGGTTTATTATCATGATTATCATATCCCAATATATACAGTTAAAAAGGTGTTGTTTCTGTTATGTTTTTGGCTGATCAGAGCCTGATTAGTTAACGTTCTGAGCCTGCTGTGAACCTTGCTTAGTTTTCAGTAACATGTCTGGAGACCACTGGTCTTGATGCTGTGGGTTGCTGTAGCTGTTCTGCTTCTCATGCTCTTTCATTTTTCTTGCCATTTGGAACATGTATTATTTTAGATGAGATAGTTTGGGGTAGATTAATTTTTTAATATAATATTGTAAAAACACTTAAATCTTGGTTATTGCTTCCAGCATCCCAAAATAGCATTCTAAATAGATACTGTAATACTGTACTTCTTTTTCTATTATTTATCTAACAAGCCACCCATGGTTTGTAAATTCCATCCAACAATGTCTGCATTGTGAAAAAGAATAACTACTGGTGTCTGTTTTAAAAGTTATTCTGTTTGCTTAGTGGGACTACATATACATTTGAAAACAGCCAACCAAGTTAGGATGAGCTAATGCTTTTTAGTGCTTCTTTTCTTCCTCTTCCAAACTGTTCTTTCCCTCTAAAATACAGAAGTATTTCTAGAAAGATGAGGAGCTTTGTCCTGAGTAGGAATCTTGGCTTCTGAACACCAAACACTCATCTCAGCATTTTGTTACAGGAAACAGCAATTTTCTGTGTGGGACTGGGGAAAAAGGATAAATCATAAATAAATTAACACCTTTCAGTTTTTTACACATTTGTGTGCCCTATGCATATTTGATGTAAATATATAAATTATCGTTGTGAGACTAGATCCAAAAAAATCAAAGAGCAGTTAAGAATCTCTCTTTTCAAAAGTATTGACAGGTGAGGACCTGAGTGTCTGTTTCTTAAATACAGAGTAAACAAACATTTTAATGTCTGGCCTGTGACTTTCAAAATGAAGCATATTAAAGAAGTTGATGTTTTTCAACTATGTAGTCATTGCAATATTTTAGCATTTGAAACTACTTTAATGAGTGTCAATTGTGTAGCATGTTGCATTTTACTAGACTCACAAGAACTAAATATAACACTCAGATTTCCAGGAACTTATAAAAGATCCTTATTTTGTGCAGAAGAAGGCATTTTTAAAGTGTCTTAAAGCACAAATGTTTTACTTGTAGTTCTCTGTGTGATAAGAGTTATTACTACTATGTGTGCACAGTTACTAGATCTGTGCATGGCATCACAGCAATATAGATACCCATTGTTAAGTATTTTCCATGCATTTAAAATAGGATTAATGGATTGTTTGCATGACAGGTTCTATTTCCAATTTGGAGTTTAAATCTGCAGGTATGTGCTGTTTACAGCTGAGGCAGTCACTTGTTGATCTTTGCAAGAATTTACATTTAAATTTATCAATACTGGAAATGTTTAATTTGCAAATTACTCAGGTATTTACAGTAGTGTTTAAAAATGAGGTAGGTAGTTTTTATGTTTATATTGTTATTAAACATATTATGCATTTTAGGAGAGTTTGCCACTTAGGCAATAAGGAATGTATGTATAAAGTTGACGCTGTTGTTCAAAGCAAAAGAAAGCAGAGTCCCATCTGTTTTATTTGTCTCATACAGGCTCCTGCACAGTAGCAGGAGAAGCAATGTATATTTACAAATAGAGAAAAAAGGAATATGAAAACTCAGATTTAATATTTGATAGTTTATTCAACCCTGTTATCACCATGAGATTAATGTAATCAAAATGACTGTCCCACCATAATAGTTTGTGGACTAGAAGTGATTAGGTACATTCTGAAATTTATGTTTGTGTTTATATTTTAGTTAGTGGTTTAGGCTATGAAATTTTGGCCCTGGGGTAAACCTAAACATTTTCAAACCAAGAAATCCATGGCTAAAAAATGTTTGGTGGGAGGGAATAACGTAATTACACACAGGTTTTTGATAAACAGCCTAAATTGTACTTCAAAGAACAGATGTGTCCTTAATAATCTGAACCATTTGCATTTTCAGATTAAACCCTGCTTGATTGCATTGTACTTGATACATATACTTAAATCTATATGTTAAATGTTATACTTTGATATAGAGCATATTGTTTGACTTTGTTCTTATGATCTGACAAGCTTCATTATATAATAAACTAGTTTAAATAAATCTTAAAGACATAAAAGTGTTCTTGACACTAAAAAAAAATTTGAAGCACACAAATGATATATTGGTTAGATGTTCCAGAGAGAGTCAAAGCTTTTTTTCATTCAGATCTTTGAACATGTGTTTTGAATAAAGCTGTAAGGCATTTTCCAGTAACCAGTGTTGTATTACAAAAATGAGTAAAGTAAAACAAAAGGAAAACATGTTTCAACATTTTATTCAGTATTGTCACACATTGTTGCACATTTCCAGCTGGAAGTAAATGTGACATTTGTAATGCTAATTTTTCAAACCTAACCTTTTATAACATATAAAATATTACTTGGGATGGTGTGCCCTTGTGAAAAGAGCAGGGGTAATGAAGTACTCGATCAGGGTTCAATTGGATTCCTAATGGCTTGAGTGCAATTACACTGCCAGTTGGTTGCAATCAATCAAAACCATTTTTGAATTGTTCTCTTAAACTGTATCTAGTGTTAATTGCTGATAAGCAGGTTACAGAGCACTTGACCTGATATAGTAGCAGTGCGTGTGTCTCACAAACAACAAGTGATGCTGTTCATGCTGCTTGTTTGCCCCACGTGGGGAAGACCCCCTGATTTGTTAATACAGAAGAACACACTGTGGCTTTGCTCCATAGTATGTGTGATGGAAAAATGTGAATGTAAGAGTAATGCAGCAGCATGTAAGGAAAATGCAGTATGTAATTTTAGCGTTAGGTATGTAATACTTTTAATTGTGGAATGCAGATATATTAACTAACTAAAAAAAAATAACTCATTGAGTTGTTCCCCATTTTCATCTATCATAATGACAAATTGCCAGGCTGTATTGACTCAGAGAGGGAAAGCAGATGAGAAGCAAGAAGGGAAAAAGCACATGCAAGCAATTCGCATATTAAAAAAAAAGGCAAATTAAAGAAAAAAAAGAAAGAAAAAAATCTTACAATTAAGCTATAATGGAATTTATGGAAAGATGGATATAATTTATTTTGGTTTTATTTGTCCAGGGCCATAACATGTTAGCCTGGGAATATAATCTAAACCATACCACATTCAATGTCGCTAATGGGACATTTATGCTAACGGGACTTATTCCCATACTTCAGGACAGGAAAAATATGCTCTAACATTTCATTGCAAGGCATTCCTCTGAAAATGAAAGCTAATTAAATATTTTTTACTGTTAGTTTAAGGTATCATGCACCTGTAGACCTTTAATCCATGTGAAAAACGGTAGAACTCAGCAAATGTGGTACTTGAAGCAAGGCTGACAGTCCCAGGAGGCTCAGTACCTCTTCACTAGCCAGTACCAAATTTCTACCTCACTACACCTCAGCAGGTGACATTTTGCTATGAGTGTGGCAGTACAAAAGTGTTTCACTATTTGTGTTTGATCCCACTATTCCCTACCTGACTCTGGTAGCACAAATGCTGTGCAATTGTAGCAAGACAGGGTAGGTGCCCATGTGCTTTTTTTACAAGCTGGGTTAATGCTTACATTTAAAAGTTGTTCCAATTAAAGTCAGCAACAATAATTACATTCATCTCACTCCAAGAATATCTGCTTGTTTCCTGAACAAGTTATTTATTAAATATTGTCTTTTTTGATGATGAAAAACCAGTAAGGATTCACTCTGTAACTGTACTCCTTAAACACATCCCAAGCATCACCAGGTAAGTTTGTTGCTTAAAATATTGGCTTCTTCAATATTTAGCCTGCACCTCTACTTCAGATTCCCAGCTTGGCAGGTGTATAGATCAAGTCCTCATTTTTTCAGAAACTAAAACAAGCACAGTTTTGTTGCACAGTGAAAACTTGCAGCTAGAAAAGGAAAAGCAGAAAGGAGGATTTAAAAAAAAAAAACAAAAAAAAAAACAAAACAAAACCAGTTAAGGACAAAACATACTTCCAGATGGTCTCTCTTATATTTTACTGCTTTATATACAGGGCCATCTGTAACTCTTTAGTTAATTTCCACTGGTCTAATTCTGTACTTGCATGTATGTTTCTAGAATAGATTTGACCAAAATATGGGGCTTTTATGTACTGTTTGTGGGATATTTTCAGAGTAATATATAACAGACCTTGGCTGCTCTGCCCTTTGTGTAGATACAGAATGCCAAAGGGTAGGGGAATGGCCTCCTCTCATATCTTACCCGATTCTTTGGAGGCTTCTTAAGTTAAAGGAGTGCAACAAGAAGATTTGGTTTGTCATGTGTACATACAGTGGGAAGCTCTGCATGCTCATTTGAATCCCCAGTATTTGTAATGAACATGCTTTATATGAGTGTTTAAAACCTCTATCCATGTACTGCATTTAAAAATACCTCTACTCTCTTTTCCCAAAGAGAGTCATTTAGAGCTTTCAAGATAATGGTGGGAAAATTTTGTGCAGAGGCATTGATGTAATGACATCAGTATTTTTTCTCTTCATGTGCCAGTTTTCAAAAGACTTGAAATTGCAGAGTGAATTTTTGGTCCATTCATTTTTACTTGACTATGTTGAAAAAAAGGGAGCAAGCATGAAAACATCAACTTGTTTGAAGTGTTTGTCAGTCATATTTTATTTTTAAAATGTCTTCTCACTTCATATAACTTAGATTGTAAAGTAAAAAACAAGTAAGAAATATATCAAAGTAATCCAATCTGTTAAAATGGCCTTAATGTAGACAATGCTTTCTGCATTTGAAATATTTTTAAATATTTGTTCTCTATAAGCTATATAGAGCAAAGTAATTACTTCTATTACCTCATATATTCAGATTTCACTATCCAACTTTTATTTCTTACTGTGTTTTTAAATGTATTTTACTTTTAATGGTTTCCTTTCTTGAATTTAGGAACATTATGCAGTTCTCTGTCTGAGCCTTAGACATGCAAAGAAATAGGTAACCTTTTTGTCTCTGACATAATTTTTCTTTCTTCTTTTTGTAAGACTAACATTTAGAAGAACAGTAACATTGCAGTTGTCTCTGTCTCCTTGTAGATCTTTCATAGCGGGTGCTTTCAGGCAATGAAAAACCACAGAGCATATGGATCAAAAAGAATGGGATTCAGGTGATGAAAGCAATTGTTTCTTGTTGCCTGTCTTGATTTTCTTTTTAGTTTGTGCCGAAAGGTTGAGGTTGAAGTCAGATGATAAATTTCCAAGGTCCTTGGATGGTTTAAGCATCCTCATGTTCTTGGAAAAGATAGCTGACTCCATTTTCATACTAGTTTCAGCTGGAGATTTTAGTTTTTCTTGCTGGGAAATCCCATAATTTCTTTCTATGTAAATAGTGATAGTGAACAACAAATGTTGCTCTGATCTTCTCACTTGGATTTAAGGGGTTTTCCTCATTAACTAAGCCTGGGAATAACAAAAATCTGATGTGTCTGTTGCCAGAGGATGATTGTTACATATATTCCAGTTTATGACGAACACTACTGGTCAGAAATAAGTGTCTGTGCCTGAAAAACAGTTCTAACCCCACTGTGGACCTAGATACCTTCAATGGAAGACAGCAGTCCCAACACATTGGGCCATCCTAGTGCTGCTGTGCTACTTTGGTTTTTCATCTACCTGACAATATATCAAGTGGAAAGGGTTGTTTGTTTTTTTAATTCAGCAGTTTCTGTAAAGTGCTCTCTGCAATCCACTACTGCTCTGCTGTTTCAAAACTAATTACAGAAGTGTAGGCATCAGCTATCATGAAGAGGGAGGATAGGGAGAGTTGGTAGGGGGCTCTGGAAAGAGTGGTGAGCGTGGCTTTAGCTGGGACATTTTTCTGGCTGCCAGAGTAAGAGAGCAGGTGTTGGCATTTATTTTCCATCTGTGTAAATTGACAGTGGGTATCTGTTTGGTTAGTTGTTCATATGATCTAATTCTGTGCAACATTTGAGCACCTACCTGATGCAAAGCACAGAGGGGCAGGCC